>NC_143562.1:86607500-86947500 GCF_054136105.1 Typopeltis vanoorti
AGCTAGTCTCCAATCCAATGCCCAATCACTCAATTTATTCAAGTCTTCTTGCAAGGAAAAAAAAACATCTTCACTATTCTTCATGGTTCAACCAAACTAGTGACTTTCCTTTTCCTGGATATCGCTCCCGTATACACAACTTTTTGATACATATCAGATAGCCAGTCTCCAATCCAATGCACTAATCTAATATAAAACCCCATCTGCTCTAGTTTGATTATCAATTTATCATGAAGTACTCTATCAAAAGCCTTTGCGAAATCTAAGTATACTACTGTGTATCCTTCTCCTATGTCCAAGGAAGCAGTCACTTTATTGTAATAAGTAGATTACTAAAACATGACCTCCCTTTAGAAAATCCATGCTGTCCATCAAAGATTATACCATTGTTGTCAACCCAACTCTGGATCCTAGTTCTCACAAGCTTCTCCAACAACTTAACCACAACACCTGACACACAGATAGGCCTATAATTTGATGCTTGAGTTCGATCAACTCCTTTATGAAGTGACACAATCTTGCCCTCCTTCCACTCCTTAGGAACTTGACCAAGTGCAAGACTCATATTAAAAAAATATGTCAAGACAGGTGTCAACTCCTTGGCACATTCCTTCAGAATACGTAGCGATATATTATCAAATCCCACAGCCTTATTAACATCTCATTTCCTCAACTCCCCATATGCCTCTTGCTTACTTACAGTCAGTCTCTCCTTCCCATCATCTACTGCTCTCAATCGCTCCATGTAGTCACATTCACAAGATTGAAAGAACTTTATGAACTGCTCATTAAGTATCACCACCACATTCTGCAACAGCTGTCTTTATACCATTTTCTCCTATCAATGTCATCCTTCCATAATCATTCTTTCTTTTGCTGGCTACATATCGAAAGAACTCTCTAGGATTCTTTTTGGCTTCATTAGCTAACTGCTGTTCATACCTCTCTTTAGCTACCCTCACCAACCAAATCACCATCCTTGCCTGGTCTTTGTAGACCTCATGAAATTGGTTACTTCCACTTCTCTTATGCTGCCTCCACAATGCCCTTTTTCTCTGTATCGCATGCTTAATCTCTTTATTCATCCATCTCGCACCTACCTTATTTAACCTTCTCATCCTTGGAATACATTTAGACATTGCATCTACTAGATAGTTTTTGAAAATCCCCAAAGCTGCATTGATCTCTTTTCCAGCTAACTCCTCATTCCATGTTACATCCACAAGCTGTCTCCTGAGCTCTTCATAAGCACCCCCCCCCTTGTAGTTCCACATGTACCCTTTTCTTACAGAGGTCCTCACACTGCTGGCAAACCACCCAGGTAATCACCTCATGGTCACGCTCACCAATTGGTGGATGATTTGACACCTCATTTATAATTACATCCTCTGATGAGATGACCAAATCCAAGACCCTCAATCCTCGCGTGCCCTCCATTACATACTGTCTGAGGTAGTTATCCCTCAAAAACTCAAGAAACTCATTTTCTTTACTTTCAGTTACTATCTCATTCCAGTTTATATTGCCATAATTAAAATCACCCATAATGATCAACCTTTATTTATTTGCTTGGCTAATTTGATTATGCATTTCATTATCACCACCATCCACATTACCTGGTCTATAACAGCATCCAACCAAGTAATTGATTCCATTGACCTCTATCTCACACCATACTGTCTCTAAACCACTGGCACTATTTCCCTCTTGCATCTCTACTTTGTATGGACTTAACTCTTTCTCTATCATCAATAGCACTCCCCCCCCCCTCCCTTTTTATCTCTACTATCCTCACGAAACACATCATACCCTTCCACCTCTATTCCTGTCAGGATGTCGTCCGCTTCCAACCATGTCTCACTTATTCTGACAATCTTTGGGTGAACAGACGAAATTAATGCAACCATTTCATCCGCCTTGTTTCTTATACTTCTAGCATTGGTATACAAACACAACAAGTCATTTCTGGATCTACAGCTAGTTCCACTGATACCACTCACTCGATGTGATCTCTCCATGCTGGACTGGGGCCATTTCCCTTTCTGCTTCTTCATTTTAGAACCCTTTGTAATTCCATCTGTTTCCTTTTGATCCCTGATCATCCCATTACTTTCCTGCCTACACATTCTCTCACCTCCTCTTGGAGCATCCACCTTTCTCACGCTGTGTATCCCTGTCCACCCTGAGCTTCCCCGTTTCCCTGCTCCTCTTGCACACCCATTCTCTCATTTTCTATACTCATACCACTCACTTCCCCATTCAAAACCACCTCCTCAATCTCTCCTGTCTTACTATCCTGCTCTTCCACATCACTTCCCGCTTGATCTGATTCATTCTCTCTACTCACTTCTCTACCTTCCAGCAGCAGTCTCTCCAAGCAACTCACACCATAACCACACAAATGCAGTCCATCGCTCCCATACAGCTCACTTCGTCCCTCAAACTCATTCCACACATTAACAAACTGCACTCCCGTCTCCTCACACATTTCAGCCAGCATATCATTCATAATCGTTACTCTCTGCCTCATCTCACCACAGTCATACCTAGGCAACACGCTGACCACCCTTCCTGTCACACTATTCTCTTTTATCCTTCTAAGCAGCCTCCTGATATCCATTCTGACATTCTCTTTGTTTTCTGTCAAATCATTCCTACCGATTAAAACCATCAACTCCTTTGCTCGCTCCCTCCTCATATCCAATGCCTCAATCACTCGACTCATTTTACTGCCTGGAAAACATATCTTATGTATCCTACCATCCAGCACACCTTTAATAATGGAGTCGCCATTGAACGCCACTCGCTCATCTTTCGTTAACTCTTTCGTGCCATCATGATTTGTTTTAATATTTTTTACCTGAATTTTCTTAATTTCATTCTGCATCCATTTCATCTCCTTCCTCATCTAATCCAATTCAACTTCCGAATCTCGCGTCACAGTCTCTCTATCATTCAATCTTTCTAAATTTCTAACTCTCGACCCCCTCTTCTAACTTTCACTCTCATTCATCCTTCTGTACTTTTGGTCCAACATGAGTCCAACTTTTGCTATCATTCATTCTTTCGATTTTTTCTACTTTCGATTCCTGCATCATGCCGTTTCCTGTTTCATTCATTCTCTGAATTTCATTTCCTTCTGCCACTCTCACTTCACTTTCATTCCTTTTTAACATCCATTACATTTTTATATCACTCGTTTTCTTTTTTACTGATTTTTTAACATTCTTTCACCTCTCTTTCACAACATCCTTCTCTTTCAAACATGCACTCATTTTTTTTCCTGCGACATTCTCGCTACTAACACTTTCTGTTATGAATTTCATATTTGCATTCATCAATTCTTCGTTCAGGTTGCATTTTGCACACACCCTCCTTCCATCTGCCCTAAACATCCACAAATCATTTATATAATCGAAAGAATACATATAGCACACCTTACACTTAACGAAACGACTGAAGTCTAAATTAAAGGAAAAAAAGTGTTAAAGGAAGTTCTTGTTTTACTAACTTATGTAGTATAACATGGTGACAAATGTCTTGGACAAGGGAGAATCATATACAGTGGTATGCTTATATTTTGCAAAAGCTCCTGAAAGATTACCACAATGACAAGCTGTTAAATAAACTGAAATGGATAGGATTTGATAATAGACTTCTGAGTTGGATCGGTGACTGGCTGTCAGATAGGTTTCAGAAAGTTGTATATGAGAAAAGAGGAAAGTCACTAGTGGTCAGTTTTGGGTCCGTTCTTGTTCAATTTCTATATTAATGATATTGGTGTAACTGGTGATATGCAACAGTTTGCAGATGATGCAAAATTGGGAAGAGCAATGTAGAGTCAAGTAGATGTTGCTGTCTTACAGGAGGACTTGAATATATTGCATTAATGGGCAGGTAAGTGGACTATCAGTTCAATGTTGCAAAGTGTAAAGTTTTGAAATTTGGTAAGTAATGATGGGATGGAAAGTATACACTTGGTGGGAAACTTTAAAGGGAGTAGTGGAGATGAGAGATCTGGGAGTAGTGGTGTTGGATAAGGACCTGAAAGGAGCCACATTACACAAGTTGTGAAAATGTCACATCAGAAAATTGCTATGATACTGAGGACCCTGACATGCAAAAATAAAGAAGTTATGATGCCATTATATAAGGCCTTGATCAGGCCTCATATGGATTAATATGCACAGATTTAGTCATCGGGTTTTCACGGTGATAAGGATATGTCAGAAAGGGTCCAGAAAAGATTCACAAAGGTAAGGAGGTCAGTGGTCTTTGGAATGTGGAGTATGGAGACAGATTGAGAGAATGTAAATTGTATAGCCTTGTGAATATGAGGACAAGGGTGGAGGGGGTGTTATTATTATTTAGACCTCCAAGGAGTCAAAAGACTCGTTGTGGGAGGTCATTCCTAGGAAACACAAAGTCTATCATACCACTACTTAAACTCATTGACCGTTTGAATGAAGCCAAAAAGAATCCTAGAGAGTTCTTTCGATATGTAGCCAGCAAAAGAAAGAATGATTATGGAAGGATGACATTTTCTCACTCTCACCGCTCTATCAGGCAATGCATTCCACGGTTCAACCACCCTCCACAAAGAAACCACTCCTCACCCTCTAACTCACAGTTTCCTTTCGTAACTTCCAGGGATGGCCCATTGTCATCACCCCCTTCCTGCTGTTCAACCAAGTGAAAGAACTCCCAGTGTCAACCCTGCAACCACCTCTCAACAGTTTAAAAGTCTCAATCACATCACCTCCCCTTCTTCTATCCACTAAACTCTGCTTTTCCTTCACATTCCCTCAGCTGATCCTCATAACTAACATTATACAGTACTGAAACCATCTTTGTTATCTGCCTTTTTACCCTTTCCACAGTTAATTTATCCCCTTCAAATCCTGGTGACCAAATCTGAGAACAATAGTCTAAGTGTGGTCTGATCAGAGTCTTATACAACGAAATGATAACTCTTATCTCAGAAGGTCAGCGTCCCTCTCATTATTGCAGCAATCCTCTGTGTTACCTTCACCACCTTTGCAATATGTCCCCTGAATTTCAGGTTTCTATCAATCATCAACCCCAGATGTCTCCCCTACTTCATCCACTATAGCTCCTCCAACAGAGTATGCAGCGTCGCATTGATGTGTCCCAAACCTTGAGACCTTACATTTTGCTGCATTAAACCAACACCCCGATTCATTTGCCCATCTGTCTAGCTTATTCAAATCCAGGGCTACCACATCTGTACTATTACTAATAACCCTTCGCAGATTCACATCATCCGCAAACAACTGAATATCCCCATGCAATCCACTGACAATGTCATTGATAAAAAGGTTAAACAATATAGGTCCGAGTAATGATCCTTGTCGGACCCTACTTGTAACCCTCTGCCTCTTTGAAACTGCTTCACCATACACAACTCTCTGATAGCTATCAGACAGCTAATCCTGAATCCAGTTGACCAAACTGACATCCAAAACCATATGCTGCAACTTAAATATCAGCTTATTATGTGGCACCCTGTCAAATGCCTTCTCTACATCCAAGAAAATGGCAGTATATACCTTTCCCTCATCTACTGCTCTTGTAACTTTATTATAAAAGGCTAGCATATTACTAAAACAAGAGTGCCCCTTCACAAATCCATGTTGACTCTCACAGATAACATTACCATCATCTGCCTAATGCTGTATATGTTCCCTAACTACTTTCTCCAAGATCTTAACAACTACTGATGACACACAAACTGGTCTATAATTAGACACTTCCAGTCTGCTATTGCCCTTATGCAATGGCACTATCTTACCTTCCTTCCATTCCCTGGACACTTTTCCCATAGCCAGACTTGCATTGAAAAGCCAGGTCAATGGAGCTGTCAGTTCTTCAGCACATTCGCTCAAAACTCATGGTGAAATACCATCCAGTCCCACAGCTTTACTGACATCTAGAGTTCTCAGTATTTGGAACACGCTTTCCTCCTGCACCTCTAAATCTTGAACCTGCCCTCCCCTCTAGTATTAAAATTTACTTCTTCAGGATGAAATACAGCAATAAAGTATTCATTGAACAATTCCACTATGTCCTCTGCATCAGCACTCCTTCTTGGCCACATAGCTAAAAAATTCCCTAGGATTTTCTTTGGATCTTAGGGCCAATCTCTTCTCATATTCCAGTTTTGCCTTCCTTGCCATACTAGTCACTCTCCTGGCCTGTGTCTTATATTCTTCATGCATCTGCTCTTCACCTGTCTCCTTATATCTCTTCCATAGCCTCTTTTTCATATGCAGTTCCTGTTTAATATTGTTTGTCATCCTCTTCACACCAAATTCTGTCCTCTTCTTCACTTGTGGAATACAGCTTACTATTGCTGCTAACAAATATTCCTTCACAATTTCCCAAGCACTAATGATATCCTGGCCTTCCAATTCCTCCCTCCATGAAACTTCCCCAAGATGATATCTAAGACTATCAAAATCAGTTGCCTTATAATTCCACAAATGTTCCCCTCTCTTTGATACTCCTGCATGTCTATTTATATTCCAAGTCAAAACCTCATGGTCACTTTCTCCAACTGGTGGAAGAGATGTAATCTCAGTTATTATCAACTCTTGTGATGCTATGACCAAATACAAAACTCTTGAATCGCTTGTTCCCTCTATTACATGTTGCCTAAGACAGTGCTTCCCAAATTGTGGGCTGCGGCCCCCCTTGGGGGCCCGTAGGTTTTGTTAGGGGGGTGGGTGAAATAATGAAAACAAATTTAAAATGTTTTAAGCCTAAGTAGATTTTTTTATTTTAAAAGAAACGTATTTAACTTTTATTATTTATTTTTTTTTTTTTGTTATTTTTTTATATTTTAATGGAAAAATTCACACATTGGTGTTGGTTCACAAACTTTGCTTCCTGCGTATTTCAGCGCCTAATGAATATTAGTAAATATTGCTTATTCATATGTTTCATTTCAAAGCAGTGGTTAATTTTATTTACTTCTAATGCTCTTCAGGGAAGCTCCAAATCTTCCAGTCCATTTCATCACGCATTCGTAATCAGGGAATGTTGATTTTGACTTTATATACATATCAAAACTCATTTTATGTTATCACTGTCATCCAAGCTAGTTTTCTGTTACCATTAAAAGTTTTGCATATACTTCACACATGAAAAAAAGCTTAAACAAGTTCATGTGGTGATATAGTAACTCGCTTGCAGTGGTAAACAACACGCCCTCCCTAACAACCACTATACTGCAGAGGCAATAAAAACAAGTACTTTAATTATCCCAGTGAATAAGGTATGAGGAATCTGTGTAATATATTTCTCAACAAATAGTGCAATTAGAGACAACTGAGATAAAAAACACACTAATTAATGAATCACGTCCCCTCATACAGAAACTATGCTGTACAGACTGAAACAAAACCATATGTTGCATGGGAAAACATAGTATCTAACTAAAAACTATTGTTATTAATTAGATGTGTGTGAGTTCGATTTCCCAAGGCATCAATAAAATTCAACCGAACGTGTTAAAATTCGTAAAAGTGTTAAAACTAAGTAACATATATATATATATATATAATGAATGTTATGGCAGTTTCACATATGGTTGAAGAGAGTTAGCATTTCAACTCAATTGTCAGCTATGCTTTTATCTTTTGGTTGCGCGATCTTTTGTTAATACCGCACCAATCATATGCACGTTTTAATAACCTGCCTTTGCTGTCTGTTTCGCATTAGGCTTAATTACCGTAAAGGTATAATTCACAAAAGAGAAAAATGTTCCTGGTCTGGGGATTCCCTTATTCAGGTAATATTCACTAATTTCATGTTATCAGTCTGTGGTGTGCCAGTATCGGTAAGTGGTAATATTATTTGATCTATTCTATGTCAAAAAATTTAACCCTGAGATGGATAAGTGGCTGATAAAAAATTAAAAAAATTTCCCGCGAACAATCAGAAGAAGTAGAAACAGACTCAAAAAAAAGGACAGTATTTCATATTTTACCAGAACAGCCTGCATCATCTTCAGAACCAAATGGTAAGATGCAAAAAATGTAATATATGCATTTGATTTTTGCAATATTCGCTGTGTATGTTTTGTATTGAATATAAATACAATAAATATTATAATAATATATCTCTCTATTACGATTTTTTTTCGAGGGGGCCGTGAAATATTTTAATTTTTGCAAAGGCGGCCCTGACATCCAGAAGTTTGGGGAAGCACTGGCCTAAGACATCTATCCCTCAAAAATTCTAGAAATTCCATTCCCTTATTGCTACATGCATCTTCCTCTCCCTAATTTATACTGATGTAGTTAAAATCTCTCATAACAATCATTCTTCTTGCACTTGCCAAACTCAACTGTCTAAACATTTCTTGGTCCCCATCCTCTGTGCTCCTAGGGTCTGTAGCAACACCCCACTAAATATCCTGACTTGCCCACCTCTACCTTACACCATATGCTTTCAAAATCATTAGTGTCACTGCCTTCCAAAGCCTCCACTCTTAGAGGGCATAGGTCGTCACTTATCATAAGCAGTACTCTACCACCATGCTTTCCCTTCCTATCCTGCCGAAAAATGCTACACCCTGCTACTTCTATTCCTGTTATCATATCTTCCATCAACCACGTCTCAGAGATCACAATAATTCTTGGCCAGGCTGATGCTATCAGCACCACAAATTCCTCTCCTTTATTCCAGATACTCCTCTCTTCTATTGTTTCTATACTCTCCTTTTCTATCATTCCCAAACCTCATTCCCTCTCTCCTACTGCTTCTATACTCTTTATGATAAAGCATAAAAATGCCACTGTTTCTATATCCTGCATTATTCACTCTAGACTCCACTGGGCTCAGCGTTACCTGATGTCGTCCCCCTTCTCCCAAGTACCCATTCCCACAGGAGGCCACCCCTGCAGGGAAACTAGAATGCTCACCTTGGGCATTCTAGTTTCCCTGCATTGACACACTGACTCGTTCAGAACAGCAATCTCTCCAGATGCCTATGTCCTTCCTCATTCAAATGCAAGAGGTCTCTCGCATACAATTCCTCTCTGTCCTCAAACACCCTCCAAGCATCCACATATTCCAATCCTCTCTTCTGATACATTCTAGCTATTATGTTATTCAATATTATTGAATAACATAATAGCTAGTGATGAGCTGAGCAGAACACTATCATACCTAGACAACATGCATACTATCTTTCCTCTCTGCGTCTTCTTTCGTACAACCTCAAGAATGAATCTCAGATCTCTCGCTGCCCAATTTTCATTACCTTTCAAGTCATTTGTTCCTACCATCACAATCATCTCATCCACCCTTTCATCCCTCTTAATTGCCATAGCCACACTTTCTTTCTATCGTTCCTCCAGGCAAACACTCCTCACGCATCCTATCTTGCACACCATGGATCATTGAGTCCCCATACATTACACCTCCTACCACCCCTGTTCTTTGATTGCTCCCATGCATCCCTCACTCTCTCTCTCTCCTCACCCTTTCTCTCTGTGTTTTCCTACTTACTTGCTGTCCTAGCATTATTCTATCTCTGGTTCCGGCACTCCCCTCGCATTCTTCTCATTCCCTTTCTCCAAGTATCTCCATTCTCTCCTCTTCTATCATTCTCAAACCTTTCTCCCATTCCCTCTCTCATACTGCTTCTATACTCTCCTCTTCTATCATTCCCAAACCCCTCTCTCATTTCCTCTCTCCTACTGCTTCTATTCTCTCCTCTTCTATCATTCCCAAAACTTTTCTTACTCCTACTCTGACTCGCCTTACATTCATCTCTTCCATTCTCCTAATCTCATCTTTCATACTTCTTATCTCGTTCACAAGACATTCCACCTTCTCTTCCAGCTCATCTATTCCTCTCTGCATGCTAGTCACTCTTACTTGCCATTCATTTACTTTACCCAATCAAAACCATCTCTGAAAACTTCACAGTCATTCAAGCCTTCCACACTCCCAACGCTTATTTTCTCATTCATATTTTGCTTGTCATTCTCTCCTATCACACTACTCGTCTCTCAACATTCATTTCCTGTCCCTAAAGCAACTAGGTCGGTTATCAAAATATCAAATTCACTGATTTCTTCCCACTGCCTGCAATTTGCACATACATGCACTCCCCCTTCTCTCACCCACCAACTCCCAGGAAGCATACATGCCGCAAACACTGCATGCCACAAAGTCCTTTATTATGTTGCGTATAACAGAGTTCTTAAATGGTGGAGGACTTGGTGACATGCCATTTGTAATTGCAGCTGCATCTGCCATCATTCCTTACTACCAAGTAACTACTAAACTAATTGCTAAAAATATATATGAACACTGTATCATAGATATATACATAAATAAATGCTAAATATAAACATATATATAAATATAATGCTATATTCAACTATACTAGATAGCAAAAAGGTATCTTCTCTTCCACTGCAAATGCTGCCAACTGTCAGGAGTTGTTATCAGGTTGACCTGGAAGAGTTTTTTCACTGAATGCTATGGGGGGGAATGAAACAAAAGGCCATTTCTGGAAACTGTATAAGGAAGGTGTGAGCAGAGGAGTGAGGAGCAGGTTCTTTACATGGAGAATGAGGTTGGTGAGTGGAATGCACTGCCTGAGTGTGTTTTGAATGCAGACACATTGAATCCATTTAAGGCAAATTTGGATGAGCATCGGATGTGATAGTGTATACCTCCTATGATGAGTTGCTGACTCCATGGAGGTCAGATGATAATAATGATAATAATAATAATAATAATAATAATAATAATAACATTAAAATGCTCAGAAAACATTAAAAATGCTAAGAAATCATCTGCACCTGAAGCAATCAGACTGTATGTCAATATTCAAGTTTGGGGAAATGTTCACTATTAATTGTTCATAACCTTTTTGGATTTTTTTTTTATAATTAATAATTATTTTAAATAGTTTTTTTCAATCTACACAACTTACTACAATTGTTCCTTTGAAGTCTAATAGCGTAACATCATATACTTCAGCTGCAACAGAGATACAAGCTAATATACGTGTTGAAGTTTTAAATATATTGGAGTTTTTGAATAAATTCTATATAATTTTTGTTACATGTGTAATCCATGGAACTTACTTTAATATGCCTAGCACACATGTTCTGTTAAAGCTATTAATGAAAAAGTAAAAAAGAATGCTAAAAATATACAATTTTTTACTTTTATGCCAATGACTGCTAAACAGACAATCTAATTTCATACCAATCATCATCAGCGTTATCATTATTATTTTCTTGATTTACCCTCTTCATTATAATATACCCTAATATATCCTCTTCTTAATATACTCATCATATACCTTCATTATTATTAATATCCTATCAATAGTTTTCCTTCAAATTAGTATAACAATCAACACTTCAATACTGCCATATCTCATATTTCTGTCTTCCATGGCATTTCTGACTAACACTCACTGTAATTTTTTTAGTTGTGTAGACCCACTACTGCTCTGTGGGGAAAATGTTGACATGATGACTGATAACTGTGTGGCACTTGAAGAGTTTTTTGGAATATACATAATAATCTACATAGCTTCGTGTCGAAAACAAATGACTAAACCTGCCAGCAGCTGAGCAGCAAACAGTTTAGAGTGTAGGCATTTCAGTTATTGCATGGTCATGCATCTGCACAGCTGCGAGGGAACATTGCTTCTGGATGAATCAATCCACCTAGATCTTGGTCTTACTCTGGATCTCTTTCCTGCCATCTTGTCATCAACAAACACCAGTTTCATTAATCCTTCCTCTCCCATTCATTTAAATGACAATATCACTATAGGTAAACTCTGTTTACACATTTCTGAATGCTGTCAAGTTCCTTCTTAATAGCTTCAATTTTAATATCATTCTGCCATTGATGCCATCTGTTCTAATTTTTCTCAGATCTCTCATATCTGTGGTCTTTGATCAAGTGCTCTATATCTAACTCAATTCTCACATCCATAAGTTAAAATTGGTTTGAACACTGTTTTGTACACTGACAGTTTAGTGGTTTTTTGCTATCTGATTATCACAGGTCTAGTTTCCACAGGCAAGGCCCCAATGCAGGTCAAAATCAGTCTATACAATGATTCTCATTGTAATGTATGGCATCATGCTTGCATTGTTAAGGGAGTGTGCTGTGCATTATGGTATACATAAACATTGTGAAGTCAACTGCTTTCTATACAAAAGAACATAGTCATGAAGGAACATCTTGCACAAACTTTTACTATTAGGTTAAAATATGGGTAACGACAAAATTCATGTCAAATATAATAAAAGTTATTATTACATACTATTTTCTTTAGACTGTCATTACCTTCAGACTGTTCAGAATCTTCATTCAGATATATCTTTTTTTTTTTATTGTCATCATCAATGCACAAATTATACATGGACTCAGTTACATCTTCTGGATGTAGCCCTGTTTCATGCATCAAAGAAACATTTCCTAAATGACAAAAATAATGCAAAATTAAATTTTTTATTATAAATAAATACAAAAATTTCATTTTTTAAGTTTATTTGATCAAATCTCCACTGAGTCAAAAGACTCAATATGGGTCCAACCAATATCTTTCATTTCATTTCAGAGAGAATAATGCAGAAAATCAAGAGCGTGTGGAAGCAAGGGATAGAGAAAACTGAGGAGGAGGATGGGGGGGGGGATAGAGAGATTGGAAGCAAAAAGAGTCAGGAATGCCAGTTAGAGAAGGAAGAATGAATCTGTTTGGCATGTCATATATGGAGATTCAATGATTTGGGATGTGCACAGTAGACTGCCAGAGGAGTACTTGTCTTGTGGAAGATGGAGAACATGACACTGGCAGTGAAGAGAGGATGAAAATGTACAGGAAAAGATAGTAATGGTTGGGACGAATGACTTGAGAGGTAATGTAAATCGTGTAGTGCAAAATTTGAGGTTGATGTTAGAGATAGTGAGTGTGTTACTCCAGTATGATAATGCAGAGTGGAGGAGAAGAATGGCAATAACAAAACGAGATGATAATGAGAATGTGTAGGAAATGCAGTCTGGAATATGTGGATCTGTGGAATATGTTTGAGGATAAAACAGAGTTATATTGAAGAGACAGATTACATTTGAATGCAGAGGATTGCAGGTATTGGGAGAGACTGTTTTTTTCTAAGCAAATTAGTGTAGTGAGCAGGGAAACTAGAATTGTACAGGTGGAATTTAACAGGGATGGCCTCATGTGGAGATAGTCGCTTGAGAAATAAGGAGGTGTATACTATATTATATAACCAAGTGGAGTATGAGGGGAGTAAGTATACAAATGCTAGTAGCATTAGAAATAAAGAGAATCAATTTATGGAATTCATTGACTTAGCCTCTCTAAAGGTTGTTGTATGTGAAACTTGGTTAACTGAAGAGGATGTTCTAACAGGAATAGTAATTGAAGGATAAGACATATTTCTGCAGGATAGGATAAGCATGGTGATGGAGTGTTACTCATTATAAGAAATGAGTTGTGCCCTCTGAGGGTGGAGAATCACAGTAAAGATAACATGAATAGCTTTGACAGCATATGGTGTAAGATAGATGTTTATAACACAAGATATTTAGTAGGAGGTTGCTACAGACCAGGAAATATAATTGATGATGAGCAGGAAATGTTTAGGCAAATCATTCCGGCAAGTGAAAGCAACTGATCAGCATGAGGGACGTCAACTATAACAATATAAACTGGGGAAAGGAAAAGACAGCATGTAGCAATAAAGGAACTGCATTTTTGGATTTCTTGAAGGACAACTGTCTTAGGCAGCATGTGAAGAAGTGAACATGAGGATCAAGAGTTTTGGATTTGGTCACAGAATCAGAAGATCTGATTGTGATTGAGACATCACACTTGTTCCTTGCTGGTGAAAGTGACCACATAGTCCTGATCTTGGAAGATGAACAGACATTTGGAGGTATCAAAACAGAAATAATTTACATGGAATTATAAGGTAGGCGATTATCAGATTTAGACACCAGCTCGCAGCAGTACAATGGATGAAAGCATTTGAAGGAAAGGGGAGGGAGGGTCGTTAGTGCATGGGAGATACTTAAGAAAAAGTTGTTGACAGCAATGGAAGATTGTATACCTCAAGTGAAGAAGATAAAGCAATTTCGAGTTAAATAGGTGGTAACAGAAATAAAAGAGGAATTGCAGAAGAAAAAGAGATTATGGAAGATATATAAAGAGACAGAGAGAGAGAGAGAGAGAGAGAGAGAGAGAGAGAGAACAATTGTATGAGGGAACATAAGGCTCGGGAAAGGAAATTGATTAGTATTGTAAAGAGAGAAAAATTATAATATGAGGGGATACTGGCACTGCAATCCAAGAAGAATCCTAAGGAGTTTTTTTCACTATGTGGAGAGTAGGAGAAAAAATGATAGTGGACAGATTATCTTACTGGATGGGTATGGGAATCAGGGGACCAAAACAGATCACATAGTTCAACTGTTTGATTATCACTTTATGATATCAGGACTGTACAATGTTGATTATGAAGCGAGACAGAAGGCCTGGAGACTACAGAATTTGGTGGTCAGAAAACTGAGATGGGGGATATGATCGAGGTATTTAAGGTGCTGAAGGGTTATTATCATATATGTTTACTATTATTCTTATTAATATTATTAAAATTTCACCTCCATGGAGTCAGAGACTCATCGTGGAAGGTCACACTATTGCACACAATGCTCATTCAAACGTGCCTTAAACTGATTTAATGTGTCTACACCCACAACACACTCAGGCAATGCATTCCACTCACCAACCACACTCCATGCAAAGAACTTACTCCTCACTTCTCTGTTCACGCTCTCCTTATACAGTTTTGTATAAGGAGGACAAAGATGGGATGCAGAATTTATACTTGGTGAGAATATATTGTTGGAAGTAGAGGAAATAAGAGATCTGGGGGTGATAGTGGATAAGGATCTAAAATTTAGGGGACACATCGCCAAAATTGTGAAGACAACACAAAGACTTCTGGGAATGATGTGGAGGACACTGACGTGTAGAAGTAGGGAGATTCTTGTTTCATTGTATAAGGCTTTGATTAGGCCACACATGGACTATTGTGCCCAGATTTGGTCACCTGGTTTTCAGAAGGATGAAGAGATGTTGGAGAGGGTCCAAAGGCGACTGACTAAGGTAGTTTCTAACCTCTGGAATGTCGAGTATGAGGAAAGATTGAAAAGATGTAATTTGCAGAGTCTAGTGGAGAGAAGGAAGAAGGGAGATATGATAAAGACCTACAAGTTGGTAAGGGGTTGTTATGGGATCAATGCTGGAGAAGTTCTACAGAGAATAGTGGGAGATCAGGGGAGAACCAGAGGTCATCCCTGGAAACTGTATACTAGAGGGTGTGAGTAGGGGAGTGAGAGGCAGGTTTTTTTCATGCAGAGTTGTGAGTGATTGGAATGCCTTGCCTGAGAGTGTGGTGTCTGCAAGGAGTTTGAATGTGTTTAAGACCCGGTATGATGAGATGTGTGTGAGATAAAAGGACCTCCTAGATGAGTCTTTGACTCCATGAGGTCTTGTTTAATAATAATAATAATAATAATATCCCCTGACCGACTTCCTCCTATTCACAAGGGTCTGCACCTTACATTCTCTCAATTTGTCCTCATACTCCACATTCCAAAGACCACAGACTACCTCTGTGAATCTTCTCTGAACCCTTTCCAACATATCTTCGTCACCATGAAAACCTGGCAACCAAATCTGAGCACAATAATCCATATGAGGCCAGATCAAGACCTTATACAATGAGATCATAACCTTTCTATTTCTGCTTGCCAGGGTCCTCCGCATCATTGCCATTTTCCGATTTGATGTCTTCACAACTTGTGCAATGCAAGCCCTGAATTTCAGGTCCTTGTACACTATCACTCCTAAATCTCTCATCTCCTCTACTTCCATTAAAGTTTCCCCACTAAGTGTATACTTTGCATCACATCGTTGCTTACCAAATCTCAAAACCTTACACTTTGCAACATTGAATTGACAGTTTCACTTACCTGCCCAATCATGCAATCTATTCAAGTTGTCTTGTAAGGCCATAACATCCGCTTCACTCTGCATTGCTTTCCCGAGTTTTGCATTATCTGCAAACAATGGATATCACTAGTTAAACCCAACCCAATATCATTAACATACAAATTGAACAACAATGGCACTAAAACTGACCCCTGTGGCACACCGTTGGTTACATTTCTCTTTCGGAATACTGCACCCCCATATAAAACTTTCTGATACCTATCTGACAGCCAGTTACTGATCCAACTCAGAAGTCTGTTATCCAATTCCATCTGTTTCAATTTATTTAAGAGCTTATCATGTGGCAGTCTTTCAAAAGCCTTTGCAAAATCTAAATACACCATTGTATATGCATCTCCCCTGTCCAAGGTATTGGTCACTTTGTTATAGTACATATGTTAGTGAAACATGATCTCTTCTTAACAAAGCCATGCTGATAACCACAGAGAACACTGCTGTTATCAACCCATTCCTATATCCTATTTCTCACCAATCTCTCCAGGACCTTTACCACAACTCCAGATATACAGACTGGTCTATAATTTGAAGCTGTGAAACAGTTTTACTCTCCTTCCACTCCCTTGGAACTTGTGCTGTTGTAAGAAGACTCTTATTAAACAGGCATGCCAATGCTACTGCCCTGGAACATTCCCTTAAGATGCATTGTGATATGTCATCAAATCCTATCAACTTATTGACATCAAGATTATTTATTTCCTCAAATACCTTCTGCTCACTCACAATTAAACCATCTCCACTCCAATGTCCTCTACACTTAATTTCCTCATGATTCCACTCTGATCAGGATGAAATATCCTTATAAATTGATCACTGAATACTCAATAATGTCTTCTGCAGCAGTTAACCATTCTACCACTTTCATCCTTTAACTTCATCTTATCATGATCATTGTTCCTTCCACTTGCCGCATATCTAAAAAACTGTCTAGGGTTTTTCTTTGCCTGATTTGATGAGGCCTGTGTAGCTCAGTGGAAGTGGCGCTTGCATCCTCTACGCTTGGCCGCTTGAAGTTAGACCTAGGTTCTAGTCTAGTTGCTGACTGGAAGAACTTTTTCTAAACCTATCTTCGACCAGTTCCCGAGTTAGTCGATCTCTGGCACAGGCAAGCGGGTTTTTCCTCCCGGAAACTCGGGTTTTTCGTCCCATAAACTCAAGAAAATCAACCGTAGTACCCACATTATTTCAGACAGTGACATATCTTGTTAGGGTTAGGTACCAAGAGATGGCAGCACTTGTTTGCCAACCTCTTCATCGGCGGCTGCTATAATTAGTGATAGACATGGGCCAGCTATCTCTGATTGGCTACCGGTGGAGATTGAACAGCCCACTCAGTCTCCAAAAGCTAGATAGGGTATAAAGGCCTTGCCTACTCCCTATTAGGGAATAAAAGGCGTTAGTTGATTTTATTTTTTTTTATTTGAGGAGGTGAATGGGTAGTTGTAAGTGCTTCATCAGTGAACGAATATAAAGAGAGTACGATAGGTATTTGGTGAAAAATAGCTGGTGTTTGAATAATGGATCTCCCGAGATGAGTCTTCTGACTTCATGGAGATACCTGTATAATAATAATAATAATATTTGTTACTGACTTCTGTACCTTCTCTGAGGTTAATTTACTCCCCCTCTCCCCTTCAAATTCAGGTGATTTATTCTCAAAGACCAGTGCAGATTTATTTTCAAATCTCTGCTGGTCAACACCCTTCTCAATTTTGCATCACTCCTCTGAGTAACCTTCATCACCTTTGCAATATGTCCTCTAAACTTTTAATTTCTGTCAACCATCACCTCAAGATCCCATACCTCCTCTACTTTGTTTAGCATAGTCCCACCAAAGTGGGATGTAGCCTCTCATTAGGGAAGACCAAATTTAAAAACATTACATTTAGCTGAATTAAATTAATGATGCTCATTCGCTCTCCTACCAATCCAACTTTATTCAAATCCTTCTTGATTACTAATAACTCTTCCAAGCATTACATTATCTGCATATGGCTCGATAATATCTTGCACTCCACTGACAATGTCAGTGACATAAAGCTTAAACAGTAGAACTTCCAGTACTGAGCCCTACAGAATCCAGAAACCCACACACAACCTCCTTCTTCATTGTTAGTGCTGCCTTGTACACAACTCTGACATATATATCAGACAGCCATTCTCCAATCAAATTCACTAACCTGTTACCTAAATCCATATGCTGCAATTTAAATTATCAACTATCATATGACATTCCTGTCGTATTTTGCAAAATCCAAATAGATGGCAGTACATGCCTTTCTCTCATCAACATTCTTGTTACTTTATTTATAAGAGATAATCAGTGAGGATGCCATTTCAATGTTGCAAAATGTAGGGTTTTAATTACTAAAATAAAGAACCAAAAGGCTTCAGTTCAGCAAGATAAAATTATATAAGTCAAGTGGATATTAGATTCAGCATTATTTCAAAGCTAAATGTAGAAACTATGAAAGTTCTGGTCAACTAAGGTAAGTCGACAGAGAGCTAATGGGAATACATTCCCCGACATTCATGAGTTGCCTTAGTATGGACCACTTAGAAGACATAGGTGCCACCGAGTGCCTATATATTCACCTTTTATTCACAAAATGATTTATTCCATTTTGATAAATTTCCACTGACCTGACAGCTGTTTTGAACTGGTTTTCTCTTCAGAGATCAAGTATTGTTTAAGTAAAGCACCTCTCTAAAAATTAGGCGATCTCCCAGACCACTTCCTATGAGTGACCGAAAGATCATCCAACTCAGTGTTGGTTCCACTCTGACCTAATTCGGCTCATCCTACCACTGAGCCGAACCACTCATATTCCACGGAAAAAGCGCCCATGCACACAGCCCTGATAGAGGCCCTGTCAGAAAATGCCAATCCCCAGAGACTCAAATTGCACTCTCAAGGCTAAACCCCTCAAAATCTTAAATCCCCCCACCCCAAAAAAGGAGCCAAAAGACTTCAGTTCAGTGATGTAACAAGTGACTAATATCAAGTAATATACTGATATAAGAAATGTACTTTTTGTAAGTGAAATCTCAGTCGGTGAGTAAAATTACTAAAATAAAGACACAAAAGGTTTCAGTTTGGCAATGCAAAATTATATAAGTGGATATTAGATCCAGCATTATTTCAGGTTTTAAATTTTGGGAAACAAAGATGAGATGTAGAATTTACGCTTGGTGGGGATATATTGTTGGAGGTGGAAGAAATAAGAGATCTTGGGGTAATGGTGGATAAGGATCTAAAATTTAGAGGACACATTGCCAAAATTGTGAGGACAACACAAATTCTGGGAATGATGTGCAGGATACTGACTTGTAGACGTAAGGCGATTCTTGTTCCATTGTATAAGGCCTTGATTAGGCCACACATGGACTACTGTGCACAGATTTGGTCACCTGGTTTTCAAAAGGACAAAGAGATGTTGGAAAGGGTCTAGAGGCAACTGACTAAGGTAGTTTCTGATCTCTGGAATGTTGATTATGAGGAAAGGTTGGGAAGATACAATTTACAGAGCTTAGTGGATAGGAGGAAGAGAGGCAATATGATAGAGAAGTACAAGCTGGTAAGGGGTTGTTATAGGATTGAATTCATGGGATCTTATGATAATAATAATAAAATCCATGCAGACCCTCACAGTTAATATTACTATCATCTGCCCAATTTTGAATATGATCTCTTACTAATTTCTTCAAAATCTTAACTATAGAAAAATACAACCTGGGCTATGGTTTGACACCTCATTCTATAACCCTCTTTATGCAATGGCACTATCTTACCAGATAAAAATCTACTCCTTAGCAACCTTTTTTTCATAGCTATGCTTCACTGAACAGCCAGGTTATGGAGCTGTCATTTCTCTACTTCTTCTTCAAGTGTCATTCCCTAGAAGGAGGTTGGCAACCATGTTATGGAACTTTTTTCTTTCTTTTGCTGCTCTGGAACATTTATGGTAATTTGTGCCAGTCTAGTCCTTAATGTCTTCAAACCACATTCTCCTGGGTCTACTTCTCCCTCTTTTTCTATCCAGTTTTCCTTCTAATATTAATTTTTGAATGCCTTCTTGTTTAGTTGGATGACCAAAATTTTTAAGTTTTTGTTCTTTAATGATTTTCATTAAAGTTCTTTTCATTTTTGCTTTCTTTAAAACATCTTAATTTTTCAGTTTCTCCATTCATGATATTTTCAACATTCTTCTGATGGTCCATATTTTGAAAACTTCTAATTTTTTCTCTGCTTCTTTATTTAAAGTCCAAGTTTCACTGTTATAGAGAAGGCTCATGAGCAGATATAGCAGTTTATTAATCTTTTTCATATCCCAGTGGTGTCTTGTCCAATTTTTATGGATGCAACACCACTGAAAACCTGCCCAACGATGACCTGCGGATAAAGTACAGTAGACAACTGGCCTTCAGGTGTACAGGACTATTTGTCACAAATATCTTGATATAGTTTGTCGAGATATCCACATACCAGTGCTTGAATGGAGCTGATCTGCCATGGTGTGTCAATTTCGTTTTGTTGTTATAATCAAAAATCTGTCCTCATGCTCCGTGGTAAAGTGAGGGCCACCGCTTAGCAAACATCTGGAATGTATTCCATTGGTTTGAAATGTAGCCCAGAGCCTGGATACAATGCTATGTGAGATTCCAAACTCTCTGACAATATCAGCAATTCTATGGCCTTCAAGCTTTCCAGTAATTCTTCTGCACGTGAAATCATCTAGATTATTATTATTATTATTATCATCTGACCTCTATAGAGTCAGAGACTCATCATAGGAGGTGCACAATATTGCATACAATGCTCATCCAACTGTGATTTAAACTGATTCAATGAAAGTGTCTACATTCACAACACACACTCAGGCAATGCATTCCATTCACCAACCACTCTCCATGCAAAGAGCCTTCTCCTCACTTCTCCTCTGCTCACACCCTCCTTATACAGTTTCTAGTGATGGTCTGTTGTTCTGCCCCCCCCATCCCATTCTATGAAAAATCTCTTGCATGTCAACCTGATAACAACTCCTGACTAGCTTATGTCTCAATCATATTTCCATCCCCCACTTCCTCCTATTCATGAGGCTTTGCAACCTACATTCTCTCAATCTGTCCTAGTACTCCACATTCCAAAGACCATTGACAACTTTGTGAATCTTCTCTGGACCCTTTCCAACATATCCTCATCACCATGAAAACCTGGTGACCAAATCTGTGCATAATAATCCATATGAGGCCTGATCAAGGCCTTATACAATGACATCATAACCTCTCTATTTCTGCATATCAGTGTCCTCCACATAATTGCCATTATCCGATGTGCACAACTTGTGCAATGTGGTCCATGAATTTCAGGTCCTTGTACACCATCACTCCTAGATCTCTCATCTCCTCTACCTTCCCTACAAAGTGTATACTTTGCATCCCATCGTTGCATACAAAAATCTAAAAACCTTACACTTTGCAACATTGAACTGATAGGTCCACTTACCTGCCTATTCATGCAATCTATTCAAGTCCTCTTGTAAGGTCATAACATCCGCTTGACTAACTCTGCATTGCTCTCCCCAGTTTTGCATCATCTGCAAACGGCTGCATATCACTAGTTAAACCCATCCCAATATCATTAACATACAAACTGAACAACAATGGTCCTAAACCTGACCCCTGCGGTACACCACTCCTCTTTCAGGATACTGCACCCCCATATACAACTTTCTGACACCTATCTGACAGCCAATCACTGATCCAACTCAGAAGTCATCAAAGGTATCAAAGACATCCTGTTATGATATCTTTTGATAGCTTACAAGACATCCAAGTTTGCAACTTTATTCATTGACAAAAAGAACTTCCTTTAAACACAATCTGCTTAATGCAGCCTTTTGCCTTTTATCCTGTTGAGTGCTACCATGTGACCCCACTTTGTGTGCAATATGAGAATTTGATGTTGTAATCTTTAGAAATAGAGTTCATCATTAGGTTTTGGACATCAGCATCACAACCTTCACCACTTTTGTGATATGCCCCCCTAAACTTCAAGTTTCTATCAATCATCACCCCAAAGTACTTGGCCTCCTCCACTTCTTCTTCTAGTACAGTTCCTAGAACAGAGTATACAGCTTCCTACTGATAAATTTCGAATTCAAGATCTTATATTTAGTTGCATTAATATGAAATGCAACCAAAATTGAAATCCCATCCATTTTCCCATCTATCTAGACGTTCAAATTCTCTTGAAAGGCTACCATATCAGCACTGTTATTAATAACCCTTCCCAGCTTCTCATCACCTACAAATAAATGAATATTTCCCTGCAATCCATTGACAATGTAAATGATGTGAAGGTTAAACAATATGGGTCCCAATGCTGAGTCCTGAGGAACCCCACTTGTAACTATCTGCTTCTTTGATATTGCTCCCTCATACACAACTCTAATGATATCTGTCAGACAGCCAATTCACTAACCTGATATCCAAACCCATATCATGCAACTTACATACCAACCAGCTTATCATGTGGCATCCTGTCAAATGCTTTGTAAGAACCAAAAAAAAAAAAAAAAAAAAACTAGCATACGATGTTTTAAAAGAAATCAACAGATACCCCTATTGGCAAAGTGCATCTTGCCATGTAACGAGGCACATGTTTGTAGATAAATTGGAGGAATATGATGCTTCCAAGTTAGTGTAACTGTGTCCGGATGAAATGTCTGCTTGAAGGGAACTAATGGAGCTTGAAAGAAGTGTTGTGATAGGATGCCATGTTGCAGGCTTATCTGTTTGGCAAATAGTTGATAAATTGGGCCATTCCAGGTCAACAATCAGTGATACAATACTTAGATGGAAGCACAGGGAGACAACTGCAAGTGCTACCACACTGTGAATGACCCGCCACACTCACCAAACATGACTGTTGGGTGCTACAAAGAATAATATGTAAAAACCCATTCGTTTGCCAATGCAAAGTTCCAAGCATCGATTGGAACATGAATCTGCATAAAAACATTCAGAACCAAGACTCACAACATGGGTTTCCATGGTGGAATTACAATACGCAAGCATCAAGTTACCCAAACTAACATGCAGTGCCATCTTCAGTGGTGCAAAGACCACATACATTGGGACATGGAAGTTTAGAAAGCTGTGATATACTGATGAATCATGCTACTCTGTCTGCAAGGTGTGGTAGATGCCAAGTGAACATCTCTTACCAGAGTGAGTAACCTCAACTATTAAATATGGAGGTAGGGGAATGATGGTATGGTCCTGATTTTCCTGGCTTGGCCTCAGACCTCTGTAGTGCCACAAACACTGAACTCTGAGCTATCTGAACATTCTGGTCAATGCAATGCTTCCAAGTTAGTGCAACACTTCCTACTTTGTGGCACTGCTATGGAAATGACCATTGCCTCTTTTTGCAAGACAATGCACCATTTGATAATGCTGCTGCTGGAATTGCGTGATTTGTAGATGTGAACGTCACCACGCTTGGCTGCCCTACAGAGAGCCCTGATCTCAACCCTACTGAACATTTGTGAAATGAACTGGAGCATTGGGTGAAGTCAAGGGAGGTCCATCCCACAACAGTACAGGACCTCATTACATGCCTACAGGAAAATGGCCCAAAATTCCCATTAATTGCTATCATATACTTGTGGAAGGTAGGCCCTCTAGGATTGCTGCGGTCATTGCAGTGAAAGGAGGTCCTACAATTTATTAACATGGGTGTCATGGATGTTTGTTACTCACACTATCGTGTCCATTGACTTCTTTCCAAGCAGTGTATATGCCTTTCTCTCATCAACTTCTCTTGTTACTTTATTACAAAAGGCAATCAGATTATTAAAACAAGAGCACCTGTTTAAAAAATTCATGCTGGACCTCACAGATAACATATCTTCATTTGCCCAATGCCATATACAATCTCTTACTAATTTCTCTAAAATCTTAACAGCTATGGAAGAAATACAAACTGGCCTATAGTTAGACACTTTGAATCTACCACCACCACCCTTATTCAATGGGGCAATCTTACCTTCCTTCCACTCCATGGGCACCTTTCCCATAGCTAGATACCCACTGAAAAGCTAGGTCAATGTGCTAAGGAACTAACAGCTAAGGAGCTGTTAATTCCTTAGCACATTCTCTTAAAGAAAGTGATGAAATCTCATCTAGAGAACTTAGTACAGGCAGCCCTCGGTTTACGCCTCACTTCTGTTCCTGAAAAAACGGGCATAAACCGAATCGGCATATAACGAACTCAATTTTAATGGGAGGTACAAAGTTATGTTCCGCACAGTCAAAATATATGCACATGAAGTATGTGTAACATTATTATATTTAAAGCTTTGATAATACATACATATATATTTGTTAAAATAAAATTATTAATAATGAAAACAAAACAAAATTATATAAAAAAAATATGAAACTTCGAAAAGATATTACATATTTCTATGTTGAAGTTCCTGGTTTCGGATCAAATGCAGTTTTTTTGAAAAAAGTACCCAGTGTTAACTGCCTAGATTTTCTTTTTTTTTCTTTAAGGAGTTCAGTGTAAAGTCGAATAGATGCGATTACACTGCTTTTTACATTCGCACTCTGTTCCAATCGTGGTCTATTTCACAGAGTTCATCAGTTGTCTCTATGCTTGCAAGGATATGATGTAAATGGCCATTTTTATATCTCTCAGACTACCTTCTTCGTTTTCTTTCTTCTCCTTTGGACGTTGACTTAATTGTTTGACTAATTCTTTTAAGTCTTCATTGGAAAGCAGTTTATCATGGCTCTCTAAGACTTCTGTCACATCTTCAGCTGTAATACCGTCCAATCCCATCACTCGCATAAGCTTGGTGATGTCTTCCACAGCATTCTCCTCTTGCTCTAATTCCTCGAAGTCGTGCATAAATGCTAGAAGAAGTTTTTGCCATGCTCCTTTTAAACACTTTGCTGACACTTTATTCCAAGCTGCCTTGATGTTGTTAATGCTCTTCAAAATATCGAATGATTGCCAATAGTCTTTAATAGTTTTTTCCTGAAGTGTCCAAGACTATTACCATTTCCATAAATGTTATATGGAGGTAATAAGCTTTGAAGATTGATATAATCCCCTGATCAATCAGTTGCAAAAGCGATGTTGTGTTTGGGGGCATGTAAACAACCTTGACATCCAATGGTGTTCATACTTCAGCAAGGTTTTGAGGATGTCCAGGGGCATTATCCAAGAGAAGCAATGCCTTGGCTGGCAAATCGTTTTCTTTACAGAAGCGAAGCATGGTTGGACAAAAATAATTTGTGTACCAATCTATAAAAACATCTTGTGTAGCCCAGACTTTCTTGTTCCATTTCCAATAGACTGGCAGCATGTCTTTTAGACCCTTTGAAGGCACGTGGTGTCTGTGAACAATACACCAACATTGGTTTAAGTTTCAAAGTTCCGGAGACATTTGTACCCAACAAAAGCGTAAGTCTATCTTTCACAGCTTTAAAACCTGGAACGGAACGTTCTTCACAGGAAATGAAGGTGATTGATGGCTATTTTTTCCAATAGAGCCCAGTCTCATCAACATTAAAAATGAGATCAGGAGGATAACTTCCTCATTCTACACAGTCTTGAAATTCTTTAGGAAAAGCAGCCGCTGCCGCAACATTTGAACTTGCCACTTCACCATATAATTTGACACTATGGTGAGACTTAAATCTCATGAACCAACCTTTGCTTCCTAAAAATGATTCTTAACCTTAATCTGTCTTTTTAAGATCCACAAAAATTGTTTTTGTTTTTTCAGTTATAACAGCCTGAGTCAGAGGAATGTTTTTCTGATTCAAGTCATCCACCCCTAATAATAATTTTTCCATTTTTTCATGAAGTTAACCCCTGCTATAACTTACATATTTTGCATTTAGTACTGCCATAGGTTGTTGCACAGACTGTTTTATACTATCTGCATTTTTCATAATTCTAGTAACAGTCGATGGAGGTAAGTTCATACTTCTACAGACATTAGCACATGCCTGCCCATCTTCCATTCTTCGAATCACCTCCATCTTCTTTTCAAGTATGATTGATTTCCATGCCTTCTTAACACCAAGTTCTGCTAACTTTTCTGCACTTCTTTTATCAGACATGGTGCTAAATGCCCACATAAACAAAGAACCTCTATTTTTCAGTCCTTTACCATCAAATACCTCCAAATCTAAACCTTACCAAACTTTGTACAAAAAAAGAACCAAAAGAAATACTCAAAATAAAAAAGGTCTAAACACTATCAACCTTCTTTCATCCTCCAAACAGGTTATTTGTTATACCGATGGATCGTCAGATACCAATATGACTAATGGAGGCGCTGGTGTTCTAGTTCTACTTCCAAAAGGTGACTTTCAATAAAAGTTGGATCTGGGAGAATCCCTTCCAATTATTATTATTACCACAAGAACTCATGGAGTCAAAGACTCATCTGGGAGGTCCTTTTATTACACACACACACATCTCATCACATGGTGTCTTAAACACACTCAAACTCCCCTCAGACACCACACTCTCAGGCAAGGCATTCCAATCATTCACAACTCTGCACGAAAAAAACCTACCTCTCACTCCTCTACTCACACCCTCTTTATACAGTTTTCAGGGATGACCTCTGGTTCTCCCACTATTCTCTGTAGAACTTCTCCACTATTGATCCTATAACAGCCCCTTACCAACTTGTAGGTCTCTATCATATCTCCCCTCTTCCTCCTGTCCACCAGACGCTGCAAATTACATCTTCTCAATCTTTCCTCATACTCGACATTCTAGAGGTCAGAAACTACCTTAGTCAGTCACCTTTGGAACTTTTCCAACATTTCTTCATCCTTCTGAAAACCCAGTGACCAAATCTGGGAACAACAGTCTATGTGTGGCCTAATCAAAGCCTTATACAGTGGAACAAGAATCTCCCTACTTCTACACTTCATTGTCATCCGCATCATTCTCAGAAGCCTTTGTGTTGTCTTCACAATTCTGGCGATGTGTCCCCTAAATTTTAGATCCTTATCCACTATCACCCCAGATCTCTTATTTCCTCTACCTCCAACAATATATTCTCACCAAGCATAAATTCTGCATCCCATGTTTGTTTTCCAAATTTTAAAACTTAAATTTTGCAACATTGAACTCACATCCCCATTTCTGTGTCCAATCACTCAATTCATTCAAGTCTTCTTGTAAGGCCACAACATCTTCACTACTCTTTATGGTTCGTTCCAACTTTGCATCATCTGCAAACAACTGAATATCTCCATCCAAATCTTCACCTATATCGTTAATATACAAGTCAAACAGTAATGGCCCTAAAACAGACCCTTGGGGCACTCCACTAATGACTTTCATTTGCCTGGCTATCGCACCCCAATACACAACTTGTTGATACCTATCAGATAGCCAGTCTCCAATCCAATGCACTAATCTAATATCCAACCCCATCTGCTCTAGTTTGACTGTCAACTTATCATGAGGTACTTTATCAAAAGCTTTTGCGAAATCCAAGTATATTACTATGTATCCTTCTCCTCTGTCCAAGGAAGCAGTCACTTTATTGTAATAAGTAAGTAGATTTCTAAATTTGCTAAACCTCCCTTTAGCAAATCCATGCTGTCCATCAAAGATTATACCATTGTTGTCAACCCAACTCTGGATCCTAGTTCTCACAAGCTTCTCCAACAACTTAACCACAACACCTGACACACAGATAGGTCTATAGTTTGATGCTTAAGTTCAATCACCTCCTTTATGAAGTGGCACAATCTTGCCCTCCTTCCACTCTTTAAGGACTTGACCAAGTGCAAGACGCGTATTAAAAAAATATGTCAAGGCAGGTGTCAACTCTCTGACACATTCCTTCAGAATACGCGGTGATATATTATCAAGTCTCACAGCCTTATTTACATCTAGTTTACTCAACTCCCCAAACACCTCTTGCTCACTTACAGTCAGTCTCTCCTCCCCATCAACTGCTCTTAATCTCTCCATGAAGTCACATTCACAAGATAGAAAGATCTTTATGAACTGCTCATTAAGTATCTCCACCACACATTCTGCATCAGCTGTCTTTATACCTTTTCCTCCAATCAATGTCATCCTTCCATAATCATTCTTTCTTTTGCTGGCTACATATCGAAGGAACTCCCTAGGATTCTTTTTGGCTTCATTAGCTAACTGCTGTTTATACCTCTCTTTAGCTACTCTCACCAACCAAGTCACTCTTCTGGCCTGGTCTTTGTAGACCTCATGAAATTGGTTATTTCCACTTCTCTTATGCTGCCTCCATAATGTCCTTTTTCTCTGTATTGCATGCTTAATCTCTTTATTCATTTTTTATTCAATTTTACCAGCGAACTCTATGCAATAAATAAAGTACTAGAAGCCTACTTAAAACTATCATCATCTCAACAATCTGAAGGAATTATAATTTACAGTGACTCAAGATCAGCTATGGATGCAATCAAAAATGGCAATACCAAGTTCACACAAGACATCTATAAACTCTTAAAATCAACAAAAGTGTTGAGGAAAAAGTTGCATTTTACAATGGATTTTCCTGCTGATGTAGGCATTGATTACAATGAAGCAGCTGATAAATTAGCAAAAGAGGCCAGAGAACTCAACCAAGAAACTCACATGATAACTTTTGCTGATGCCAATGCACTAGCAAAAGCTAACCTAATTCCACTGAAATCTGTGATACAACATCAAATTTCCAAAATTAATATTGACAGAAAGTCCTCCACCACGATAGCAAGACTATGAACAGGACATTATAGAGGAATGAAGATCAATACAAATGATACGAGAACATACAGAAACTGCAACATCTGCCCCAATACTGAACTGACACCTACTCACATCTTTACCTGTCCAACAATTACAGCAGCCTTGCAAGAAATAGATCCTAATCCTGAACAACAGCTCTATACAAACAAAATCATCGACATAGCCAAAGCAGTACAAGGAGCACACGGAAACATCTAAGACTCTTCAAAGGACAAGACAACAACAACAACAACATGTAATTACGTACTTGTTCAATTTAAATACGTATGTATATAAAAAAAATTAAATAGAATAATTAGATAGCTTCAACAGTAAAACTAGGTTTGATACATATACGTTGTAATAGCTCGGTAAACACTCAAACACTGAAGTGCCTACTAGCATGGATTCTGTCAGACCACACTACAGTAAGAAAGCACACGCATGAGTCCGGCGTTATTGTGAATTGGCATAAATTGAATAGTTGTAAACCGAGGGCTTCCTGAATTTGTAAAACCCTCTCCTCTCCCAATTCTAAAGCTTGAACTATCCCAATAAAGTGGTCATTAAACAACTCCACTATGTCTTCTGCATCAGTAACTCTACTCCCATTTTGGTCTAACAATGTCATTCCTCCACAATTATTTCTCCCCCTACTAGCCACATAACAAAAGAATTCCTTTGGATCTCAGGGCTAATACCGTCTCATATTCAAGTTTTGCCTTCCTTACCATACTAGTCACATTCCTAGCCTGAGTCTTATATTTCTCATGCAACTACACTCTAACCCTCTTGTTATATTTTTTCCATAACCTCATTTTCATCTGCAGTTCCCATTTGATATCATTAGCCATCTGCGTTACACCAAATCTTGTTCGCTTTTTACTTAATGTATGCAACTTGCCATTGTAGCTAATAAATATTTCTTCACTAGTTCCTTTGCACTGGTGACATCTTGTCATTCCAATTCTTCTGCACATGGAACTTACCCAAGCTGATATCTAAGATTATTATAATCACCTGCATTATAATTCCATATAAATTTCTTTCTTCTCGACATTCCCATATGTCTGCTCATCCACCAAGTCAAGACTACATGGTCACTCTCACCAACTGGGGACAAGTATGACATTTCAGTTCCAATCAGGTCCTCTGATACCAGGACCAAAGCAAACACTTTTGAGCCTCTTGTTTCTTTTATTACATGTTGCCTGAGGAAGAGGCATGAAGAGTTAATTGTATTAATTGGTACAAATGATTTGAGAGAGAACAAAAAGCATGTCAAAATGAATGTCAGGAGACTGCTTGGAAAGATAAAAGAGAATAGTGTGATAGGAAGGGTAGTCAGTGTGTTGCCTAGGCATGATTGTGGTGAAATGAGGCGGAGAGCAAGGATTACGAATGATATTCTGGCTGAAATATGTGAGGAGATGGGAGTACAGTTTGTTAATGTGTGGAATGAGTTTGAGGGACGAAGTGAGCTGTATGGAAGCGATGGACTGCATTTGAGTGATTATGGTGTGAGTCGCTTGGAGAGACTGCTGCTGGAAAGTGGAGAAGTGAATAGAGAGAATGAATCAGATCAAGCAGGAAGTGATGTGGAAGAGCAGGATAGTAAGACAGAGAGATTGAGGAGGTGGTTTTGAATGGGGAAGTGAGTGGTATGAGTATAGAAAATGAGAGAATGGGTGTGTAAGAGGAGCAGGGAAATGGGGAGGCTCAGGGTGGACAGGGATACACAGCGTGAGAAAGGTGGATGCTCCAAGAGGAGGTGAGAGCATGTGTAGGCAGGAAAGTAATGGGATGATCAGGGATCAAAAGGAAACAGATGGAATTACAAAAAGTTCTAAAATGAAGAAGCAGAAAGGGAAATAGCCCCAGTCCAGCATGGAGAGATCACATCGAGTGAGTGGTATCAGTGGAACTAGCTGTAGATCCAGAAATGAGTTGTTTTGTTTGTATACCAATGCTAGAAGTATAAGAAACAAGGCGGATGAAATGGTTGCACTAATTGCATCTGTGCACCCAGAGATTGTCGGAATAAGTGAGACATATTTAGATGAGGATGACATCCTGACAGGAATAGAGATGGAAAGGTATGTGTTTCGTGAGGATAAGAAGGGGTAAAAAGGGAGGGGGAGTGCTATTGATGATAGAGAAAGAGTTATGTCCATACAAGGTAGAGATGCAAGAGGGAAATGAGGCCAGTAGTTTTGAGGCAGTATGGTGTGAGATAAAGGTGAATAGAATCAATTAATTGGTGGGATGTTGTTATAGACCTGGTAATGTGGATGGTAGTGAAATGTATAGTCAAATAAGCCAAGCAAATAAGAAAAGGGTGATCATTATGGGTGATTTTAATTATGGCAATATAGAGTGGAATGAAGAGATAGCAACTGGAAGTAAAGAAAATGAGTTTCTTGAGTTTTTGAGGGATAACTACCTCAGACAGTATGTAACAGAAGGCACACGAGGATTAAGGGTCTTGAATTTGGTCATCTCATCGGAGGATGTAATTATCAATGAGGTATCAAATCATCCACCAATTGGTGAAAGTGACCATGAGGTGATTACTTGGGTGGTTGCCAGCAGTGCAAGGACCCCTGTGAAAAAAGGGTATATATGGAACTACAAGGGGGGGGGGGGAGTGATTATGAAGAGCTCAGGAGACAGCTTGCAGGTGTAGCATGGAATGAGGAGTTAGCTGGAAAAGAGATCAATGCAGCTTGGGGGATGTTCAAAAAATATTTAGCAGATGCAATGTCTAAATGTATACCATGGGTGAGAAGGTTAAATAAGGTAGGTGTGAGATGGATGAATAAAGAGATTAAGCATGCAATACAGAGAAAAAGGGCACTGTGGAGGCAGCATAAGAGAAGTGGAAGTAACCAATTTCATGAGGTCTACAAAGACCAGGCAAGGAGGGTGACTTGGTTGGTGAGAGTAGCTAAAGAGAGGTATGAACAGCAGTTAGCTAATGAAGCCAAAAAGAATCCTAGGGAGGTCTTTCGATATGTAGCCAGCAAAAGAAAGAATGATTATGGAAGGATGACATTGATTGGAGGAAATGGTATAAAGACAGCTGTTGCAGAATGTGTGGTGGAGATACTTAATGAGCAGTTCATAAAGATCTTTCAATCTTGTGAATGTGACTTCATGGAGAGATTGAGAGCAGATGATGATGGGTAGGAGAGACTGACTGTAAGTGAGCAAGAGGTATTTGGGGAGTTGAGTAAACTAGATGTAAATAAGGCTATGGGACTTGATAATATATCACCGCGTATTCTGAAGGAATGTGCTAGAGAGTTGACACCTGCCTTGACATATTTTTTTAATACAAGTCTTGCACATGGTCAAGTCCCTAAAGAGTGGAAGGAGGGCAAGATTGTGCCACTTCATAAAGGAGGTGATTGAACTCAAGCATCAAACTATAGGCCTATCTGTGTGTCAGGTGTTGTGGTTAAGTTGTTGGAGAAGCTTGTGAGAACTAGGATCCAGAGTTGGGTTGACAACAATGGTATAATCTTCAATGGACAGCATGGATTTGCTAAAGGGAGGTCATGTTTTAGTAATCTACTTACTTATTACAATAAAGTGACTGCTTCCTTGGACAGAGGAGAAGGATACACAGTAATATACTTGGATTTTGCAAAAGCTTTTGATAGAGTACCTCATGATAAGTTGACAGTCAAACTAGAGCAGATTGGGTTGGATATTAGATTAGTGCATTGGATTGGAGACTGGCTATCTGATAGGTATCAATTAGTTGTGTATGGGGGTGCAATATCCAGGAAAAGGAAAGTCACTAGTGGAGTGCCTCAGGGATCTGTTTTAGGGCCATTACTATTTAACTTGTATATTAATGATATCGGCAAAGATTTGGATGGAGATATTCAGTTGTTTGCAGATGATGCAAAGTTGTGATGAACCATAAAGAGTAGTGAAGATGTTGTGGCCTTGCAAGAAGACTTGAATAAATTGAGTGATTGGGCAAGCAAATGGGGATGTGAGTTCAATGTTGCAAAATGTAAGGTTTTAAAATTTGGAAAACAAAGATGGGATGCAGAATTTATACTTGGTGAGAATATATTGTTGGAAGTAGAGGAAATAAGAGATCTGGGGGTGATAGTGGATAAGGATCTAAAATTTAGGGGACACATCGCCAAAATTGTGAAGACAACACAAAGACTTCTGGGAATGATGTGGAGGACACTGACGTGTAGAAGTAGGGAGATTCTTGTTCTATTGTATAAGGCTTTGATTAGGCCACACATGGACTATTGTGCCCAGATTTGGTCACCTGGTTTTCAGAAGGATGAAGAGATGTTGGAAAGGGTCCAAAGGCGACTGACTAAGGTAGTTTCTAACCTCTGGAATGTCGAGTATGAGGAAAGATTGAAAAGATGTAATTTGCAGAGTCTAGTGGAGAGAAGGAAGAAGGGAGATATGATAAAGACCTACAAGTTGGTAAGGGGTTGTTATGGGATCAATGATGGAGAAGTTCTACAGAGAATAGTGGGAGATCAGGGGAGAACCAGAGGTCATCCCTGGAAACTGTATAATAGAGGGTGTGAGTAGGGGAGTGAGAGGCAGGTTTTTTTCATGCAGAGTTGTGAGTGATTGGAATGCCTTGCCTGAGAGTGTGGTGTCTGCAAGGAGTTTGAATGTGTTTAAGACCCGGTATGATGAGATGTGTGTGAGATAAAAGGACCTCCTAGATGAGTCTTTGACTCCATGAGGTCTTGTTTAATAATAATAATAATAATAATGAGAGGGGAGATATGATAGAGACCTACAAGTTAGTAAGGGGTTGTATAGGATTAATGCTGGAGAGGTTCTAAAGAAAATAGTGGGAGATCAGGGGAGAACCAGAAGTCATCCCTGGAAACTGTATAAAGAGGGTGTGAGTAGAGGAGTGAGATGCAGGTAATTTGCATCAGAGTTGTGAATGATTGGAATGCCTTGCCTGAGAGTGTGGCATCTGCAGAGAATTTGAGTGCGTTTAAAGCATGGTATGATGAGCTGTGTGTATGATAAAAGAACCTCCTAGATGAGTCTTTGACTCCATGGGGTCTTGGGTAATAATAATAATAATATGTCCCTCAAGAACTAAGAAATTCGCTTCCCTTAAATGCTGTTTCCTTTTCGTAACTGCTGTAGTTAAAATTTCCCATAATGACCACTTGTTTGGCACTCATCAAACTCAACTGTCTAAACATTTCTTGCTCCTCAAACTCCATATTTTCTGGCCTATAGCAGCATTGCACTAAATATACTGTTTTATCAACCCCAGCACACTATATACTCTTAAAACCATTAGTGCCATTTCCTTCCAAATCATCTGATCTGAGAGAACAACAATTTTTACGATCCTGCTGACACTTGACAGGCTGTAAAAAAAAAAAAAAAAAAAGGTATTAGTAGTAAGGAAAGATATTATTGTGTTCAATAATATCTGTTTTTTAGGTTTGCACTATTCAAACTGGCCATTTTTTTTGTATGTTTGTGTGGTATTTTGATAGGATTTTATTGTCTCAATATTGTCTGTATTGTATCCAACTGTATAGATTGCATTCAACATATTTGTTGCCAGTTTTAACAATTCACCCCAGTCCACCACCATTTAAAGACTATGTTATTCATAGCATAGTGCAGTGTTGGCAAACCTTTTTATGTGCGCGTGCCAAAAGTTTACAAATCGAGTTGATGACGTGCCAGCACATGCCAAACATTTACAAATCAAATTGCTGAGATGTCGGGCAGTTTTTAATAGGGGAAAAATTAATACAAAATTAATTGCAGAATTTTACTGAGACAAGTTTAAAAATTAACAAAGAATTTCATAAAAATGAACTCATAATTTGACATATACAATGTCGTATACAAATCAATAGTCAAAGTATTATTAATTTATTAATTTATCAATATCAATATATCAATTTATTAATGAGATTTTTGCTGTACATTAGATGCCAAATGCTTTATATCAGGTTCATATTTTGTCACTTTTAGTAATACACATGACGAACTAGATTCATCAGTCATTCTATTTCTTAAACTGTCTTTTATAAAATTGATTTCGAAAAATAATGACTCATAAGCCTATGTAGAGGAGATAATTGATAATATAGCCATTGCTAGTTTTTTTAAACAACAAAAGGTTTCAGGAATGGCATTCCAAGTTCTCAATATTTCCTCTTCTGCATTATTTTTAATTGTAGCCAATAATCGATCATTTTCCATTATTTCCAAGTCATTTCTCAAATCGCTAAACTTTTGTTACCATATAAAACTAGATTGAAAACTGATTAATTGCATTTCTAAATCTTCCAAATTCAGTCGCTCGAAAATCTCCAAATTGAGTTTATCTGTTGATGTTGTGTCTGGATGCAAAATAAGTTTTGATATCTGAACTGCATAAATCTTCAAGAAAATTCGTTGATTATCGACTGAATAACTGTAGTAAACTCTTTTGTCAATTTAACTTGATCTGTTTTGTCATGGGATTCTAGATCTGCAAAGAATTTTTTTGTTTGGAAAATATCGGAAGGTATTGGAAATACCTTGAGGGAGTGTGGACTGCAATGTTTGGTGGATAGAAGAAGGAGGGTGATATGATTGAGACTTTTAAACTTTTGAGAGGTGGTTACAGGGTTGATACTGGGGGAGTTCTTTCACTTGGTTGAACAGCGGGAAGGAATCATGATAAGGGGCCATCCCTGGAAGTTACGAAAGGAAACTGTGAGAAAGAGGTGAGGAGTGGTTTCTTTGCATGGAGGGTGGTTGAACCATGGAATGCATTGTCTGATGGAGTGGTGAGAGCAAGAACAGTCAATGCATTTAAGGAGTGGTATGATAGACTTTGTGTTTCCTAGGAGGGACCTCCCTCGATGAGTCTTGATAGACTTGTGTTTCTTAGAAAGGACTTCCCACGATGAGTCTTTTGACTCCAGGGAGGCCTGAATAATAATAATAATAATAAAAAACGGCTGCGAAATTTAAGGATGTAAGTGAGAGTATTAGAGTGCAAAAACAGAGGGTGAAAGAATTAATAATTGTGGCGGGTACGAATTAATTGAAAAGTGATAAATTTTTTATGAGAGAGGACTTGAAAGTATTGTTAAAGGTAGCGAAAGAAAGGAGTGACAGAGTTAGAATGGTGAGTCTGTTGCCGCGGTATGACAGAGAGGAGTTTAGAAGGAGGGCCATAATCGCAAATGACATTATGCGCAGGTTATGCAGACGGTGTGGTGTGGAATTCGTGGACGTGTGGAATGAGTTTGATGGGCGAAAGGACTTATACAAGATGGATGGCCTACATTTGAATGGACTTGGTGTGCAAAGACTGGAAAAAGTGTTGCTGAATGAAGCGAAAATGGATGTGCAGAACCAGGGAAACTAGAACTACCTAGGATGGGGGGGGGAGTGGATATGCAGACATCAGTGAGACAGTTGAGTGTAAAAATGTATATAATGTACCTGAGCCAGCACTAAGGACAAAAAATGGGAATGGGACATTTAGAATAACGCATCAAGATAGGGGTGGGAAAAAGGGATCACTGCATTTCATGTATACTAATGCCAGGAGTATTAGGAACAAGAAGAAAGAATTTTTGGCCTTGATTGGCTCTTCCTGGCCACAGGTTATTGGCATTAGTGAAACATGGCTGACGAAAGATGATATAGTTAGTGGGATAGAATGTGAGGTTATAGTGTGTTTAGGAGGGACAGAGAGAATAAAATGGGGGGGAGGAGTGTTATTGATGATAGCTGATGAACTGCAGCCAAGGAGAATTGAAGTTGTATTGCAGGATAGTGAAAAGAGCTCATTTGAGGCTATTTGGTGTGAGATTGAGACTGGCAGAACAAAATATACAGTTGGGTGCTGCTATAGACCAGGTGATGGAATAGATGGTGGAGACAGTATGCATAAACAAACTGATGAAATGAGTAGAAGGAGGGTAATTATTATGGAGGATTTCAATTATGGTAACACTGATTGGAAGGAGGAGAGGACAGGTGAGGAAGGAACTGGATTTTATTCAATTATTAAGGGTTAACTATTTGAGACAGCATGTAATTGAAAATACTAGGGGTGTGGGAGTGCTTGACCTGGTAATAGCATCTCACAATTTGAATGTAATGAATATGACCATGTTGCCACCTATTGGTGAGGGTGATCATAAGGTCTTGACCTGGGAGGTGGCTAAAGGTGTGGAATTTTTGATTAAGACAGGGTATATGTGGAATTACCGTGCTGCCAAGTATGACAAGCTTAGGAGATTGCTTAGATCAGTGCCATGGCATGTACAACTGCAAGGGCTGGACGTCGATAGAGCATGGAAAGTGGTCAAGGAGCATTTACAGGAGGTTATGGCTGATTGTATACCTAGGGTCCGAATAGTAAAACAAATAGGGGTTAAATGGATGAATAACACCATTAAGCTTGAGATGCAAAAAAAGAAACAACTGTGGAGGGAATTTAAAGAAAGGGGTGACCTGCAGGCACACGAACGGTATAAAGTGCAGGCCAGAAGGGTAACGAGTGTGGTAAGAAAAGCAAAAGCAGATTTTGAAAGGAAACTAGCTATGCAAGCAAAAGAGAATCCCAAACAGTTCTTTCAATATGCTGCAAGCAAAAAATAAACTGTACATGGCAAAATGATTTTAAGGAATGACGATGGTAAGGAGGACACTGAACCAGTCGATATAGTGGAGTTACTGAGCGCACACTTTGCAAAAGTATATCATCCAGGTGGTGACATTGAAAAAATGAAGGAGCCATTAGTTTATACGGGAATTGTGATGAATGAAGTGGAGGTGAATAGTCTATTACAGAACCTTAATGTCGATACATCTGTGGGATTGGATGGTATACCGGCACGGGTCTTGTGTGAAGCAGCTAAGGAATTATCGGTGCCCTTGACCATGTTGTTTAATCTGAGTCTCGGGTCTGGTTTAGTCTCGAAGGCATGGAAAGAGGGGTAAATAGTTTCACTGCATAAAGGAGGATCCAAGACTATGGTTGCAAATTACCGACCGATCAGCATATCAGGAGTTGTTGTCAAGGTCTTGGAGAAAGTAGTCAAGAGAAAAATACAGGATTGGATAGATGAAAATGGGATACTGTATGGGGGACAACATAGTTTTGTGAAGGGTAGATCATGCCTGAGTAACTTGCTCAAGTTTTATAACAAGGTGACGGCTGAACTGGATAAGGGAAATGGGTTTACAGTGATACTGCTGGACCTGGCAAAGGCGTTTGACAGGATACCACATGGAATTCTAATCCGTAAACTACAACATATGGGAATGGATATAGGGTTGGTGAGATGGATAGCTGGGTGGTTGATGGAGAGATATCAAAGAGTGGTTTATTCAGGAGTGGAGTCCAAAAGACGGCCTGTGATTAGTAGGGAATTAGAAGGCTCTGTTCTTGGACCGCTGCTGTTTAATCTGTTCATTAACGATATAGGGAAGGATCTAAGTGGAACAGTTCATTTGTTCGCTGATGATGCAAAGTTGGGGAGGGCGATAGTGAATGCAGAAGATGTCAAAATTTTGCAGGATGACTTGGATAGATTGGAGTTCTGGGCTAAGGATAATGGATGTCAATTTAATGTGACAAAATGTAAGGTTATGCATTTTGGGGTGAAAAGATTAGCAGCAGTATACCACATGGGTGGAACTGTACTCCAAGAGATTGATGAGGCCAGGGACTTGGGAGTGTTGGTGGATAGGGAGATGAAGTTTAGGGGGCACATTGCGAAAGTAGCTAAATCAGCTCATCAACTCACTTGGTTGTTGAAAAATACCTTAACGAGCAGAGACAAGCAAGTTATTGTACCTCTGTACCGAGCCTTGATAAGACCTCATCTTGACTACTGTGCCCAGATTTGGTCACTTCGGTTCCTTCTTGATGGGGAGGAGGTGGAGAGGATCCAGAAGCGAGTGACTAAGATGATAGGTCTATGGAATGAACCATATGAGAATAGGTTGAAGATTTGTGGCTTGCAGAAACTGGTTGATAGGCGGAAAAGGGGAGATATGATCGAGACATTCAAATTGCTAAAAGGATTCTATAAGATTAATTCAGAGGATATTTTTGAGATCAGGACTGGTGGTGGGAGAACTAGGGGACACCTATGGAAGCTGGGCAAGAGTGTGGTTAGCAGTGGTGTTAGAGCTGGGTTCTTTACTTTTAGAGTGGTAAATGAGTGGAATAAGCTGCCAGAGTCTGTTGTGGGTGCTATGACAGTGAGCGAGTTCAAGGCAAGGTATGATAGATACTGTGAGAATGTCGTATAGTTGTGTGGACATGATGTTTAGGGCCTCCCTCGATGAGTCTAAGGACTCCTGGAGTAGCCCGAAAATAATAATAATAATGTCACGATTAAAAATTGGTAATTTAGCTTCGAATGCTATGATTAAATCAAACATGACAATAACTGCCTTGTTTGATTTAATATCCACCTAATTCATATAATTTTGTATCGCCGATATGAAACCTTTTGGCTCTTTATTTTAGTAAATAAGTATTAATAATTAATTATTATTAATTAAAATTATTAATACGCTGACCACTCGGCCAGCCAGGCTGGCCGAGTGGTCAGCATATCCGCTCTCCAGCCAAAAGGCTGCGGGTTCGAATCCCGCCGTGGGCATGGATGTTTGTGATATTTCTTGGGAAATACTGGTGGTGGTGGTGGCGGTCGACAGTAGATGGCATTATTGTAGTTGCAGTCAGTCAGTGGATTGAGTGGTGGAGTCAGAGTTGTAGAGCAGTTGCCCTCCCTCGATGAGTCTTTGGACTACCTGGAGGTGTCAAATAATAATAATAATAATCATTTTCTGATACTGAAGTGTTGAACCTTCAACGAATATTTTACGAAAGGAAACTGAGGGTGAGGAGTGGTTTCTTTGCATGGAGGGTGGTTGAACCATGGAATGCATTGCCTGATGGAGTGGTGAGAGCGAGAACAGTCAATGACTTCAAGGAGTGGTATGATAGACTTTGTGTTTCTTACGGGGGGGGGACCTCCCCCTCAATGAGTCTTTTCACTCCATGGAAGCCTGAATAATAATAATAATAATAATAAAATAATTATGGCACAATGATAGAGCATTAGTACACTTATGTATATGGTGTAGCATGTTGACAAATATAAAAGTACGTATTTAAATTAGTTATCAATCACAGGACTAATGCTACAATATTGTAGTTTCCTCAAGCCAACATCATTAAATTAACTTATGCTAATTTTCATTGACATAACTCATTCTGATCACCAAAAATTTATATTATTCAGTGTAAAATTGATTATTGTATTATTAAATTAATTTTTATGATGTTCGTTTGATAAAAAAAAAAAAAAAAGGTAGTGAGAAAAATATTTATGCATTGTAACTCACCATAGAAGTCAGCGAAGCTGGGTAAGCAGCGGAAGAATGTCAACTTGTCGGTAAAATGCTTACGTCGAATATGACTTGCCCTCACATATAACTGCACCTCTGATTTCACTTTACGAAAAAAGACATTAAAACGTTTTGCATATGTATATATATACCTCCCACACAAAAAATGTTTAAACTTGTTCATGTCGAGGCAATAGTAACTCGTTCCTCTTGGTTAACAACATGCCCCCCCCAACAACCATTATATACTATAGATGCAAGAAAAATAATTAGTTTTAGTTTCCTGAATAAGGTACAGAGGCTTTTGTAGTCTGTGCAATATATTTCTCAACAAATAGTGCAATTAGACACAGCTGGAATAAAAACGGCGCTAACTAATGATTCACATGTCCCCTCTCACAGAAACTATGCTGTATAGACTCAGCAAAACTATATGTTGTACTGGAAACACAGTATCTAATTAAAAACTACTGTCCAATTTTTCAATTATATCAAATAAGTGTTTGTTCAATTGCATTTGAAATTCTCAATGTCATTATGACAGACCACAAAAGCTAACTTCAAATAAAATTCTACCACGAATTGAAACATGCCATATAATGTTTCTCTGAGTTCCCCTGCAGCTCAAACGCAAACAAGCAGCAATAAAAATCAACCACGGGTTGAAACTTTGTGTGAGTTGAGACCGCCGGTAATGAGAAGTTCTGTCGGATGATAAATGACTCCCCGTCATGAATGTGTTAAAACTAAGAAATATATAGTGAATGTTGTTATGACAGTTGCAGATGTTACATTATTCAGTTGAAGAGAATTAGCATTTCAACTCAAAAATTGTCGGTTGCATTTGTCTTTGGGTCACCTGATCTTTTGTTAATACCGCACCAATCATATGCACATCTTCATAGCCGCTCTCTGGTGTAAAAAAAATTTAACTTGTACGTATTGTAACAATTTTAAAAAAATCGTTGAATAATTTTTACGATTATAAAAGGATATCACATGTAAATCGTTGATGTGCTACCTCTGGCACACACGTGTCATAGGTTCGCCATCTATGGCATAGTTGATGATTTTGTTGCTTGCGACACATGCCATATGTACATATCTTGTTGCTTAAATATGTTGCAGATGTGGGATGTGAATGTACATGTGTGCATGAAATGTAAGGAGTGGAAGGCATATGGAGACACAAGTATTTCAATCTCAGGATTTAGTGGCAGCAGAGACAGTACTTCACAAATGGGTGAAATTCGGTATGCAGATGCCGGTTGTGTGTTGGTGGGTGGGTGGGGAGAATATTAAAGATGTACACATGGATTTAACTTTGCACAGTGTAGCAGATAAGATGGCTTGTTTGATGGCCATGATTGTGTTTGTGAATGTAAATTGTAAGGTTGTGTGGAGAGAGAAATAGAACTGCTGAGGATTGAGTGAAGACCGAGTTGAGGAGGGTGAATAAAGATATTAGAAAAAATGAGAGTAGGTGTAAGCTAATGACTTCAGACAGCAAGGGAGAGAGGAAGGTGAGAGAATGAGAGAGACAGTGGAAGAGAGAAAACTGCAGAAAGTTGAGCGTGTGGAAGCAAGGGATAGAAAGATGAGGGGGGGGGAAGAGCGAGACCGGGAGAGAAAGGATAGAGAAATTGGAAGATGTAAGAGTCAGGGATGCAGTTAGAGAAGGATGAATGAATCTGTTTGGCACATCATATATGGAGATTCGATGATTTGGTGTATGCAGAGAAGAGTGCCAGAGGAGTGCATGCTTGCCTAGTGGAACAATAGAGTGTGTCACTGGTGGTGAAGAGGGGTGAAAATGTGAAGGAGATGACAGTAATGGTTGGGATGAATGACCTGAGATGTGGTGTGAATCATGTAGTGTGAGATTTGAGATTGATGTTAGAGATAGTGCAGCAGAAATGTGACTGGGGAAAGATAGTGAGTGTGTTGACCCGGTATGATAATGTGGAGTGGAAGAGAACAGTGGTAATAACAAATGAGACAATAATAAGAATGTGTAGGAAAAGAGATCTGGAATATGTGGATGCATGGAGTATGTTTGAGGACAGAAGAGACGGATTATATTTGAATACAGAAGGGTGCCGAGAAATTCTTGTTTTCTGGGAAACTGAATATATCATGGCAGGGAAACTAGAAATGTACAGGTGGAATGTAACAGGGATGGCCTCATGTGGGGATAGTAGTTTGATAAATAAGAGGGATATCCTATATAATGAAGCCAAATGAAGGATGAGGAGAATAATAATGGCAATAACAATAATAATGTGGCACTACACTGGTTTTTCTGTATACAAATGCAAGGAGCATTAGAAATAAAGTTAATGAATTTGTAGTATTGACTGACTTAGCCTATTCAAAGGTTGTTGGTAACAGTGAAACTTGGTTAACTGAGAAGGATGTTCTAACAGGGATAGAAATCGTAAGGTATGGCAAATTATTATTATTAACATTTGACCTCCATGGAGTCAAGAGGCTCATCATGGGAGGTATACACACTATTGCACACAATGCTCATCCAACTGTGCTTTAAACTGATTCAATGTGTCTACACCCACAAAACATTCAGGCAATGCATTCCGTTCACCAACCACTCTCCATGCAAAGAGCCTTCTCATCACTCCTCTGCTCACACCCTCCTTATACAGTTTCCAGCGATGGTCTCTTGTTCTACCCTCCCATGCTATTCCATGAAAAATCTCTTCCATGTCAACCTGATAACAACCCTCGACTTGCTTATATAACAAGCTAATTATATGTCTCGATAATATTCCCCCCCCTCTTCCTCCAACTCTACATTCCAAAGACCACTAACCACCTTTGTGAATATTCTCTGGACCTTTTCCAACATATCCTTCTCACCATGAAAACCTGGCAACCAAATCTGTGCACAATAATCCATGAGGACTAATCAAGGCCTTATACCAGGCTTGCACAACTTGATTGTCTTTGAGGGCCAAACCTAACTTAGACCACCTGACACTAAGGGCCAGATCACTTCAGACCTTGAATCTTAGACTAGTCAATTGCAGCTAAACTTAAGTAAATTTGTTAGTAGGTCTACAGTAAATACTAATTAATATGCATATTTAATTTTTTAGAGAGTTACAATTAAAATTATAATCCAAATTATTTACCAACAGATATAACTGAAAAATTTCTCAATAAAAACCACTTAAACATAAACACAAAGTTTACTAATAATTTCACTGAGAATATCACACTTATTCCCAGTGAAATATCAGTGACTGAATGTCACAATGTGACACATTGCATTTCTTTGTTGCCACTATTTTATCAAAGTTTGGTGTCATGTTTGAAGTGGTTGTTCTTAATATGGCCTTTCTTAATATTCTGTCTGTCAACAAGTTAAGAAATGTGGCATATCCCCCTTAGCAAGTTGATTTTCAAACAAACTTAATTTCATTTTGAATGCCTTTATAAGAGACATTAACTGAAAAGCAAACTAATTTTTTCCTTGAAGCTGTAAGCTACAGTCATTCAAGTGACCCAAAATGTCACACAAGAAAAATAAATCTTGATTCCATTCTTCATCCATTATTTCTGGGAATTTTTCCATCTCTTCTTGAGATTCCAAAAATTCAACTAGTTCATTTTTTAAAATGACAAAGCATGACAAAACTTTACCACGGCTCAACCAACGTACATCAGTGTGGTATGGTAGATCCCTGTACTCTGCATCATTTTCTTCTAGAAACGCCTGAAGCATTCTGTGTTTCATACTCCGAGCACAAATATAGTTGACCAGAGCAAATACTACTTTAATCACATTATCAAACTGCAAAACCTTAGAGCATAACACCTGCTAATGAATTAGGCAGTGAATTTTTGTCAATGGTTTATCTGCATACTGTTCAATAAATATTACAGCACCAACATTCTTTCCACACATAGATGGGGCACCATCAGTGCAACTGCTACTAAATACTTGAAATTTAAGGATAGTTTTTTGGTTACACACATCTTTACATTTTCTGCAATCTCCTTTCCTGTTGTTCTTCCTTTCATTGAACACAAACTAGCATGCTCCTCTGTCACCTCAAAATTCTTATTAATGCCTCTTACATATATTAAAAACTGTGCAGTATCTTTCACGTCGGTACTTTCATCCATAGCAAGCGAATAATAGACAAATTCACTAGCTGATTTTTGCAGGTTATCTTTAAGATCCTCGGCAATAGCAGCCACCCTGTTCTGAACAGTCATACGGGACAAACTGATATTTTCAAAATTATTTTTCTTATCAGGACACAATTCGGAAACAGCAATCATTAGACACTTTTTTATCAACTCTTCCTTAGTAAATGATTTGCCAGCACAAACTATGTCTTGTGATATTTTTAAGCTTACCTTTGTGGCAACTTCATTTGCAGATGTCACTTTTTTAAAAGCTTGTTGACCACCGCTAAGGACTTTCAATAACTTTGCTGCTTTTATTTGCTTTTCATTTGCATCCAATTTGCCAAGGTTAGGATGTTTCGATTCAAAATGACCTCTCAGATTGTACTCTTTTGGCACACAGTGATAGATTCCCAGCAAACAATGCACACTATTTTGTCCTTAAACAATATAAAAAAATATTTGTTTGTCCACTCAGGGTTAAATGCTTGATGTTCCAGAAATTGACAATATTAATTACAAAAAACTAATGATGAAAAACTCACAATAATGCAGGTTATGATAACAGTTATATAATGTATTGCTCCAGCTACAACTAACTACTACACTGCCAAAGCCAGTCAAAGCACGGCCAACTTTGTGTAATACGATTCGTTCTCGTTCGTAGACATCAAGTTGTTATTATGGAGATGTAACTTTGAATTTCCCCGCAGCGACACTAGCGCTAACAAAACCTCGAAGCGATTGTAATAATTTGTTATTAAATATGACAGTGGGAATAACTCCAAATGCAATTTATTGTCGAGATGAAAGAAACATGATTGTGACATACATTAATTGCATGAACGTAAACATGCAGAGTCTTAGCAAAAATTTAATTCAAATCGTCTAATTTCACATCATATATGATTAATTTCAATCAGGCACACGGGGCCAAAATAAATAGCATGTGGCCCATATGTTGTGCATGCCTGTATTATACAATGGTATCATAACCTCTCTATTTCTGCATGTCAGGGTCCTCCACATCATTACCATTATCTGATGTGACGTCTTCACAATTTGTGCAATGTGGCCCATGAATTCCAGGTCCTTGTACATCATGACTCCTAGATCTCTCATCTTCTTTACTTCTATTAAACTTTCCCCACAAAGTGTATACTTTGCATTGCATTGTTGCTTACAAAATCTCAAAACCTTACACTTTGCAACACTGAAGTGACAGTTCCACTTACCTGCCTATTCATGCAATCTATTGAAGTCCTCTTGTAAGGCCATAACATCCGCTTGACTCTGAATTGCTCTCCCCCATTTTACATCATCTGCATAACTGCATAAACCCATCCCAATATCATTAACGTACAAATTGAACAACAATGGCCCCAAAACTGATCCATGTGGCACAGCATTAGTGACCTTTCTCTTTCAGGATATCATATCCCCATATACAACTTTCTGATACCTATCCGACAGCCATTAATTGATCCAACTCAGAAGTCTGTTACCTAATCCAAACTGTTTCACTTTATTTAAGAGCTTGTCATGTGGCAGTCTATCAAAGCCTTTGCAAAATCTAAGTGCACCACTGTATATGCATCTCCCATATCCAAGATATCTGTCATCTTGTTATAGTACATAAGTTAGTGAACCATGATTTCAATGATCTCCCCTTAACAAACCAATCACCACAACTCCAGATATACAGGCCAGCTACAGTTTGAAGCTACAGCATGATCATCACCTTTATGCAGTGGAACAATTTTGCCTTCCTTCCACTCCCTTAGAACCTACACTGTTGTAAGACTTTTATTAAACAGGCATGCCAATGCTACTGCCAATTCCCTGGAACACTCCCTTAAGATGCTTTGCAATATGTCATCAAATCCTATCAACTTATTGACATCAAGGTTATTTATTTCCTCAAATACCTCCTGCTCAATCACAATTAAGCCATCTCCACTCCAATGTCCTCTACACTTAATTTCCTCATGATTCCACCATGATCAGGATGAAATAATCCTTATAAATTGATCACTGAATACTCAATCATGTCTTTTGCAGCAGTTACCATTCTACCACTTTCATCCTTTAACTTCATCTTACTATTATCATTGTTCCTTCCACTTGCTACATATCTAAAAAACTCTCTAGGGTTTTTCTTTGCCTAATTTGCCAATTTATGCTCATACTCTACTTTTGTTTTCCTTATTAAGTCACTCTCCTGGTTTGTTCTTTATACTCTTCATGTGACTGATTATTACCATAATTCATCTTGTGTTGCTTCCAAAATATTCTCTTTTTCCAGATTTCAAGCTTAAGCTCTACATTCATCCATTTAACACCTACCTTATTCAGCCCTTTGGCCTTCAGAATATATTAGCATATTGACACTCTTTACGTATTTCTTTGTCAGTTCCCATGCAGCATTTATTTCCTTACTGCTCAACTCCTCGTGCATGTTATAGCTCCAAGCTGTCTCTTAAGCTTGTCATAATCACTAGCCTTGTACTTCCACATATATCCTTTCCTCACAAAAGTCAGTATATGACGAGCCAGAACACAGGCGATTACTTCATGATCACATGACCAATTGGAGGAAAGTGTGAAACCCCTCTCACAATTACATCCTCTGATGAAACGATCAGATCTAGAACTCTCGATCCTCACTTTCCCCCTTTACATACTGCCTGAGACAGTTATTTCGCAAGAACTCGAGAAATTCATTTTCCTTATTGCCAAATGCTATCTCTTCATTCCAATCTATACCATCATAATTAAAATTGCCTGTAATAATTTCCCTTCCTTTGTTCACTAATCCACACTGTTTATATATTTCTTCATCACCACCCTCCACATTCCCAGGTTACTATAACAATATCCAACTAAATATATCTTCCTCTCAACCCCCACGTTACACCACACTGCCTCATAACTATTGGCACTATTTCTCCCTTTCTACCTTATGTGGACCCCTGCTATCAGCAGCACCCCCCCTTCCTCCCCTTTCTAACCTCACAAAAAATACTGTATCCTTCCATTTCTACTTCCGTTACGATACCATCTTCATTCAACCATGTTTCACTTACTCCAATGATGTGGGGACGAATAAACTCAATCACTGAAACCATTTTATCTCCCTTATTTCTGATACTTCTGGCATTTGTAAACAAACACAGCAGTTCATGTTTAGATTTATAGCCAGTCGAAGCCATGTGTTAGTTGTGATTTCACCACCACACCTGCACAATCACCTTTATCACCACTTACCACATATATCTGATCAGTCTTAACCCACATCGCAATATACTCCATCTTCAAGAGCTCCCCCAGTTTCCCTGTTCCAGGGTGATTTAGTGCAACTCATTATAAGAGATGAATTGTGCCCTCTCAGGGTGGAAAATAACAGTGGAGATAACATGAATGGCTTTGAGAGCATGTGGTGTAAGATAGATGTTTATAACACAAGATATTTAGTAGGACCAGGGAAGATAATTGATGATGAGCAGGAAATGTTTAGGCAAATTAGTATGGCAAGTGAAAAGCAACTAATCAGTATGAGTGACTTCAACTACAGCAATATAAACTGGGGAAAGGAAATGACAGCATGTAGCAATAAAGGAACTGTATTTTTGGAACTGCATTTTTGGAGACGTGAACGTGAGGATCAAGAGTTTTGGATTTGGTGACAGAATCAGAAGATCTGATTGTGATTGAGACATCATACTTGCTCCTTGTTGGTGAAAGTGACCATGTAGTCCTGACCTTGGAGAATGAACAGACATTTGGGGGTATCAAAACAGAAATAATTTATGTGGAATTAAGGCAGGCGACAATCACAGACTTAGAAACCAGTTTGCAGCAGTACAATGGATGAAAGAATTTGAAGGAGGAAAGGGGGGGGGTAATTAGTGCATGGGAGATACTTAAGAAAAAGTTGTTGACAGCAATGGCAGATTGTATATCTCAAATGAGATGCAATTTGGAGTCAAATGGATGGTATATAGAAAAGGAGAATTGCAGAAATCTATTTGGAGTCAAATGGATGAATGTAGAAAAGGAGAATTGCAGAAGAAAAAGAGATCATTTAACACATACAGTATTTATTTTTTGAGCCAAGATTTTTTTACTTTAATTTTGAGTAAAAAAGTGTGAGCTATATTCGAGTAAATAATGTGTAAAGAGAGAGATTGAGAACAGGTGTATGAGCAATATAGTGCTCAGGCTAGGAAAGTAACTAGTATTGTAAGGAGAGAAAAATTAAAATATAAGAGGAGAGTAACACTGCAATCTAAGTAGAATCCCAAGGAGTTTTTAACTCAACTGTGGTGAGTAGGAGAAAAAATGATAGTGGCCGGGTTACCTTGCTATATGGAGATGGAAATCAGGTGACCAAGCAGATGACATAGTATTTATTCGAATATAACATCAGCACATATATCTCGTACCCCTGGTTTTACTTTATGAAAAAATAAATTTAAAAAGTTTTGCATATGCTTTGCACACACAAAAAAGTTTACAACTTTAAGAAATAGATAATGAATGTTGCTATGGCAGTTTCAGATATTTTGAAATTCGATTGAAGAGAATCAGCATTTCAAATTGGAGGTATCAGGAATAATAATAATAATAATAATAATAATTCAACAATCATCAACTTGCCTTTTTTGCCGAGTTACATGATCTTTTGTTAACACTACACCAGTCATATGCATAGAGATGGAAGCAACCAGTAGAGGGTGGGGAGTGAGAGCATTGACTACTACTAGATCTTGGATTGCAAGAGGCAGGGGATGGAGAGGTGAGGTTTAGGTTCTATACAGCGTGAATGATTTCACCAGAAATAATTGCCAACATTTTTTTAAAAGCTACCATGTCTAATGCCCTGGATGGGAGCGAAAATGATGATATTTCAGGGTGCAAGATATACGCGAGGGTGTTATATTCGAATAAATACTATGCCATCTGCTTGGTCACCTGATTTCCATCTCCATATAGCAAGGTACCCTGCCACTATCATTTTTCCTCCTACTCACCAAGAGTTTTGAGAGAATGTACTAATATAAGAGGAGAGTGGCACTGCAATCTAAGTAGAATCCCAAGGAGTTTTTTCGACTCAACTGTGGTGAGTAGGAGGAAAAATGATAGTGACCGGATTACCTTGTTATATGGAAATGGAAATCAGGTGACCAAGCAGATGACATAGTTGAACTATTTAATGGTCACTTTATTAGAGTCTTTCATCCTGGTACAGCAAGCAATATTCTTAGAAGGATAATGAGTGATGAAGTGTTAGAAGTGAAGGAAGAGGATGTATTCTTAATACTGAGTATGCTAAATGCTAATAAGGCAGGAGACCTAGATAAAGTTTCACCATGTGCTTTACAGGAATGTGCTATGTAATTGACTGTGCATTAGGTTGGCTGTTTAATGCAAGCTTTGCAATGAGATAAGTTCCTGTGGAGTGAAAGGAGGGTAAGATAGTACCTTTGCATATGGGTGGCAGCGGAATGGCGGTATCAAACTATAGACCTGTTTGAATTTCTTATGTAATTGTTAAGATTTTGAAGAAATTGAAAAGCTTTTATACAGAATTAGGCAGATGAGGGCAATATTATTTATGCATGCTAGCACGGGGTTGTTAAAGGGCATTCTTGTTTTAGTAATCTGGTAACATTTTACAGTAGAGTAACAAGAGCAGTGGATGTGGCTAAAGAATACATTGTCATTTTTTTAATGTTTTGTTTTGATTTTTCAAAGAGCTTGTATACAGAATTAGACAGATGAGGGCAATATTATTTATGCATGCTAGCATGGGGGTTGTTAAAGGGCATTCTTGTTTTAGTAATCTGGTAACATTTTACAGTAGAGTAACAAGAGCAGTGGATGTGGCTAAAGCATACACTGTCATTTTTTTAATTTTTTTTTTGATTTTTCAGACATTTGACAGGTTGCCACATGACAAGTTGATTTTTAAGTTGCAACATATGGGTTTGGATATCAGGTTAGTGGAATGGATTGGTAATTGGCTCTCTGGTGGATATCAGAGAGTTGTATATGGGAAAGCAGTATTAGCCTAGGATGTTACAAGTAGGGAGTTCCACAGGATTCAGTACTGTGACCATTGCTGTTTAATCTTTGTCAAATAATATTGTCACAGGACTACAGGGAGATGTTCAATTGTTTGCAGTTGATTTGAAGCTTGGGAAGATTATCAACAATAGCTAATAGAAGGTTATTTGCCTTCTATTAGTTCAACAGGATTTGAATAAGCTGGAAAATATAAAATATGGGCAAACAAATGGGGATATCAGTTTAATTCAATTAAATGTAAGGCTTTAAAATTTGGGATCCACAGATGGGATGCTTCATGTTTACATGGTAGGTTTATAGTGGAAAAAGTGAGGGAAGCAAGGATCAGGGATCTTAGGGTGATTGCAATAGAGATTTGAAGTTCTGAGTGCAAAAGGTTGTGAAGACATCTCAGACACTTCAATAAAGGTAGGAACCGGTCTGGGTAGTGCTCTTCCCATAATGCATAGTATTATACATGTCTATAAGGATATGTGCCTTGCATTATGAGATGGTAAGGCAATTAATCTGAAGTCATTAGCCTCTATATCTAGTAGTCCAGTCATTTAACCAAGAATATAATTTCTTGGCATCTTTAATTTATAGTATAAGCAAGTAAAAATACTTTCAACATATATCAGAGAATTGCTACAATGTTGAAAAGAACATTGACTATGAGAGATAAAAGTGTGGTAGTCCCATTGTATAAAGCTTTGATCAGATCACATCTGGATTTCTGTGCTCAGATCTGGTCACTGGGATTTGAAGGGGATGAAGTAACCTTGGAGATAAAGAGACAAATAACAAAAATGATATCAGGACCAGTGGTGGCTGGTGAAAATTTTAAGTGGGGGTGCTGCATATATAAATATAAAACTTTTTTTCCTAATCAGTAACAGATTTATTAATAAATAAATTTACATATTAAAAAATTGCTTTATTAAAAATATTTCATTCTCACCACGAACAAACACCAATAATAAAAGTTTCGTATCAATAGCAATGACAAGCGCAAACGAATATCGGCGTTATTTGTTTCGAGTAACGATAATTGAAAATATATAAATCTTTTCATATTTTCAATGGTGACACTCATCATAAGTCTGCCTTGTACCTATAATAAATAAATAATTATATGTTATTTTAACAAAATTAAATAAGATTTACAAAAAATAGTTCACCACGCACACACATCAATAACAAACGTTTCATCATCATCATCATGCATATCAAGGCTTTAGGCCTAGCAGCCATTGTTGAATCGTTTAAGAGGACGTCCTGATTTTCTTTTTCCTAATGGCTTGTATTTTAAGGCTTGTTTTGGTAATCTTTCTGTGTTCATTTTTTGAACGTGTTCCATCCATTTATGCTTATATTTCTTAATTTTTTTCTATTACTGGTTCTTGGTTTAATTCTTTCATAATTTCTTCATTTCTTTTGTGATCAAATACAGTATACTTTGCAGTTTTTATCAAAAATTTCATTTCTGCTGTTGTTAATCTTTGTTTGTCTTTTTGTTTTACTGTACATATTTAGCTTCCATACTTAGGACTGGTAGGGCTAATGTATTCTATACTTTTAGTCCGGTTTGTTTTTGAACTAGGTTTGGTTTAAATATAGAGTTAATTACACCTGTTATTTTTAAATATTTTGCAATTTTTACATTTATATCTTTTTTTCATTTTCATATGTGATCGTACATCCTAGGTAGTTAAATGAATTCACCTGTTCTAAGATCTTGTTATCTATTACTATTTTAGTTCTTGCTGGAGTTCTATTTTTTAGTTCTATTTTATGTCCTTTAAAGGCCATAGATTTTGATTTTTCTGTTGATATTATTATTATTATTATTATTCAGGCCTCCATGGAGTCAGAAGACTCATCGTGGAAGGTCCTTCTTAAGAACATAAAGTCTGTCAAGATTCATCGAGGGGAGGTCCCCCTTAAGAAACACAAAATCTATCATACCACTGATTAAACTCATTGACCATTCTCCCTCTCACCACTCCGTCAGGCAATGCATTCCACGGCTCAACCACCCTCCACACAAAGAAACCACTCCTCACTCTCTTGCTCACAGTTTCCTTTCGTAACTTCCAGGGATGGCCTCTTGTCATCACTCCTTCCCGCTGTTCAACCAAGCGAAAGAACTCCCCAGTGTCAACCCTGTAACCACCTCTCAACAGTTTAAAAATACTCAATCATATCACCTCTCCTTCTTGCATCCACCAAACTCTGCAGTCCACATTCTCTCAGCCGATCCTCATAACTATCCTTGTACAGTCCTGAAACAATCTTTGTCATCCGTCTTTGAATCCTTTCCACAGTTAATTTATCCCCTTCAAATCCTGGTGACCAAATCTGAGAACAATAGTCTAAGTGTGGTCTGATCAGAGACTTATACAACGTAATGATAACCCTCTTATCTCTGCAGGTCAGTATCCTTCTCATAATTGCAGCAATCCTCTGTGTTACCTTCACCACCTTTGTAATATGTCCCCTAAATTTCAGGTTTCTATCAATCATCAACCCCAGATCTCTTGTCTCTCCTACTTCCTTCAGCATAACTCCTCCTGTAGAGTATGCAGCATCCCATCGATGTTTCCAAAACCTCAAGACCTTACATATTACTGCATTAAACCAAAACCCCCATTCATTTGCCCATCTATCTAGCTTATTCAAATCCTCTTGCAGGGTTACCACATCTGCACTATTACTAATAACCCTTCCCAGCTTCGCATCATCCGCAAACAACTGAATATCCCATTGCAATCCACTGGCAATGTCATTGATATAAAGGTTAAACAATATAGGTCCTAGTACTGAGCCCTGTGGGACCCCACTTGTAATCCTCTGCCTCCTTGAAACTGCTCCACCATACACAACTCTCTGATACCTATCAGACAGCAAATCCTGAATCCAGTTGACCAATCTGACATCCAGACCCATGTGCTGCAACTTAAATATCAGCTTATCATGTGGCACCCTGTCAAATGCCCTCGCTAAGTCTAAGAAAATGGCAGTATTTGCCTTTCCCTTATCTAATGCTCTTGTAACTTTATCATAAAAGGCTAACATATTGTTAAAACAAGAGCGCCCTTTCACAAATCCATGTTGACTCTCACAGATAACATTACCCTCATCTTCCCAGTGCTGTATACGGTCCCACACTCCTTTTTCCAAGATCTTAACAACTATAATAAAATTAGTTTAATCCTTTTTCCAAGTGTGAGCAAACAAAGTTTACGCCTGAAAGTATCTTCTGGACTGGGGTAAGGTGGTACAACACCAGGAAACTCATTGCAAAGGTGGAGAAAGCTACCAACTCTCCTATCTCAGTATTTCCTATAATACAAAACACATCTCCTTGCGGATATGTCTAATGTTATGCATTAAGGGAAGGGCCACTACCCGGACTAGTTTCGACCTTTTTTGAGGTCTCTTCAGTGGGAGTCAGGCCCAAGTGGAGATACCAGGCATTAGCATTAGCAGGTCATCTCTACCTATAGGAGTTGCCAAATGGTGTGCCACCCTTTTTTAATAAATTACTCTGGATGTAGAAAAAGATGTTGAAAGTTTATTTTTCACTAGGTTAGAGTATAATGCTCACACTGAAAAAGGATTAAACTAATTTTATTATACTCTAACCAAGTGAAAAATAAACTTTCAACATCTTTCTCTAAATCCAGAGTAATTTATTAAAAAAGGGTGGCACACCATTTGGCAAACTCCTATAGGTAGAGATGACCTGCTAATGCTTCTGCCTGGTATCTCTACTTGGGCCTGGCTCCCACTGAAGAGACCTCAATAAAGGTCAAAACTAGTCTGGGTAGTGGCCCTTCCCTTAATGCATAACATTAGACATATCCGCAGGGAGATGTGTTTTGCATTATAGGAAATACTGAGATAGGAGTTTTGGTAGCTTTCTCCACCTTTGCAACGAGTTGTCCTGGTGTTGTACCACCTTACCCCAGTCTTGAAGATACTTTCAGGTGCAAACTTTGTTTGCTCACACTTGGAAAAAGGATTAAACTAATTTTATTATACTCTAACCAAGTGAAAAATAAACTTTCAACATCTTAACAACTACTGATGACACACAGACTGGCCTATAATTAGACACTTCCAGTCTGTTGCCACCCTTATGCAATGGCACTATCTTACCTCCTTCCATTTCATGGGCACCTTTCCGAAACCAGACTTTCATTGAAAAGCCAGGTTAAAGGCACTGAATTTGTAATTGTTATTTGGTTGTCAGCAAAGAGGAGAGTGTTTAAGTTTACTGTAGGAAAAAATTTAATTCCTTGATGTAAATTTTTATTCCAGTTTATTATTATTTCATTTAAGTAGATATTAAAAAGTTGCTGAGAGGGGACATCCATGTCAGACCCATTGGTTTATCTCTCTCGTATATGAGAGCTCATGATTTAATCTTATATGTATTTGATAACAAAAGAAACAAACTATGAATGAAAAAACTATGAAATAAAACAAAATATGAAACAAACGTTTCATTATCTCACAGAAATAACGCGCGCAATAATAAGATACACTGGCCAGACAGCAGTGTATCTAATGCCATAACGTGTAATGACAAGCGCAAACGAATATCGGCGTTAGATTACAATGCATTTGTTTTGTAATCTAAAGCGTTAATCAAAAACTATTCAGTCAATGTCAAAAAACATAAGCTGTAACCTTTAACATGTTGTACTGCATTTATATAATGTTGTAAGCATTGTTATTTATAAACACAAACAAAATTTATTTTTTTCATTTCTTCCTTGGGATGCTGCAGTGTCGCAGTGCTTATGTATGGGCCGCCACTGATCAGGACTATACAATGTTGATTATGAGGACAGACTAAGAGTATGCAGAGTTTGATGGACAGAAGAAAAAGAGGAGGAAACGATTGAGACATTTAATCTATTGAGGATTATTATCGTGTTAACATTGAGGAGATTTTTCATATGGTAGAACAAGGGAAAGGAGCAAGGACAAGAGGGAATCCCTGGAAGTTGCAAATGGGAGTGGTGAGTAAAAGGGTAAAAAAAAAGGAGTTTTTTGCATGGAGAGTGGTAGGAGCATGGAATACATTGCCTGAGAGGGTGGCTAATGTGCAGTGGATGAGTTTAAGGAGTGGTATGATCGACTTTGTGTTGATCATGGAGGCCAGGAAAATAATAATTATAATAATAATAATAAATACACTATATCCTTCTATTTCTATTCCTGCCAGTAGTTCAACTCCTTTATTCCTGATACTCCTAGTATTTATATAAAGAAACATCAGTGAATTGTCAGTATCAGTTTATACTTGGCTGTCTTGCTACTACACATAAGGAGAGATTCCATTCTACATATACTTTTATTGTTTTAATTTTTTAATTTCCAACTGTATTATGCTGGTGATTATCCATGATACATGAATCAAAATATTTGTAATTAATCTATGTTAATTAAATAATTTTTCTACTGCATTTACATGAACTCATGCAGAATTTTGAATAACACAGTTATCTCTTACTAAACATGCATCTAGATTACTATAGTGAGATCTGTTTTGATTTGAAGATCTAAATTAACTTTGCAGAAGGTATAACAGAGTCAGATAACAAAAATTATATCTAAACTGGACAAGGTTAGTTATAAGAATAGACTGAGGGCATGCAAACAATACATTGAGATGATGTGTAAGCAAAATGAGATTAGAAGATAGTGACAGTGGCTCTTAACATCTCCAATTATGCTGGAGGTGTTAAGAATCACTATCTGTTAGGTCGACTTATCTGAAATTCTACTTGCATTCAACAGCTGCATTTCTCAATATTATTATTATTATTATTCAGGTCTCCATGGAGTCTTTTGACTCCATGGAGACCTGAATAATGGGAGGTCCTTCCTAAGAACACAAAGTCTGTCAATACTCATTGAGGGGAGGTCCCCCCCCCCTAAGAAACACAAGGTCTATCATACCACTCCTTAAACTCATTGACCGTTCTCGCACTCACCACTCCATCAGGCAATGCATTCCACGGCTCAATGCATTCCACCCTCCACGCAAAGAAACCACTCCTCACCTTCTTACTCACAGTTTCCTTTTGCAACTTATCTAGTAATATGTCTAATCAGCATATATTTCTGAAATATTCTCACACCATCTCCTTTTCCTAACTATTCGCGCTCACCAATGAACATACATTCGCAAAGACTAAGTTGTACAAAATTACTCATATAAAAATTAAACTAAGGACTAACAGCTGTCTCCATTATTGTACCACAGTCACCAATGACCTAAAAATAAACACTTAATAAACTATGCTTATATATGAATAAAAACACACCCAAACAAAATTCATCTAACACACTATACAGATATATAGATAAAAATTAATAAAATAAATTATCTTCTTAGGAGGAAATGAAGTCATGTTTTATCACTACAGTGTCTCCAATACTCAGATCTTGTTGCAAATCTAGTAATAATAACAATAATAAGAAAAATAATTTGTGCAAAGATGGATGTATAAGCAAGATCTTCAAAGAACTGTGTACTAGATAACAAATTATATGAAAGGTTTCCAAGGTAGCATAACAGCTGAAATAGAAATTAGATTAAAAGTTGAAATGGACTTATTAGTTATGTTACAACTTACTTCTTGTAGTAATTTTTTTATTGGTAAATTTATGTGCCACATTTTTACAATGAGAATTTTGATACTGCTTGAAACCTGGGCGTTTATTCACATATTGTTCAGATCCTTTCTTTAACATTATATTGTGGCAATCTTTCTTTGGAGTAGCTTGTGCAGTTTTATTACTGATACCAGGCTTATTTCTATTAAGTATGTCAATTTTCTCACTGCAGTTATATTCATTTGAAACATCATTATAATTACTTCTGCTAATTTCAGCCTTCTTCATGCATCTCTCATTTTGTGCTGAAATAATTTTTTTTTTTTCATCTTCCACACATACTTTTTCCTTCTTGCTGAAATCAACCTTCTTTGCTTTAATTTTAGGCTTATAATCCTTCTGTTTATGTCTTATTGTACTCTGATCATGAATTTTTTTCTGCCTTTGTTCTACATAATTCAAATCAGTTCTGTTATTCCTGATATTGTCTTTATGCTGAGCTGATAACTTTAAACTGGATCCTTTTCTACTTACTGGTTCACTATTTTTGTAAGAATTGCTTTTATTAGCTTTATTCACTTCATGATGACCTCCATATTGTCGTAATGGACTATGAAAATGCTCTTCTCCATTTATTATTCTTTTCAAATCAGACTTGTATTCTTCGTGTACTATTGAAGCTAGACAAAGCTGTTCTTCTCCACGTGTTTTTCTACTATCACTGAAATCAGACTTCTTCTTCATAAATATGCATTCAGGATTATTCTGTTTAGATTTATTTGGTTTAAAATGCTTCTGTTCTTTGCTGTTACTACTTGGTCTACTAATTTTGGTCTGCATCTCTTGCTTTTCATACATTGTTGATATATAAGTCTTCTCTTCTCCATATTTTCTTTCTTCTGTGTTTCTCGCTCTAGGAGACTTGATTCCATTGTTCATATGATTACCATGTTTGTATTCTTTTGAAACATTTTTCCCTTTTCTTTGTGCCATTTCAGTGTTAACCAAACCAGTTAAGTTATTCATTTGAGTCCTTTCACCAGATCCAATATATGCTAATCCATCCTCTCCATATATTCTTATTTTTCTATTACTGGGCTCACTATTTTTTTTTTTTATCTTTGATGAGACACAATTCTGTTTATATGAGGCATGAATATAATCACTTCTATCACATGCATCTTTTCTGATTGTTTGATCATGTTTGTGGCTGTTGGTAGTGATTCGAAAATGGCCTGAATAACAAGCAGATTGATCTTCAGTAATTCTTCCACCATTCTATAAGAAAAATTACATTTATTTTATTAAATGGAAAATGGATATAGCATTCTCTTTTACTGCAAAAATTATAATGGCTAAAAGTTTTATATTACAAGACATAAAAACTAATAACATTTTCTTTAATCATTTTAAGCATATAAAAATGATATCAGTTACTAAACCATTATCTGGACATAATGAAAACAGCAACAAGCAGTCTGTCGGAAGCATATAGACAGAACATATCCTATCCAATAATTTCCCAATGATCTATTATTAAATGTTTTTCAGTGGCTACTGCTGAGGATGATTAAGAAGGGAAAAATGAGATTGCTGATTAGAGAAGAGATCCAAGAACATGATGGACTAATGTTAGTTATTTATAAGAATGAGTGTGTGAATTTTTTTAGAGTGGTTATCATTGGTTTGTGTGCACATGCGCACGCAAATATCTGTGTGTTGAAAGTTTATTTTCCACTTGGTTAGACTATAATAAATTTAGTTTAATCCTTTATCCAAGTGTTAGCAAACAAAGTTTGCACCTGAAGGTACTTCAAGACTGAGGCAACTCGTAGCAAAGGTGGACCAAGCTCTCATCACTCCTTGTCTTAATATCTCTCTTAATGCAAAGCACATCTTCTTGTGGATATGTATAATGTTATGCATTAAGGGAAGGGCCACTACCCAGACTGTTTTCCCTTTGTTTAAGTGCGGAGATACTTCTCCAAAAACTCGTAAAATTCCCCGGATCACCCAATAATGAACAACCCGCAGGATCAGAAAGTCAGAAACTCAATGTTATTCCCCTCAGTAACAGGCTCGCCCTGCCACTGAGAAGAACTCTGAGAACCAATTGGCTCTACACCATGGCAGACTTCCCCACCACCGCTCATTTGCTAATCTGGAAGGGTAACAGCAACAGCCGTGCCTCAGTTAACTTCACAAGCTACAGCATTGCCATTCATTACCCCACCACTCAGACCCTGAGTGACAGCAACAGCCAAGCCTCAGTTAAAACTTCATGGGCTACAGCATTGCCATTCATCACCCAAGCTTCCAACCGGTTTCAACCTTTATTGAGGTCTAGTCAGTGGAGCCAGGCCCAGAAGTGGAGATACCAAGGCAGAAGCAATGGAGAGGTCATCTTTACTTATACAAGCTGCCAAAAGCTGTACCACCTTATTATTACATTGCTACGAGTTGCCTCAGTTTTGAAGTATCTTCAGGTGCAAACTTTTTGATAACACTTGGATAAAGGATTAAACTAAATTTATTATAGTCTAACCAAGTGGAAAATAAACTTCCAACATCTTTCTCTGAATCCAGAGTAATGTAATAATAAGGTGGTACACCTTTTGGCAACTCGTATAAGTAAAGATGACCTCTCCATTGCTTCTGCCTTGGTATCTCCACTTCTGGGCCTGGCTCCACTGACGAGACCTCAATAAAGGTGGAAACTGGTCTGGGTAGTGGCCTTCCCTTAATGCATAACATTATACATATCCACAAGGAAATGTGTTTTGCATTAAGGGAGATACTAAGACAGGGACTGATGAGTCCACCTTTGCTACGAGTTGCCTCAGTCTTGAAGTATTTTGAGGCGCAAACTTTGTTTGCTAGACCTGGTAATACAGATGGTAGTGACTTTGAAATCTATAATCAAATTAGCCAAGCAAATAAGAAAAGGGTGATTATTATGGGTAATTTTGACAATATAGACTGGGATGATAAGATAGCAACTGGAAATAAAGAAAAGGAGTTTCTTGAGTTTTTGAGGTACAACTACCTCAAACAGTATGTAACAGAGGGCACACGAGGACTGAGGGTCTTAGATGTGATCATGTCATCAGAGGATGTAATTATAAATGAGGTGTCAAATCACCCACCAGTTGGTGACAGTGACCACGACGTGATTACCTGAGTGATTGTCAGCAGTGTGAGGACCTCTGTAAGAAAAGGGTATATGTGGAACTGGAAGGCTGGTGATTATGAGGAGATCAGGAGACAGTTTGCAGGTGTAGCATGGAATGAGGAGTTAGCTGGAAAAGAGATCAATGCAGCTTGGGGATATTCAAGAACTATCTAGTAGAAGCAATGTCTAAATGTATTCCAAGGGTCAGAAGGTTAAATAAGGTAGGTGTGAAATGGATGAATGAAAAGATTAAGCATGCGATAAAGAGGAAAAAGCATTATGAAAGCAGCATAAGAAAAGTGGTAATAACTAATTCTATGAGGATTACAAAGACCAGGCAAGGAGGGTGACTTGGTTGGTAAGGGTAGCAAAAGTAAAGTATAAGCAGCAGTTAGTTAATGAAGCCAAAAAGAATCTTAGGGAGTTCTTTCGAGATGCTGCCAGCAAAAAAAAGAATGAATATGGAAGGATGACATTCATTGGAGAAAATGGTATAAATACAACTGCTGTGGAAGATATAGTGGAGATACTTAATGAACAGTTCATAAAGGTCTTTCAAGCAGCAGTGATTGTGTGTATGAAGATAAAGTATATTGCGATGTGAATGGTGAAGTTGAGACTGAGCAGATATATGTGGTAAGTGGTGATAAAGGTAATTGGCCAGGTGTGGTGTGGAAATTACAACCAACACATGGCTTGGACAGGATTGGCTATAGACCTAAAAATGAACTGCTGTGTTTGTTTACAAATGACAGAAGTATCAGAAATAAGGGGAGGATGAAATGGTTTCAGTGACTGAGTTTATTCCCCAAAATCAATGGAATAAGTGAAACATGGTTGAATGAAGATATCGTAACAAGAATAGAAATGGAAGGATAGAGTATTTTTTTGCAAGGAGAGAAGGAGCAAGAAGGGAGGGAGAAGTGCCGCTGATAATACCAGGGAAATTAAGTCCACATAAGGTAGACATAAAAGAGGGAAATAGTGGCAATAGTTATGAGGCAGTGTGGTGTAACGTGGAGGTTGAAAGTAAGACATATTTAGTTGGATGTTGTTATAGATCTGAGAATGTGGAGTGCGGTGATGAAAAAATGTGTAAACAACTTGGATTAATGAACAAAGGAAGGGTAATTATTATGGGTGATTTTAATTATGCGGTATAGATTGGAACGAAAGCATTTGGGAATAAGGAAAATGAATTTCTCGAGTTCTTGAGAGATTACTATCTCAGGGATTATATAAAAGAGGGCATTCAAGGATCGAGAGTTCTAGATCTAATCATTTCATTGGAGGATGTGATTATGGGAGGGGGGGGGTTCACATTTTACTCCAGTTGGTGAAAGTGATCATGAAGTAATCATCTGTGTTGTGGCTAGTCATATGTAGACTTTTGTAAAGAAAAGATATATGTGGAATTATAAGGCTGGTTGTTTCTTTCTTTTAAGGTTGCATAGTGGTCAGCAATCACAGTGAAGATTTATGGAGACACAACATACGTGTTAGAATAATTACTTTACTTAACATTAAGCAAGTAATAATTGACCTTTCAACCTCTGTGAAGTCATCATCAGGAAACATACAAATGTACAATATTATTATTATTATGGGAAACTCCAAGGAGTCTTAAGACTCATCGAGGGAGACCCTAAACATCATGTCAAGAACAACTATTCAGCATCCACACAGTATCTATCATACTTTGCTTTGAACTCATTTACAGTCATGGCACCCACAACAAACTCATGCAGCTTATTCCACTCATTCACCACTCTCCAAGTAAAAAAACCTAGTTCTAACACCCTTGCTAACTACACTCTTGCTCAGCTTCCATGGATGGCACCTAGTTCTCCCACCTGTTCTGAAAAATTTCCTCTGAATTGATCTTGTAAAAACCTTTCAGTAATTTGAATGTCTCAATCATATCACCCCTTTTCTGCCTATCAACCAATTTCTGTAATCCACAGATCTTCAACCTGTTCTTGTAAGGTTCATTCCATAGACCAGCTATCATCTTGGTCACTCGCCTCTGGATCCTCTCTACCTACTCCCCATTAAGAAGAAACCCTGGCACCCAGATCTGAGCACAGTAGTCAAGATGGGGTCTTATCAAGGCTCGATAAAGAGGAACAATAACTTGCTTGTCTCTGCTCGTCAAAGTATTCTTCAGTACCCAAGTGATCTGATGAACTCATTTAGCCACTTTTGCAATGTGCCCCCTAAACTTCAACTCCCTATCTACCAACACTCCCAAATCCATGGCTTCATCAATCTCCTGGTACAGTTCCACCAATTTGGTATACTGTTGCTAATCTTTTCACCCCAAAATGCATAACCTTACACTTTGCCACATTAAACTGACATCCATTCTCCTTAGCCCAGTCTTCCAATCTATCGAAATAATCCGCAAAATTTTTACATCATCTGCATTCACTATTGCTCTACCCAACTTTGCTTCTTAAGCAAATAAATTAACAGTTCCTCTCAGATCCTTTCCTGTATCGTTAATGAACAAATTAAATAGCAGTGATCCAAGAACAGAACCATGCAGCACACCACTAGTCACAGCCCTTCTTTTGGACTCTACTCCTGAATAAACTAATCTCTGGAATCTCTCCATCAATCACCCTCCTATCCATCTCACCAACCCTATATCCATCCCCATATGCTGCAATTTACTGATTAGAATTCCATGTGGTATCCTGTCAAAGGTCTTAGCAAGGTCAGTATCACTGTAAACCCATTTCCCTTATCCAGTTCTGCCGTCACCTTGTTATAAAACTTGAGCAAGTTATTGAGGCATGATCTACCCTTCACAAAAACCATGCTGTCCCCCCCCATACGGTATCCCATCATCATCTATCCATTCCTGTATTTTGCTCTTGACTGCTTTCTCCAAAACCTTGATGATTCCTGATATGCTGGTTGATCGGTAATTTGCAACAGCAGTCTTGGAGCCTCCTTTATGCAATGGAACTATTTTCCCCTCTTTCCACCCCCCTCAGGACTAACCCAGATCTGAGACTCAAATTAAACAAAATGGTCAAGGGCACTGACAATTCTTTTGCCGCTTCACATAAGACCCGAGCTGGTATGCCATCCAATCCCACAGATGTATTCACATTAAGGTTTGTAATATACTATTCACCTTCATTTCATTCACCTACATTCCTGTATAAGCTATTGGTTCCCTCATTCCTGCAATATCACTACCTGTATGATATATTTTTGCAAAGTGCTCGCTTAGTAATTCTACTATTTCAACTGATTCAGTTACCTCCTTACCATCAGCATTCCTTAAAATTATTCTGCCGTATACATTATTTCTTTTACTTGAAGAATATTGAAAGAACTGTTTGGGATTCTCTTTAGCTTGTGTTACTAATTTCCTTTCATAATCTGCTTTTACTTTTCTTACCATTGAGGAGGTTGGCCCTAAGATCCAAAGAAAATCCTAGGGAATTTTTTAGCTATGTGGCCAGTAGGAGGAGAAATAACTCTGGAAGAATGATATTGTGGGATAAAAATGGGAATAGAGTGACTGATGCAGAGGAAATAGTGGAATTGTTCAATGAACACTTTACTGGAGTATTTCATCCTAGAGGAGTCAGTTTTAATGCTAGAGGGATAGGGCTGGTTCGAGGTTTAGAGGTACAGGAGGAGAGTGTGTTTCAGATACTGAGTACTCTGGATGTCAGTAAAGCTTTGGGACTCAATGGTATTTCACCACGAGTTTTGAGAGAATGTGCCAGGGAACTGACAGTGCCTTTAACCTGGCTTTTCAATGAAAGTCTGGCTTCGGCAAAGGTGCCCAGGGGATGGAAGGAAGGTAAGATAGTGCCATTGCATAAGGGTGGTAACAGACAGGAAGTGTCTAATTATAGGCCAGTCTGTGTGTCATCAGTAGTTGTTAAGATCTTGGAGAAAGTAGTGAGGGACCATATACAACATTGGGCAGATGAGGGTAATGTTATCTGTGAGAGTCAACATGGATTTGTGAAAGGGCACTCTTGTTTTAGCAATATGCTAGCCTTTTATAATAAAGTTACAAGAACCTTAGATGAGGGAAAGGCATATACTGCAATTTTCTTAGACTTAGCAAAGGCATTTGACAGGGTGCCACATGATAAGCTGATATTTAAGTTGCAGCACATGGGTCTGGATGTCAGATTGGTCAACTGGATTCAGGATTGGCTGTCTGATAGGCATCAGAGAGTTGTGTAAGGGGATATTCAGATGTTTGCGGATGATGCGAAGCTAGGAAGGATTATTAGTAAAAGTGCAGATGTGGTAGTCCTGCAAGAGGATTTGAATAAGCTAGATAGATGGGCAAATGAATGGGGTTTTGGTTTAATGCAGTTTAAATGTAAGGTCTTGAGGTTTGGGAAACATCAATGGGATGCTGCATACTCTACAGGAGGAGTTATGCTGAAGGAAGTAGGGGAGACAAGAGATCTGGGGTTGATGGTTGATAGAAACCTGAAGTTTAGGGGACATATTGCAAAGGTGGTGAAGGTAACACAGAGGATTGCTGCAATTATGAGAAGGACACTGACCTGCAGAGATAAGAGGGTTATCATTCCGTTGTATAAGTCTCTGATCAGACCACACTTGGACTATTGTTCTCAGATTTGTTCTCCAGGATTTGAAGGGGATAAATTAACTGTGGAAAGGATACAAAGACGGATGACAAAGATGGTTTCAGGACTGTACAAGGATAGTTACGAGGATCGGCTGAGGGAATGTAGACTGCAGAGTTTGGTGGATAGAAGAAGGAGAGGTGATATGATTGAGACTTTTAAACTTTTGAGAGGTGGTTACAGGGTTGACACTCAGAAGTTCTTTTGCTTGGTTGAACAGCGGGACAGAGTGATGACAAGAGGCCATCCCTGGAAGTTACGAAAGGAAACTGTCAGTAAGAGGGTTAGGAGTGGTTTCTTTGCGTGGAGGGTGGTTGAACCGTGGAATGCATTGCCTGATGGAGTGGTGAGAGCGAGAACGGTCAATAAGTTTAAGGAGTGGTATGATAGACTTTGTGTTTCTTAGGGGGGATCTCCCCTCGATGAGTCTTGACAGACTTTATGTTCTTAGGAAGGATCTCCCACGATGAGTCTTTTGACTCCATGGAGGCCTGAATAATAATAATAATAATAATTGCCCTTCTGGTCTGTGCTTTATATTGTTCATGTTCCTGCAGGTCAGCTTTCTCCTTAAATTCCCTCCACAGTTGTTTCTTTTTTTGCAGCTCAAGCTTAATGGTGTTATTCATCCATTTAACCCCCACTTGATTTACTATCTGGACTCTAGGTATGCACTCAGCCATTACCTCCTTCAAATTCTCCTTTACCACTTCCCATGCACTATCAACATCCAGCCCTTGCAGTTTTACATGCCATGGCACTGAACCAAGCAATCTCATAAGTTTGTTATACTTACCGGGCTGGTAAGTATAACAAACTAAATGTCTCTCCAGTTGGTGGCAACGTGGTCATATTCATTACAGTCAAATTCTCAAATGCAAATACTAGGTCAAGCACTCTCGAACCCCTAGCATATTCCATTACATGTTGTCTCAGGTAGTTATCCCTCAGTAACTGCATAAAATCCACTTCCTTCCTCCCATGTGTTCTCACCTCCTTCCAATCAATGTTACCATACTTGAAATCCCCCCATAATAATTACATGTCCTCCACTCATTGAGTTTATTTGCCTATGCATACTATCCCCATCATTTATTCTATTGTCTGGTCTATAGCAGCACTCAACTGTATATTTTGTTCTGCTGGCCTCAATTTGCACCAAATAGCCTCAAATGTGCTATTTTCACTATCCTGCAGTTGAACTTCTATTCTCTTTGGCTGCAGTTCATCAGCTATCATTAATAACACTTCTCCCCCATTCTTTTCTCTCTGTCCCTCCTGAACACACTATACTCTTCACATTCTATCCCACTAACTATGTCATCTTCTGTCAGCCATGTCTCACTAACTTATACTAACTATCCCATTCTGGTTTGTTGTCCTTCATACTAGCTCAGGCGTATTATACACATTCTTACATTCAACTGCCTCACTGATGTCTGCATATCCATTCAACAGCCCCCCCCCCCCAATAGCTCTAGTTTCCCTGATTCTGCACATCCACTTTCACTTGATTCAGCAGCAACACTTTTTCCAGTCTCCACACACCAAATCCATTCAGATGCAAACCGTCCTTCTTGTATAAATTCTTTCGTCCATCAAACTCACTCCACACATCCACAAACTCCTCCTGCATAACCTGCACATAGAGTCATTCGCAATTATGTCCCTCCTTCTGAACTCTACTCTGTCATACTGCAGCAACAGACTCACCATCTTAACAATCTCACTCTTTTCTTTTGCTACCTCTAGTAATTCCTTCAAATCCTCTCTCATAGCAAATTTTTCACCTTTAAATCATTAGTTCCTACCACTACTTCATTTCTTTCACCCTATGCTTTTGTGCTCTAATAGCCTCACTCACATCATTAATTTAACATACAATATACAAGCTACATGCCACTGAACTATACAAAAGTCAAATAAATTTAAATGTTTGTTAATCATTTTTCCTAGCCTGACCACTGGTTAGAAAATGAACAGGCTCTGAACCAAGAATTTGAAATCAATAACCAAACATTTGTAAAAAAAATGGCTACAATAAAAAAACAGATCACAAGATCCTCCATAAAAATGCCATTAAAAGCAAAAAAGGATTACGAGAATGCCATGCCATACCCTACATTAGGGGCATTTCAGAAAAAAATAGAACAGAACACTACTTAAATGCAACATCAAACATCAACAACAACACTACTTAAAGACAACCTTCAAAACCCCCAGCAAAACAAAGAAATTTACTTAGCTCCTCCACCAAAGATCTTCTTCCATACCTTGCCCACCCAGGGGTTTACAAAATTCAATGTACCTGTAACCTACCTTATATAGGGGAAATAGGATGCACCATCCCAATCAGAAAAGATGAACATAAGTCAAGTGATGTGAAGTCATACCACCTTTACCATGATTTGCCCTAGTCCTGAAAATACTTCAGGCCCAAACTTTGTTTGCTTACACTTGGATAAAAGATTAAACCAAGTAATAATTTCTTGGTATCTTTAATTTATAGCATAACCAAGTGGAAAAACTTTCAACAGTCTTAAACATCCTTGCTAATCACCCTCTCACGCAATTTCCATGGATGACCTCTCATTCTCTCCCTTCTTGCCAAGTACTGAAAAAAGTCTTCAATATCAATCCTATAAAATCCCCTTAATAACTTATATGCTTCTGCATCTTGACAACTGTGCACAAATTTGTCGCTAGGTTTCTTAAGGATGAGGAGATGGTGGAGAGGATCAAGAGACAAGTGACCAAGATGGTGACAGGTCTGTGGAATGCTAAACATATTAAAGATGTGCAGATTGCAGAGTTTAGCTGAAGGCACAAAAAGAACACACATGATAGAACAGAAACTTATAAGTTACTAAAGAGGTTCTAAGAGCCTCCGCAGCTCAGTCAGTATAGATGAATCCCTTTGGTCGGAAAGACACCTGGGTTCGATTCCTGTCAGTGACGTGGTGTCTTTTGACTAAAGGTGAGTTAGCCAGTCTCATAAGGAAGTAAGGGGTTTTTTCACCCGGAAACTTGGGTTTTTCATCCTAAGAACAGGCAAACTGGCCCTGTGAAAACACATGAATTACAGTCATGAATATGTCTCAGTCATATGCTGGTTCTGAGCCCAGATAAAATTGGGAGTTGGGGGAAAGCAATGGTAAACTACCCTGTAAAAATCTCACCAGGAATCCTTTGTGGACAATGCCTACAAAGTCACCTACGGTCGAAAGGGAAAACCAGGAAAGAGGTTCTATAAGATTGATACAAAAGAAATTTTTCAGAATATGATGAGGAGAAGAGAAGAGAACTGGGGGATCACCCCTGGAAATTGTGTAAGGGTGTGATTAGTAAGATGCGCACACTAAATTTTTTGCTTGGAGAGTTGTGAATGACTGGAATTGATTGCTAGAAGTAGTTATGAGTGTCTTGACAATGAATGAGTTTAAGGAGTGATGTAATAAGTATCGTCTGAATAATGCATAACGTGAGTCTCCTGCGATGAGTTTTTGAATCATTGTAGATGCTTTAGAGATAATAATAATGATGATGACCTTCTGTGAACTAGGTGCTACTAATGACTAGATTTTTGTTTGCAAACCTCTACTAATTTTTACCTCTTTCATTTCTCGTGCCAATTCCAAAATTTCCAACTATTTTTGTTTTCTTTACCTTCTCCAACTATCATGTTAAAATCTCCCATTAATACCAAGTTCTCATTGTGTTTGACTTGGTCTATCAAGTCATCTATGACTTCATATACTCTTTCTACTTCTCTTCTCATCAGATGTAATAGATTCTTAGTACTGTTTATACATTCCAATATCAGTTCTGATGTAAGGTTTTGTTTGATGACAACCAATGGAGCTTTGCTGCTAGACATAACTTTTCTTATCAAAGCACCATTTTTATCTGTCTCTCTCTCTCCATTTCTTTTCCTATGATTCTTTCCATGGCAACTTATATTAGGAAAGAGAATGCAGCAGTATCCCCTTGCTTCACAATGGAAATACCTTCACCAAGTTGTCATATCCTGAGATTTCATAATCATTCCACTCAACTAGAGTTCCACTTGTAAAAAGTGTTGATTATTGCTGCATTCCATCAGGGATATATAGCAACTTCAAAGTCTAGATCCACTGTAAGTAAAGAATTACACATATGCCACAGTTAATAACTTTTTATATTATGTAAATATTTTGTCTTATGTATCATAAGACATCATCAGAATAATTATTAAATAACAACAGGAATTTAATTTTAAAAAAAAAAAAGTAGTGAATATGCTTAAATTGGAATTCCTCTATATATACAATCATGTGTTCATAGATTAAACCTAATGAGCTGAAATTGAAACTCCTCCTATCATATCCTTCTCATCCATCCTAGAACAGGTTGAGTCCCCCCTAATGAGGGGAGCTTACAACAAATTAATGCAGCCAGTTCATCACTCCTCTGCTGCATCCCCTAAGGGCAGTATTCATGTGTAAGAAATTGAAACTAATTCAATTAAATTAAAATATAGCAAATAAACTTATTTAATGCAATTGAGGAATAGTTTCCCAAAACTTTTGGAATAGTGAGACAGTCATTCCGATTACGATTAGGATGGCTTGCAGCCCCAAAAAGCTAACCTGAACTTTTAAAATCAATCCATCAATCACATATTACCACTTCTGACAAGAAAATATCCATGGTAGTACCACACACATTAGTAGCAAGAACCACTAATACACTATCAGACATGTGAACCTCAAAAACTAATCTGATCTTTTAAAGTCAGTGAAAACAGTGGCCGTAGCATGTGGTGGTGAATTTGAGCTGTGCTGAAGAAAGTGATTTTAATCGATAAATAGTCCGTTCTTCTACATTTTTGAGTGCTAAATTGTGTCTCTGGAATACGAGTGTACTTCAGTGGTTGTTTTTTGAAGTTAGTTATTGTCGCAATATTGTGTATTTGGGTTACCGAGAAGACGGGGTAGGAATCGAATGCATAACAGTAGAAGACAAGACAAAGCTAAGTTTTCATTACTGTACTTAGTTTTATTTCATTTTATTTATTTATATTTAGTGTACTTAAATGTTTCATTTGCTTGTAATTGTTAGTACTTTTTCTTATTTATTAATTAACGATTACGCTAGTAGTTCCTGGGCAGTAAGGAATGATGGCGGATTCAGCTACAGTCACAAATTGCATGTCGCCAAGTCCTCCACCCATTTAAGAACTCTATTATAAGTAATATAATAAGAGACTTTGTAGCATGCAGTACTTGTGGCATGTATTCATCTCGAGAATTGGATATGTGGCTTGTGAAAGGGGGGGTGCGTGTGCGAGTAAAGTGCAGGTAGTGGGAGGAAATAAATGCATTAGATATATCAATATCCAACCTACTTGCTCCAGGAACGGGAAATGAATATAGGAAGACGAGTAGTGTGATAGGAGAGAATGAAGAAAAAAATATGAATGAGAAAATAATAGTTGATAGTGTGGAAGGCGTGAGTGAGTGTGAAAGTTTCAGAGATGGTTTTGTTTGGGAGAGTGAATTTCGATTAAGAGTGACTGACCTGCAGAGGGAAATAGATAAGCTGAAAGGGGAGGTGGGATGTCTTGTGAATGAGAGGAGAAGTATGAAAGATGAAATTAGGAGAATGAAAGAGATAAATGCAAGGCGAATCATAGTAGGGGGGGGGGAGAGAGAGAGAGAGAGTTTTGGGAATGATAGGAGAGGAAAGAATTTTGGGAATGATAGAAGAGGAGAGAATGGAAACAGTAGGAGAGAGAGGTATGGAGTGCTAGAAGAGGACAGAATGGAAACAGTAGAAGAGAGGGAATGAGAGTGGTGTATGGGAGTGCTAGACGAGGAGAGATGGAATGAGAGAGAGAGGTATGGGAGTGCTAGGAGAGGAAACGATGGAAACAGTAGGAGAGACAGAATGAGAGAGAGGTATGGAAGTGCTAGAAGAGGAGAAAATGGAAACGGTAGGAGAGAGGGAATGAGAGAGAGGTATGGGAATGCTAGAAGAGAGAATAGGAGCAGTAGAGGAGAAGGGGAATGACAGAGACATATGGGAATGAAAGAAGAGGAGAGATTGGAAACAATAGGAGAGAGGGAATGGTAAGAGGTATAATGTATGGGCACTCAATGATCCATGGTGTTCAAGATTGGATGTGTGGGGAGTGTTTGCCAGGAGGAACGATAGAAAGTGTGGCTATGGCAATTAAGAGAGGTGAAAGGGTGGATGAGATGATTGTGATGGTAGGAACAAATGACTTGAGTGGTAATGTAAGTCAGGCAGCAAGAGATATGAGATTTTTGATTCAGGCTGTACGGAAGAAGACAGAGAGAGAGGAAAGATAGTGTGAGTGTTGCTTAAGTATGATAATGACGAGCTGAGCAGAAGAGCAGTAATATTGGATGACATAATAGCTAGAATGTGTGACAAGAGAGGACTGGAATATGTGGATGCTTGGAGTACATTTGAGGACAGAGAGGAACTGTATGCGAGAGACCGCTTACATTTCAATGAGGAAGGACATAGGCATCTGGAGAGATTGCTGTTCTGAACGAGTCAGGCCACCCCTGTTACCAGGGAGAATGGTAGCAAGGGTTGCCTCTTGTGGGAATGTGTACTTGGGAGAAGCGGGACGATATCAGATAACACTGAGCCCAGTGGAGTCTAGAGGAGATAATGCTGGGTATAGAAACAATGGCATTTTTATGCTTTATACCAATGTCAGGAGTATCTGGAATAAGGGAGAGGAATTGATGGCACAGATAGCATCAGCCTGGCCAAAAATTATTGGGATCACTGAGATGTGTTTGACAGAAGAAGATATAATAACAGGAATAGAAGTCGCTGGGTACAGCATTTTTCGGCAGGATAGGAAGGGAAAGCGTGGTGGTAGAGTACTGCTTATGATAAGTGACAACCTATGTCCTCTAAGAGCTTTGGAAGGCAGTGACACTAATGATATTGAAGCATATGGTGTGAGGTAGAGGTGGGCAAGAGAGGATATTTAGTAGGGTGTTCCTACAGGAGCAGAGAGGGTAGGACCAGGAGATGTTTAGACAGTTGAGTTTGGCAAGTGCAAGAAGAATGATTGTTATGGGAGATTTTAACTACAGTAGTATAAATTGGGATAGGAAGATGCAAGTAGCAATAAGAGAATGGAATTTCTAGAATTCTTGAGGGATAAATGTCTTAGGCAGCATGTAATAGAGGGAACAAGAGGTTCAAGAGTTTTGAATTTGGTTATAGCATCAGAAGAGTTGATAATAACTGAGATGACATCTCTCTCCCATCAGTTGGAGAGAGTGACCATATGGTTTTGAAGTGGAAAATGAATAGCCATGCAGGAGTATCAAAGAGACAGGAACATATGTGGAATTATAAGGCAGGTGATTATAATAGTCTAAGACGTCAACTTCGGGATGTCATTATGACAACATTCACAAACATTCCAGAGGAAGTTTTCAGACAGTTGAATCGATGCTACAGAGAATGCAGGCCATTCTTAGGCAAAATTGGGTTCCACTCATTATTAAATGCTGTTCTTAAAAAGTGGCCATCCAGTGTATACATTAATGATAACGAGAAGGATCTGACAGGAGATGTTTAATTGTTGTATTGGTGGGATTATGCTAGGAGAAACAGGTGAAATCAGGGTATTATTATTATTATTATTATACAGGCACCTCCATGGAGTCTGAAAACTCATTGCTGGAGAGACCCAATCAATCCACACAATCTATCATACCTCTCCTTTAACCATGCTACCGGCCAAGACGTCTATAGACGTCAAAGTTATCATGGATTCAAAGTGCATATTAAAATTGTAATACCCTTGATATTACATTGAAATATATGATGGATATGAAGCATATGAGGATGCGTATTTGATCCATAATAGCCGGTGAGGTGGTTAATCCATTAACAGACAAAGCTCTCACAACTGACTCTGGCAACCCATTCCACTAATTCAAAACGCTCCAAGAAAAAAATCTAGTCCTCACACCTCCTACTAACCAAACTTTTATTCAACTTCCAGGGATGACCATTTGTTCTGGTCCCTCTACCTAAGTACTGAAAACATTTCCCCTGAATCTATCCTATAAAACCCTTTAAGCAATTTAAATGTTTCTATCATATCCCCTCTTTTTCTCCTATCAACCAACTTCTGCAATCTACACACACCTTCAATCTATCCTCAAAAGGAACATTCCACAGGCCACTCACCATCTCGGTAGCTCAACTCTGAATCTCTCCATCGCTTCCTCATCCCGAAGAAACCCAGAAGACCAGACTTGAGCACATTAATCCAGATGTCAACATATCAAGGCCTTATAAAGAAGAATAACAACTTCCTTATCTCTACTTGTTAATATTCTTCAATAGCCAAGTAATCTTACGAGCTATCTTAACAACATGTCCTCTAAACTTTAACTCTTTGTATTCCACCACCCTAAATCTCTAGCTTCATCTATTTCATGGTGTACTGTGCCATCAATGTGATACACGGCTTGTAATCTAATTATTCCAAAATGCATAACTTAATATTTCTCATCATAAAAATGACACCATTATGTTTTGCCCATACTGACAGATTATTTAAATCATTCTGCAAGCTCTCCACATTGCCTTGATTAACTATTATTATTATTATTATTATTATTATTCGTGATACCTCCAAGGAGTCTGAAGACTCATTGCGGGAGGGACACCTATTGTGCAACTCTCCGTCTCCACTACTACGCTACTATTACTCTACATAATTTCACATCATCAACAAACAATTGAATATATTGAATAATAATCCTTCCAGGTTATTTCCTATTGAACAGCAAATGTCTCAGCACTGAACTTTGCAGCACACCACTACTCACTTGTTTTGCCATGATTTTGCGATTTTGCCCCTCCATATACCACCTTTTCATATGTGCCCAGCAGCCACCCACTTAACCAGTGTCATATCCATCCCCATTTGCGTAACTCTGTTGCGCAAATTGTGGCAGAATACATATGGTATTCTGTCAAAGGCCTTCGCAAAATCCAGCAAAATCACCATGTAGCCATTTCCCTTATCCAAGTTAGTAAATTACTAAGGCATGACTGATCCTTTTCAAAGCCATGTAAATTATCAAGTGACACATCCAAGGAGTCCAAGGACTCATTGCAGGAAGGCACTCTACTCCACTATATTCAACTCACTATCTTTCCATACTTATACTGCACTATCAGCTGCAAGAGAATAGCTCCATCTGGATTAATAGATATCCAAAATAAATTATTATTATTATTCGGGCCTCCATGGAATCAAAAGACTCATCCTGGGAGGTACATTCTAAGAAACACAAGTCTATCAAGACTCATCGAGGGAGGTCCCTCCTAGGAAACACAAAGTCTATCATACCACTCCTTAAACACAATGACCGTTCTCACTCCCACCACTCCATCAGGCAATGCATTCCATGGTTCAACCACCCTCCATGCAAAGAAACCACTCCTCACTCTCTTTCTCACAGTTTCCTTTCGTAACTTCCAAGGATGGTCCCTTGTCATGACTCCTTCCTGCTGTTCAGCCAAGTGAAAGAACTCCCCAGAGTCAACCCTGTAACCACCTCTCAACAGCTTAAAAGTCTCAATCATATCACCTCTCCTTCTTCTATCCACCAAACTATTCAGTCCACACTCCCTCAGCCGATCCTCATAACTAACATTGTATAGTCCTGAAACCATCTTTGTTATCTGCCTCTGTACCCTATCCAGTTAATTTATTCCCTTCAAATCCTGGGGACCAAATCTGAGAACAATAGTCTAATTGTGGTCTGATCAGTCTTATACAACGGAATGATAACCCTTTTATCTCTGCAGGTCAGTGTCCTTCTCATTATTGCAGCAATCCTCTGTGTTACCTTCACTACCTTTGCAATATGTCCCCTAAATTTCAGGTTTCTATCAATCATCAACCCCAGATCTCTTGTCTCCCCTGCTTCCTCCAGTTTAACTCCTCCCATAGAGTATGAGGCATCCCATTGATGTGTCCCATTACATTAAAATAATTTAGTTAATCAATTGTGTTTAAATATAAACAAAAAATTAATTACAAATTAAGGAACACATGATTGGTGAGTATTAGTCAGCATAACTTCCCAAAATCGAGAAAGTTTTAGGCAATCGTTTTTGTTTAGGTTTAGGTTGTGAATGTGTGCTTCACAGCTTTCCTTGCACAGTCTTTCCAGAAGAAAATAACTTTTGAGTAAATAAAGTGTTACAGTATTTTTAAATATAAACAAACAATTAATTAAGAATTAAGGAATTAATAACAAAATAAGAAAATAACTGTTATATAAACAAAGTGTTATAAGCCCCTGGAGACAGAGAGCCAGAATCATGAATGGTATGCTAGCAGAGCTGTGTAAGGAAAAGAGAGTGCAGTTTGTGGATGTACAGCATGTATTAGAGGGGAAAATAGAATTACACAGATGTGATAAATTGCATTTGAATGGTTTTGGAGTGAGTGATCTGGAGAAACCGTCACTAGATGGAAGTGCAGTGTGTGTGTGTGATGCAAGCAAGAGATCAGAAATAAGAGATGAAGTGAAAGATCAGAAGAGCAGTACTGAAGAGACAGAAGTGCTTGGCAATGGAAACAGTAGTAGTGTGAGAGATGAAGAAGAACGGGAATGCAAGAAGAACAGGGTAATGGAGGGGAGAGCCAGGGCAGACAGTGAAACATGGCTTAAGGAGAGTGAATGTTGGAAGTAGTAGTGAAATCATGTATGAGGATGATCAGCTTAGAAATGGAATAGATCGGGATGTGGGTAGGAAAGTTGAGACTTAGCGGATATATGTGGTAAATGGTGATAAAGGTGATTGGGCAAAGGAAGGTTTGGTGGGGAAATCACAACCAACAAGAAGTGGGTTTCCGTAGTACCGGTTATAGACCTAAAAGTGAACTACTGTTTATTTGCAAATACCAGGAGTATCACAAATAAGGGAGATGGTTTCATTTATTGAGTTTATTTGACCCAAAATCAATGGAATAAGTAAAACATAGTTAAATGAAGATGATATTCTAACAGGAATAGAAATAGAAGGGTCCAGTGTTTTTCACGAGGATAGAAAGGACAAGAAGGGAGGGGAAGTGCTGTTGATGATAGCAGGGGAATTATGTCCACATAAGGTAGACATGAAAGAGGGAAACAGTGGCAATGGTTATGAGGCAATGTCGTGTGAAAAGAAGTTTGACAAGAAAACATATTTAGTTGGATGTTGCTATAGACCAAGGAATGTGGAGGATGGTGATGAAGAAATATATAAACAATTTTGTATAGTATATACAGGGTGTTCGGGATAAATTTGACAGTTTCGTAAGGAAAAAGAAAATCTTCTTTGTATCTATTAAATTTAATGAATTGACAAAAAAACATTACAGGCAGAGTTAATTACAATACTATCAACAAGATTTACTCAAAATAACCACCATTAGCATCGATCACAGCTTCAATTCTGCTTCGGAACCTCGAACAAGCTGATGCTACAGTCTCCCTGGGAAGGGCCGCAAAAACTGTTTTAATTTTATCCATTAACTGGGCTTTTGTATTACTGGAAGTGCGATTGGTGTCTTTTTCAACTGCGCCCCATACAAAATAATCCATGGGGTTAAGGTCTGGGGAGTTTGGAGGCCAAACATTTGGACTGGTGAAGTCGTAGAAATTTTCAGACAACCATTTTTGATTTTTCCCAGAGGTGTGGCAAGGGGCCGAATCCTGCTGCCATACATACGGCCTACCATTGCCTACCCTTGTTATCCAGGGCTTGACTACAGTTAGCAACTCCACGAACAAAGCCCGAATTCCAATGCCAGGGTTCTTCAACACCTGTTCCTGCAGATTTGCGAGGAATTCTGCTGTACGAACGCAATCAGATCGTCTGCTAGGGATCTTTCTTCTTGCTACATCCTCGTAGTCACCATTGCAAGTCTCTAGTTCATGCCTGATTGTTTTTACTGTATTCAGGGAGCATTAGGCAGCAGTCGTAATATCCTTATTTTGATGGCGGGCACGAATCATCATGATACAAGTTATTCTCTTCCATGATTCAGGTGGGTTCCAGCTATCCATCCTTTCTGACATCTTGTATGTGAATGAAGGAGGGTCCAAACTTTTAAATGAAGAGAAGTGTGTGTTAATACATGTAACTTACGGAAAAATATAATTAATTATAAATATGTCAAATTTATCCCGAACACCCTGTAGATGTATAGACAGTTGTAGGTGTCCTCCCGCGATGCATCTTTGGACTCCTTGGAGGTATCAGGAATAATAATAATAATAATAATAACGAAGGAAAGGTGATTATTATGGGCAATTTTAATAATGGTGATATAGATTGGAATGAAGAGATAGCATTTGGGAATAAGTAAAATCAATTCCTTGAGTTCTTAAGAGACAACTATCTCTGGCAACATGTAAGCGGAGCTTCACGCTTTCCTCCAGTTGGTGAGAGTAATCATGAAGTGATCACCTGGTTGTGGCTAGCTATATAGAGACTACTATGATGAAAGGATATATATATATGGAAATACAAGGCTAGTGATTATGACATGCTTAGGAGACTTTGGAGCTATATAGCATAGAATGCGAAGTAGAGCAGTATGGAAATAAATGCTACTTGGGAACTGCTAAAGAAATACATAACAGCATTAATATGCAAATGTATTCTGAAGGTCAAAAGACTGGATACGGTAGATAATAATAGGTAAACTGGAATGAAATCTAGAAGAAGAAGCACTTTGGAGGAGTACAAGATGAATAATGGTGATAATCAGTTATGTAAAGAGTATAAAGAGCAAGCCAGGAATATAAATCATTTAGGACAACTAATAACTTAACACGTATAAAACCAACAGTAATAACTTTAATGAATTAAAGGTACAAATATTTCATACTGAAAGTAACAGTACATCATCAGTGAAGAACAAACAGTTAAAGGAATGGAAAACAAAGTACAGAACAGTCGGTGAATCACTAATTAAATTGTTGCGTGTGCCAGAAGATTAATTAAAATAATATTAAATAATTCTTTAAAGATAATTATTTCATTGAAATAATTGTACCTTTAATTCATTAAAATTATTACTGTTGGTTTTATATGTGTTAAGTTATTAATTTATTATGCCACAGGTACCTCTAAAGATTAGTAAGAACAACAAAAGTGCAGTTTCAGCAAAAATAAGCAAATCAGGCAAAGAAGAACCCTAGAGTTTTTAGGGTTCTTCTTCGCCTGATTTGCTTATTCTACCACCCACCATCACCACCATATGGCAAGGAAGGTAGAGTGATTATGATAAGATAATGTTAATGAATGAAAATGGTAGAATGGTAACTGCTGCAGATCAATTTATTATTATTACATAACACCTCCAGAGAGTCCAAGGACTCATCAAGGGAGGGCACCTGCTCTACAACTTTCTATCTCCACCATTGAATCCACCAACTATGATGAACCGCAATGACACCAACACCATCTACCACCCACCACCATCACCACTATTTTCACAGACAATCACAAACATCCATACCCATGGCAGGATTCAAACCTGCAGACTTCTGGCTGGAGAACAGATATGCTAATCACTCAGCCAACCAGGCTGGCAGTTTTCAGGCTGGCAGTCTTTATAAGCATGTTTCATTATCATCAGGAGTAAATCATGAGAAGCTCAAGTATAGAGGACATGGGAGAGGATGGCATAATTGTGAGTGAGTAAGAGATATATGGGGGAAATAAATAAACTTGATGTCAATAAGGAGATGGGATTTGATAACATATCACCACGCATCCTAAGAGAATTTTGATCGGATTTTCACAGTATAGATGCAAACACAGATTGATAAGAAAATAACTATTTATTAACTTTAACACTAATATTTCGCTGGTATTATATCCAGCATCTTCAGAGAATACAAACAAAGTTTGTTACAGTAGTAAGACAACCTAGGTTGGTGAGATGGATAGGAGGATGGTTGATGGAAAGATACCAGACTGGTTTATTCAGGAGTTGAGTCTAAAACGCGCCTTGTGACTAGTGGTGTGCCGCAGGGCTCTGTTCTTGCTGCACACCTCTGTTCAAACTGCAATTTGTTCATCAGTGATACAATGATATAGGAAAGGATCTGAGAGGAAGTGTTCACTTGTTTGTTGATGATGCAAAGTTGGGTAGAGCAATTGTCAGTGCACAGGATGTCAAAATTTTACAGGATGATTTGGATAGTTTGGAGGACTAGGCTAGGAAAAATGGATGTCAATTTAATGTGGCAAAGTATAGGGTTATACATTTTAGGGTGAAAAGAATAACAGCAGTATATCGCATTGGTGGAGCCGTACTCCAGGAGATTGATGAGGCCAGGGATTTGGGAGTGTTGGTGGATAGGGAATTGAAGTTTAGGGGGCAGATTGCAAAAGTGGCTAAATCAGCTCATCAAATTACTTGGCTTCTGAAAAATACTTTAACATGCAGAGACAAACAAGTTATTGTTCCTCTGTATCAAGCCTTGATAAGACCCCATCTGGACTACTGTGCCCAGTTATGGGCGCCAGGGTTTCTTCGTGATGGGGAGGAAGTGGAGAGGGTCCAGAGACGAGTGACCAAGATGATAACAGGTCTGTGGAATGAACCTTATGAGAATAGGTTGAGAATTTTGAAAATTTATTTATCATTAGGTTAGACTATAATAGATTTAGTTTAATCCTTTATCCCAGTGAGAGCAAACAAAGTTTGCGCCTGAAAATATCTTCAGGACTAAATATAGTGTTGTACTATCTTATCCAGTAAGTAGTGCAACACCAAGGCAACTCGTGGCAAAGGTGGAGCAAGCTACCAGGCACTTCTAACCCAGTATCTCCCATAATGCAAAACACATTTCCTATGTGGATATGTATACTGTTATGCATTAAAGGGATTGGCCATCTACCCAGACTAGTTTCGACCTTTATTGAGGTCTCTTCAGTGGGAGCCAGGCCCAGAGCTGGAGATACCAGGCAGAAGCAGTAGCAAGTCATCTGTGCCTATGGGAGTTGCCAAAAGGTTTATCACCTTTTTTAAAAATTACTCTGGATTTAGAGAAAGATGTTGAAAATTTATTTATCATTAGGTTAGACTATAATAGATTTAGTTTAATCCTTTATCCCAGTGAGAGCAAACAAAGTTTGCGCCTGAAAATATCTTCAGGACTAAATATAGTGTTGTACTATCTTATCCAGTAAGTAGTGCAACACCAAGGCAACTCGTGGCAAAGGTGGAGCAAGCTACCAGGCACTTCTAACCCAGTATCTCCCATAATGCAAAACACATTTCCTAAACCTAATGATAAATAAATTTTCAACATCTTTCTCTAAATCCAGAGTAATTTTTAAAAAAGGTGATAAACCTTTTGGCAACTCCCATAGGCACAGATGACTTGCTACTGCTTCTGCCTGGTATCTCCAGCTCTGGGCCTGGCTCCCACTGAAGAGACCTCAATAAAGGTCGAAACTAGTCTGGGTAGATGGCCAATCCCTTTAATGCATAACAGTATACATATCCACATAGGAAATGTGTTTTGCATTATGGGAGATACTGGGTTAGAAGTGCCTGGTAGCTTGCTCCACCTTTGCCACGAGTTGCCTTGGTGTTGCACTACTTACTGGATAAGATAGTACAACACTATATTTAGTCCTGAAGATATTTTCAGGCGCAAACTTTGTTTGCTCTCACTGGGATAAAGGATTAAACTAAATCTATTATAGGTTGAGGATTTGTGGGTTGCAGAAATTGGACGATAGGCGAAGGAGGGGTGATATGATTGAGACATTCAAATTACTGAAGGGTTTCATTAAGATTAATCCAGAAGATATTTTTGAAAATAGGACTGGTGGTGGGAGGACTAGGGGCCATGCATGGAAGCTAGGAAAGAATGTGGTTAACGAGGGTGTTAGAGCTAGGTTTTTTACTTGGAGAGTGGTGAATGAGTGGAATAAGTTGCCAGAGTCTGTTGTAGGTGCTACGACTGTGAATGAGTTCAAGGCAAGGTATGATAGATACTGTGTGAATGTCGAATAGTTGTTCTTGACATGATGTTAGGGCCTCCCTCGATGAGTCTGTCAACTCCTTGGAGTTGCCCAGAATAATAATAATAATCACAATCCAGTTTAACAGTGGGACTAGTATGAGTAATTGTAGCGTGCAACACAAAGACTAAAGTTCTAATTAGGCAGCATCTAAGTTTAAAAAAAAAAAAAGATATTAATTTGGTCTTAGGATGGCTGTCTCCCAATCTTTAGTAGATTTATACAGCCATACTTGTTGAGGTTTGGAGTATGTTTCAGGGCTTCTGTTGATTCTAGAAACAACCTCTCTGATTTGTAAAAGCTTCTGTGCAGTACTTTTGTGTTTTTCCAATTGATCCTGTGTGCAGGAGTATCCAAAGCATGGTCTGCCAGACCAGATATATTTTTTGTGTTCACCAAGGCAGATGTCCACAGTTCTTCCTGTCTGTCCGTAGTAGGCTCGATGACAAGAACAGGGCTCTTCATAAACTCCTGGATGCAACAAAGGAGATAATCTGTCCTTAGGTGAACAGATGAGAGTTGCCAATTTCACATAAGGTTTAAATACAGTGCGTAGTTGGTGTTTGTTAAGCACCCTAGATATCTTTTCAGATGTGCCTTTAATGTATGGGATGGTGATAGTTTTGTTGTAGTCTTCTGTGGTTGATAGTGTGGGACATTTCTGGGGAGCATTTAGTATTTTATCTATCTTATGGGGATTATAGCCATTGGTCAGGAAGGTGTGACGTACGTGAAAAAGTTCAGCAGTGAGAGCAATGTCATTGGAACAAATTGCTCTAGCTCTATGGGTTAGTGTTTTAAAGATACCATATTGTTGAGAAGGGTGACGGTGTGATTGCTCTAGCTCTATAAACCGAGAATGATAAGGAACCTTCTGGAAGACATTTGATGAGTGTGTCCAGGAAGGGTAGACAGTCATTGGCTTCTAGTTCCATTGTAAAGTAGATTTTAGGGTGTTGGCTATTTAGATGCACTAAAAATGTATTCAATGTGTCTAGGCCATGTGGCCAAATAGCAAACACATCATCAGCATAGCGTAGCCAGAGACTAGGTTTGAGAGTGGCTGTGTTGATAGCTAGATTTTCCAGATGTTCTATGTAGAAGTTGGCTAAGGAGGGGAGAAACGGGGGAGGAGGAAATCCCATAGCTGTCCCATCTAATCTAATTGTTTGTATATTTTTCCTTTCCATGTAAAATAACCTGCATGTACTGTGAATTTAAATAGCTGAAATATATCAGGGGGAAATTGTGAATTTAGTAAGTTAAGAGTTTCGGTTAATGGTACATTCGTGAATAATGAGATGATATCAAAACTCACCATTGTCTGAAGTTTTTAAGGCGTGGTTTTCTAAAATACTTTTTAGGTGGGTAGAATTTTTAACAAAAGAGAGAGAACTGTTTGTGGTAGTTTGGCTAAATGTTTAGCAAGTTTATATGTGGGATTGTTTATGCTATCTACAATAGGGCATAAAGGTGTACCTTTTTTGTGAATTTTTGGAGCTCCGTATATCCTGGATGTTTTAACGTGGAGGGGTTTCAGTTTGTTGACTGTTTCTTTTGGCCAGGAAGTGACTTTGTTCAATAACTTGCACACCTTATTCTTTTGTGAGTTAGTGGGATCTCGATCTATAATTTGATATGTTGACTGGTCTTGGAGAAGTGCTTGCATTTTGCTTTCATATTCTGTTGTATCCATCACTACAGTTGCGTTTCCTTTGTCTGATTTGGTTATGGTAATGTGGTTATTATTGCATAGCTCTTTCAGAGCCATGATTTCTTTATGCGGGATATTATTTTTGGGAGGCTTAGAATGGGTTAGGATGTTGAACACATCTAATTGAATATTATTGGTCAGATCAGAAAGTTTTATAACAGGAGTGCAGTATCCCGAAAGAGGAAGGTCACTAGTGGTGTACCACAGGGGTCAGTGTTGGGACCATTGTTATTCAATTTGTATGTTAATATTGGGATGGATTTAACTAGTAATATGCAGCTATTTGCAGATGATGCAAAATTGGGGAGAGCAATGCAGAGATCAAGCAAATGTTATGGTCTTACAGGAGGACTTGGAACAGATTGCAAGAAAGGGCAGGTAAGTGGAATGTCAGTTCAATGTTACAAAGTGTAAGGTATTGAAACTTAGTAAGAAAAAGATGAGAATCAACGTATACACTTGGTGGGGAGACTTTAAAGGAGGTAGAGGAGATGAGAAATTTGGGAGTGATGGTGGTGGACAAGGACCTGAAATTGAGAAGCTACATTACACAAGTTGTGAACACATCACGTCGGATAATGGCAATGATGCAGAGGACCCTGACATGCAGAAATAGGGAGGTTATGATCAGGCCTCACATGGATTATTGTGCACAGATTTGGTTACCAGGGGTTCATGGTGATGAGGATATGTTAGAAAGGTTCCAGAAAAGATTCATAATGGTAGTCAGTGGGCTTTGAAATGTGGAATATGAGGACAGATTGAGGGAATGTACATTGTAAAGCCTCATGTTATAGGAGAAGGAGGATGAAGTTTGTATGTGATTGTGTGTACCTCTCAGGATGAGTATCTGACGTCATGGAGGTCAGATGTTAATAATAACATTTTATGATGAATTATTTTCAATGTTGAAAGAGACTTTGACATTTAAGAATAAGGAAGGTATTTGGCCTCTTGTCAAGATCTTGATAAGACTGTACCTGGAATATTGTGCAGAGATTTGGGTTACTAGATGTGTGAATGAAGAAGCTATGGAAAAGTTGCAAAGAAGAGTTACCAACATGATATCAGGATTATGGAGTGTATATTATGAGGACAGATTAATAGTATATGGACTGCAGACACTGGTTAAAAAGGGGTGATATGAAACAGGTCGATAAAATTTCTGAATGGGTGTTATAGGATATTATCTGCAGGATCGTACTTACACTTTTTCCAAGGCAGGCAGGATCTGAGGTGCTCTGGGTCCCCCATCCTTCATTGTTTGGGGTCCTCAATTTGGGTCTAATTATTTGAGGCCCCCCCCAGCTGTTGAATTTTTTCATTATATGGAAGGTGGAGAAATTAACAGCATACATGGAAGTTGAGTTTGTACATGGTTAAGAAAGGGATGAGGGCTATATTTTTCTCTCACAGAGCAGTAAGTGAGTAGAGAGTTTGTTGAAGTGGTGAGTGAATTGAGTGTAGATGAGTTTAAGGGCTTGGGTAACAATTGGTATGGATGATGAATGGCTTCCCTAGATGAGCCCTTACCTCTCCCTTAAGTCTAAAGGGATAATTATTATTATTAAAATCACATGCAACCAATGTGCTCTTGTTGGCATGTAGACAATGGAAAGGAGTGGCAGCTTTATACTAATACTGCACGTTCAATATTAAATAAACTATTTAATTTCACACAACCAAGATATTAAAATGTTAAGTACTGTGGTTTAAGGAAAGGGATTTACCAATTTTGTAACGTTTGCGAAAGTTATAATATGGCAGATTTCGGAATCGAAAAAAAAAAAAAAAAAAAAACAGTTATGTTATGTATGAGAAAGAACATAGCTCCTACCGTTACTTAATCTATGGGGCATGTTGTAAAACAATCATTAATATCAATAATCTGTAACCCACATTTAAAAACCTCTGTAACGTTTAAAAAATTTACCCGAAAACCTTGCGTGCATCGATTTTGATGGTGTGGCCAACTTTTGCAGATATTTTGTTGAGGTTATCCCATCAATAATAACAACAAAGGATAGTTTTAATTTCATTGCATAAAGAAGATACTGTTTACCTGTTTGTTCTTTTCAGAACTATAATCGGAGAAATTTTGGCGTCTATCTCTTGCATACATTGTCTTAAATAACTTCAATCCAACCGTTTATAAAAAAAGCTAACTATTAACAATACTATCGTCAGGTGCACTGATAAGAAACAGAAACCAAAACAAAGTACACGTTAACCGTCTTGTGATTTCTCTGCAATAATAATAATATTATTATTATTCGGTTTTATTTAATTCAGTGAGTAATTAAGAAACTTAATAGGTATAAGATATTTTGGTGTGGCGAGGAGAACAGTGGCAGCTAGATGGAGAGAGAGATTTTAACAGAACGGCAGGGAGGACTAGCTGAGCTTTTGAGCGTTTCAAGATGGAGTGCTAACCATTGCCATGCACTTGGAATCGATGTAAATGGTTGGGTGGAATGTTCTCTGAAGTTCAGAATCAGCTCGAGCGGAAGGGACTTAATCAAGTGTGTAAGCGCGCTCCGTAGCGCATTTATAACGATGGCACAATGCGCCATTCGATTAGAAAAGAAATGCGTTCGATCCTCGTAGTGACGAGAGAATCTCTTTATATGAGCATTTTCAATTGAAGGTGAGTTAGCCGATCAAATTTTGGGGTAGCAAGGATTTTTCTCTAGAAACTCGAGTTTTTCATCCGGCAAATCGGCCGTGAGAATACACGCAGTTTACAGACACAAAATACTGCTGATGGTGGTGGTGGGGCGATATATGGCATTGTGTGTTGATAGTAGTAATGTCTTGTGTAATTGGAAGATAGCGGAAATGGTTAGTAGAGAAGGGCAGTGCTTCCAAAACTTATGGATGCCAAGACCCTCTTTGGAAAAATTTAAATATTTTCCGCCCCCATCGAAAAAAAAATCATAATACAGACATATATTATTATAATATTTATTGTATTTATATTAAATACAATTTATATTCAAGATTTTGGTTTGTAATTTTTTTTGTGTTTCTTATCAATACCATTGAAACGAAACTTATATGAATAAGCATATACTGTGGAAAGACTTTTAATGGGATTATATTGATCAAGTGCATATAATAAACAACTAAGTTATACCAACTAGTTTCACCAACTAAGGCTGTTGGCATCTTCAGGGTGCATAACTGATGTAAGGCACTAAAAAGTAAAAAACTGTTACAAACTATAATCAACCGATTCCAATTATATTAAACAAAGAACAGAGCGCGTACAATACATTCATAGAGCGTGGATGATATCACTTGTTGTTATTTAGGAATGTTCTATAGTTGACACTATAATTCAGTTCTGGCGAGTTGAAGGATCTGATAAGGGTCTTCCAGATCACGGGCAAGATTAGTCCTTGGTTCCTGTTAAGATTCTGTATACAGCGGGCAACTGTTGTGGCCTCCTTAAAAATTCGGGAGCGGAAGCCCTCCTCCATGTAAGGAATTGTGCTTCTATCCCACTCTATGGTATGGTTCGTTCTTGAGAAATGAAAAACTAACCCCGAATTTTCTTCTCTGTTATTATTGACGTCACCTATATGTTCTTTTTGCCTAATTTCAAGGATTCTTGAAGTTTGGTCGATGTAATTCAAGCCGTACGAGCAGGGTATGTTATAAACTCCAGCATATTTGGAGAAAGGATGGATATCTTTTGGAGATCTTAAGAATTGTCTAATCGTTTCTGTGGGTTTAAAGGCCACTCTTATTTTATGTGGTCTAAGGAGTCTAGCAATCTTATTGGAAACTGTCCATAAGTATGGAATGACGATGGTAGAAATATAACGTACATCATCTTGTTGTTTTTGTCGGGGTTCAGAGAAAAGTATCTTGTGGACGAGTCTTCGAGGAAATCCATTCATGGTAAGGTTGGTAGATATCAGGGATAGTTCTTCCTGGAGGTCATGTTGATCTGTTGTAAGGAGAGATGCACGGTTCTTCAACATGTGTACAATACATGTTGTACACATGTTGAAGAACCTCCCTATATGGGAACAAATAGGCGTTAGCTGATTTTTTTTTTATTATTACACGGCCTCCCTCAACAAAACTTATGGCTCACAGTTTGGGAAGTGCTGGTATAGAGGAGTAGTGTGCCCTCCCACAATGAGCCTTGGAACTATCACGGAGTTGTTTGTGGCATAGATAACTAATGTAATTCTTTAGCACTAAATGTCTTATTTCTTCTGTTACCCAAAAATAAGAACGGTGATCTGCACTCGAGAAAGGGTGATAGAAAGCATATCTTAATATATGTTAATAACAATCAATAATGATAATATGAGATGCAGTTAGCTAAACATTATTGTTACTCAGTCCTATCCCATGATTTAAATTCTAGAGCTTTTTTGATTTATAAATTCTACATGTGTGTGTGTGTGTGTGTGTGTGTGTGCAGAATTCTTCTTCTGTAACTCTGTATTGTTTTAGTAGTAGTGCAGTAGCATTACCAGCTAATTCCAGGGAAGTAATATTCAGAATCTTCTGTACTATCTATTGACTGTAAAGAAGTGTTACATTTGCACAATTCTCTCTCTCATGTATCTGCACACCGAAATAAATAGCCATTTATGGGTATGTATGGATGCCACCCATATAAATATTGGATTGCATAGAAGAGAGAGAATGCTCCTTGCAGCAAGCCACAGCATGCTTCTATTGTGCACTGATTTCTTCTGGGGGGGGTGATAGATATGGAACCATTTTAATTAATTTACCATCAGTCGCTATTATTAGTGTTAGTTTTCTAATAAAAATGATGTGATTTTATTAAATTAAAGGCCTTAGTCCATAAGTCAAAGTCCATAAAGATGAGTATTACATCCTTGTTCTAGCTGAGAGAGTTCTTGGTGTAAATTTATCAAATAAATCATTTGTACTTTTCTTTTCTGAAAAACAAGGTTTGGAGCATATTTGATTCTTTTGATGGTAGTCTTGAAGTCTGTATTTACGATTCTGTTAATAATTTTTCCAACTGTATGCAGATTGGAGAAGCATGGTATTGTAAATATTCTTCTTGTTGTAGATGTCTACTTTTATCAATTGGAGTAATAAATAAAATATAAAAATAAAATAAATCAGCTAACGCCTTTTATTCCCTTATAGGGAATAGGCGAGGCCTTTATACCCTATCTAGCTTTTGGAGACTGAGTGGGCAGTTCAATCTTCACTGGTAGCCAATGAGAGGCCCATGTCTATCACTAATTATAGCAGCCACTGATGAAGAGGCTGGCAAACAAGTGCTGCCATCTCTTGGTACCTAACCATAACAAGATATGTTACTGTCTGAAATGATAGGTATATGGTCGATTTTTTTGAGTTTACGGGAAGAAAAACTCGAATTTCTGGGAGGAAAATCCCTCTTGCCCATGCTAGAGATCGACTAACTCTGGAACCAGTCGAAGAAAGGCTTAGAAAAAGTCCCAGTCGACTAGACTTGAACTTAACTCTAACTTAGAGTGACCAAGCACAGAGGACGCCAGCGTCACTTCCACTGAGCTACACAGGCCTGGTTTGGAGTAATGATTTATTATTATTATTATTATTATTATTATTATTATTATTATTATTATTATTATTATTATTATTATTATTATTATTATTATTATTATTATTATTATTATTATTATTATTATTATTATTATTATTATTATTATTATTATTATGTGATACCGTCAAGGAGTCCAAAGACTCATTGAGGGAGAGTGTGCCAACAGCATCGAACGATTGAATCCCGTCCAACTACTAACTGCGCTCAAACTTGCTTAACTTTTTGCGTTTTTAATTAAAGCTTCATATTTCCTGTTTCAAATGTTATATTCGTTAGCTCGTGAAGGATTTTTTTTTAGCAAAAGTTGTTCTTTATATAGGCAAATCATATTCCATCAAATCCTGCACCGATTTATTTTTGGAGCATTTGAACTGCCAAATCTATTTCTTTCATTATGGCTGAAGAAAAAAAACATGGAATTTTATCGCTCTGAGAAGCCATTTTGCTTAGTTGAGAGGTACTGGAGTCGTTTTTGTTTTAGTTTTTTTAATATTACTAATAAATGTTTGTTTACGCTACTGACCATATGAAGGTCTGTGATATCTGAATAAAATATTTTTAGTAGTACATCTTGGTTGTTTTCTTCTGATCTATTATTTATTAGATCGCTTATTTTCTTTCTTTCTTTCTATCTTTTTTTTTTTTTTGTTAATACAACATTCACTGATTTGGAAACAGGCATTGTTGTCGAGTCGTTTGTGGCTTATTCTTACTTTACTTGTAACAACATTCTAAGGTATTTTATATCACCTCTAAGATTTATGTTCTGGGGAGATGTTTTTGACCTTTTTTTTTTTTTTTTTTCAAAAGTGTATTTTTTTTACTGGATTAAGAAGATATGTTTATTATTCACTCAGAGTTGAAAATAGCATTATATATTGACTGCAGAGAATTTTCATGGTTTAAACTCTTCCAATATAAGTTAAGGGATCGTTGATTTACTATTGAATCTATAAAATAATCTATACTGTGATTCAGTTCTGATACAGATTTCGCTTTAGATAACTGGCTTCATGTATAATGCTATAAAGTAATGATCAGTTAGTTTATTTTTCAATGGCGTAGGTGTGGTATTCTGTCTAAGAAATATACGTTGATGTAATCATTAGCTATCTGAGCAAATTCCTTGAATTTCACTCGAATTAGTCTGTGATTATGACAAAGTTATTGCTGTTCTGTAGGGTAAAACTTAAGGTTGTTGTGGTCCCCTAAGTTATATCTCTGAAAAGCCTCTAAACATCTATTGAATAAAATTTCAGTTCAATATTCAATAAAAGTTTAGTTCCATTTTCATCAAAGGATGTGAATTAAATAGCACAATACATGCGTTGTTGCTAATTAATAAAGTAGCAGACATTTTTCAAATTGGTAATAATAACAACAACATCAACACATTTAAAAAAAATCATTTCCTTTTATTCCCAAAACGGAGGGGAAGGAAGCTCCGTTAGTCCCAACTGGGTTTAAGAAGACTAATAAGCAACCAGCTTCCGTCCTTCACACATTTACTGACAGTGAATTTACCACTATCTTCACGCAGTTACCAAAACTTCCTGTTCAAACTAAACGTGAACATATTCTTCTTTTCCTATTGTCCTAATATGACATAAATGGCACTAATGTGCTTACAGGTCTTCTGGTCTTTTTTTGTGTGTGTGTGTGTGGATCAGATACTGTATTTCTTTTTAAAAAAAGAACATTGTTCATGATGGAGAGTATGGCACACAACTGCTGCCATCTCGTGTCCGTAAATCCTAAAAAATCAGCTTATGCCTTTTGTTCCCAGAGCTATTAATCGAGTTTCAGCTCTATCTAAGTTTTGGAACGTTAGAGGAAATCAAACTCCATCACTAGCCAATCAGAGATAGCTGGCTTAAGATTATCACTAATTTTACACTGTATCATGTGAAGAGATGCACACACAACTCCCTGACCTTGACACAACATATTATTGTCTAAAATAATGAAATTAATGTAATGAACAAAGTAATAAAACAAAATACTATTTTATTTCATTACTTTGTTATTATTAATAATATTATTTATAACAAAGTATTATTGATTCGAATTATTTAAAATATTCGTTTCTATGAATTCATTATTTTGAAATCTTGGAAATATCTTCAAATCATAAAATTCTAAGCTTGTTACTTTATTTATGTTATTTTAAAATATGTCCCGACTTTGGGTAAACTAGATAAATGCGCGTCTAATAACTTCTTATTCTTTCTCTTTTTATACCCGCTTGCAAAACTTCACTTCAATTTTATTCATTATGGGTTTTCTTACAATGTTGGAAATAACATTATACAAGATGCTATATACCCCCCCCCCCCCCCAGCGAAGAAGGCTACTGGGTATGTATAAGACGACCTATAAAATTTCTTTTCAAAATGTTCATTTTGTGGTATACTCGCTGTATAAGATAAGTATAAATTTTATGCTGAGCGTTGATAACTTCTTGCTCATTACTTTAAAAAATGTAGACACAGAAACACAGCAAGTTTTCACTTATTTATTTATCACATCCGTATAAATATAAGAAATGAATCAGCAAAACTGTATACAGTTGATAGTTTAGTTACCTAGTCGATAAACTTTGGGAGTAGGCGCAAGTTCCTGAGGCCTCCAGGAAAAGGAGTTAATGGGTGATCATCAGTGATATGATGCAAGGTTGCATAGTACCACACAGGCACTGAAATTCCCACAAAAGTAATAAGTGGTCACAGCGGCTTTGATCAGTCGTAAGTCTTTTTTTTTTTTTTTTTTTTTTGCTGGCTCTCCAAGTGTGTAGATAGATTAAATCTTTGAGGTTTGGCACTTAAAGCTTTGATATCAGATACTTGTTTGTAGTTTATAGATCATTTCAGAGTCTCCTTCACCGGATCTCTCATCATCAGGTATTTCCCCAAATCAGATAGAAGGTCTGGAGATGGAGAAAAATATTTTGATATATATGAAGGCTGATGTTATTTCTGACTATTTCTTTTTGGACTCATCGCGTGAGGGCACTTTTTTACTCCACTCCGCTGCACACATTTAACCTTCTCAACTACTACTTAATTCTCCCACCACACACAACTACAATAAACGCTATCTATCGCTGATCACCGCCCCCAACAGTAATGTTTGTCTGTAAATCGTGTGCGTTCTCATTTTCTTGTACACGGGATGAAAAATCCTGCTACCTTCATATTACATCGGCCAACTCACCTTCAACAGAAACACCCCATAAAAAGATTTCTCTCGTCTCGAAGAGAATCGGGTTTAGGCCTTTTCAACCGAAGTGCGCAATGTACCATCGTTCTTTAAATTGCCCTACGAAGGTGCTTTTGAGCTCTTTGCCTACAGGGTCGTGGACGTCCCACTCGCAGAGTACTGCTCGCCAATACTCTGCCATTGGGACAACCGAAGCCAACACTGCTGTTCTAAGAGTTGATGCATTGCAACCCCCAAGGTGCATGTATGCTTGTTTTTGATGCTATTCCTGACTGATATGTTTAAGTTAGTTTTCTCCAAATATTTTTAGTATGTGATGCTGCAGATTGTGTAGCACAAAGATAAACTTGTCCGTCTTGCAGACACCTTGGGGTTGTAATGCTTCAGCTCTTAGAACAGCGGTCCTAGGTAGAGCAGCTAGGTAGTGTAGCTAGAGCTTTTGCCACCCGGGGAGATCGCTGAGTTTGCCGCCCCTCTCAATACACACTAAAAAGTCAAAACGACGTATAGCGAAATAAACTAAAACACTGTGTTTATTTTTGAAGTAAAACTTCAATTTCAACATTCTAAAATGTCATTTTACTTCCTTTTCTGTTTGCAAAATCATCGACGACATTGGCGAAGTCAATTTCATAGTAATGTAGATAATTCTTAATCAATTTTATTTAGAAAAACTCCTCTCACAACTAGCAACACTTACAACAATTGTGAAAGAAAATTCGTAGTAGTATTACAATATTTGGAAATGATTTCTCCAGACTGTATTTTAGAATTAACTTCAAAAGTTCAAAAATGTTCAAAGTGCCTCATGGGACGGATCGCCCCCTCGCTAGCTACGCCTCTGAGTGTAGGCAAAGATCTCAAAACCACCTCCGTAGCGCAATTGAAAGAACGATGGTACTGCGAACACAAGATAACAAGGTAATCTTGGTTAGACCTCAGTAAAGTATTTTCTTTAGCACAGTTTATGAACGATGTCTTATGAATCTTTTTACAAAAATGCCTTCCTGAAAGGGTCATCCGCTCTCTTCCGTCGATTCCACAAAGGCCACTTAGAATGTTCGTTAAAATGGCTGTTGGATACTTGTCTGTAGAATAAAATTAGTGTATTGAAATTACTAAATACCAAATCTCTAGCAATATATGCAAAGGTTTCTAGATCCACTTTCCTTATACCTCAGCATTGAGAATAAAGAAGAGGAGAGTTCATAATAACTGCAGTTTTAAACAATGTATTCCAACTTTTAATAAATCCATTCAACTAAACGTTTTTTTTTTTTTTTTTTTTCAAAGTTCATAAAGCATGTTTGCCAACTAAAATGTGTGTTCTTTTGGCAAAGAGTATACCTTTGAATTTCCGTGCAATTATAAAATAAAAACTCAGAAACACTTTACAACATGATGATTTATTGTAAAAAGGGGGAAGAAATATGAGGCATTGTGAAACAATGGATGCCATAGATTCCAATAATAAATTAAAATGTACTCTTTTTGGCTAAATTAGAAGAAGCTAAGTAGAGTACGTTATGTGTACTATTTGGTCATGCAGATGTGTGACTATATGTATGAAAGAAAATGCAGTGAAAATACCCCAAAAAAGTTCCATAAACACTTTCAAGATGTAGTGAGGAATTCTATTCTTTTGAAAAAATCAAGGTAGAAGAATAAGAGTCCTTAGGAGTTCACTTCCCCCATGAAACTAACCATCTAGAGTTAATTATCTAGATAGCTGAACAAGAGGAACATTTTATATGTATGTTTGGGTGTGGGAGTATGTGTGAGAGAGAGAGTATCTCTAAAAAGATTCATTAAAATCGTTTAAGAATACTACTTCTTGAAATTACCTTGAGGATTTCTAATGTGTACTTAAACAATAGTGTGCTAAAATAATTAACAATTATATAAATTAAGTGGATATTAACTCCAACATCATTTCAAAGCCGAATACAGAAACTATAAAAGTTTCGTGCGACAATTGACCAGAGAGCCTGCGGGAACACACTCGCCGCCATACTACGGCTAGGGAAACTTGTTTGAAGGAGGATATGCACTCTGATACTGCCTCTCTCAAATAATCTCAGACCGCTTCCCATGCACTAATGACATTCATTCTATAGTTATGCTACGGTACTGCTTCTTGTTGCATCCTAAGTTTGTCATAATCTCCAGTGGAGGATTAAGGACAGTTGGGGTCCCTAGGCAAATTATATTTGGGGGCCATCAAAAAATAATAATAATAAAAAAGAATAAAAAAAATAAAAGTTAGATAGGAAATAAATGAAATAATAAATAAATTAACTCAAAATGAATAATTAATAGAAAAAGAATACTTTATCAATACGAAATTTATTGTTATTTAGATCAGTAATTGAAAGGGAGCCTGTGTAGCTCAGTGGATGTGGCGTTTGCCAACCACGGCGCTTGGCCGCACGAAGGAAGACTTGGTTTCGAGTCTAGTCGGCGACTAGAGGAAATTTTTCTAAGCCTTTTTTCGACCGGTTCCCGAGTTAGTCGATCTCTGGCACGGGCAAGCAGGTTTTTCCTCCCGGAAACTCGGGTTTTTCGTCCTGTAAACTCAAGAAAATCGACCGTAGAACCCACATTATTTCAGACATTAAATATATTGTGTTAGGGTTAGGGACCACGAGATGGCGGCACATTTGAGCCGTCTCTCTTCACTGAGTACCGCGGCCCTGACACTCTGGCCTCCATCACAAAGATAACAAATATAGTTTCAGGTACAATGTTAGTTATTAGGGTCAGCTGAGGGAATGTGGACTGCAGTTTGGCGGATAGAAGAAGGAGAGGTGATATGACTGAGACTTTTAAACTGTTGAGAGGTGGTTACAGGGTTGACACTGGGGAGTTCTTTCGTCATCCCTGGAATTTACGAAAGGAAACTGTCAGCCAGAAGGTGAGGAGTGGTTTATTTTTGTGGAGGGTGATTGAACCATGGAATGCATTGCCTGATGGAGTGGTGAGAGTGAGAACGGTCAATGAGTTTAAGGAGTGGTATAAGAGACTGTGTTTCTTGGGGGGGGGGAACCTCCCCTCGATGAGTCTTGATAGACTTTGTGTTTCTTAGAACGTACCTCCCACAATGAGTCTTTTGACTCCATGGAGGCCTGGATAATAATAATAATAATAATAATATTTTTTTTTTGTTCTTTCAAATATTTACATATGTACAATGATCATCTATTCAGTATATTATTTTACAAGGTTCAGCACTTTGTGCTACATATAATGAGATTTAAATAGTAATGATGATAACAGTTTTTTTTTATATAACAATCATAATAATAATTTACAATTATATTGTTCAGTGTTACATAAGTTGTATAATATTACATGTTGTGGTTTACTATTTTTTTTTTTTCAAGTTGGAAAAGGTGTGATTATACAACAGTATTTACAACAACAACAACAACGTTACTGGCTTGCTGGGTGAAGCATAAAATGCTTTGTATTTTCCCCTTTATCTGTGTGGAGAAGCTTGATGGGGAAGGTTGTGAGACTTATGCTCGCACTTTGTGAATATGGAGTTAGCTCTGTTCTGCTGAAAGCAGGATTGCCTTGGGTCTTTTGTGTTTTTGATAGTCATGTTCACTATAACTGGAAGCTTGTCTGATTAGTGGATTAGGATGAGAATGTGCCTTGCTGAAGAACTTTTCGGCATGGTCATGAAGGAGAGAACGGATGTCAGGGGTTCCGGTTTCTCTGTGGATCTGCGTGTTTCTGACGAACCATGGGGCGTCTAAGATCATCCGCAGGCATTTGTTTTGTATCCTCTGTAGTTTCTGGATGTTAGATTTGGATGTGTGACTCCATGCCGGGGATGCGTATGTGATTACAGGTCGAATTACCATCTTATATAATAACAGCTTGTTGCGTTTATCCAATTTGCTGTTGCGATTGATCAGGGGATAGAGTTGGGCTATGGTTCTGGATGTCTTTGTGCCTATGAGCTTGATATGGCTGTTGAAATTTAGCTTTTTCTCTAGCTGTACTCCAAGGTATTTGGCTTCTGTCTGCCATGGTATCTTTTTTCCGAGAAGTTCAATATCATCTTGGATGAAGGCTTTGCGTCTGGTGAAGAGTATAGCTGAGCTTTTGACGGGGTTTACTTGTATCCTCCAGTCGGAGAACCATTTCTCTAGCTTTGTGATAGTATCCTGGAGACGACTGATGGCCAGGTGTGGGCGGAGAGATCTTGTCATTATGGCTGTGTCGTCTGCATATAGGGCTGTGATGGTAGTCCTCAGGTTCTGTGGAATGTCAGCCACGTAGATTATGAAAAGTAAAGGAGCCAAAAGAGATCCCTGAGGTACTCCTGCTAGGATTTTGCGCCTAGTTGAGATGGTGCCATTTATTTTTATCTGCATGGATCTGTCAGTGAGGTATGATTTTATTAGATGGGTAAGGTTTGTTGGTATGTTGGCCCGAATGAGTTTATAGAGTAATCCTTGATGCCATACCTTATCAAAGGCCTTGGCAATATCCAGAAAAACTGCAGCTGTGTGAAAGTTCCAGTTGTATCCTTGAGTGATATGCTCCACTAGTCTATGTATTTGTTGCACTGTGCTGTGCATACGGCGGAAGCCGAATTGTTCGTTTGGGATTATTCCTAATTGGTCTGATTTTTCTTGTAGTCTTGAAAGGATAATTTTTTCAGCAATCTTTCCCAGGTTGGAGAGTAGGCTTATTGGACGGTAGCTTTGCGGGAGTTGCAGACTGTTTCCTGGCTTTTTTATTGGTATGATGTCTGCTGTTTTCCATGCAGAGGGGAAGTGTTGTATCCTCAATATTGCATTGGTTATGTTAACCAGGTGCATAATAGCCTTTCTAGGAAGTAATTTGATGATTCTGTTAGTAATTCCATCTGGCCCTGGAGCTTTTTTGTTGTTTAGATGTTTTATGATGTTGGTTATTTCAACTGGAGTAGTGGGGGTGATGCTGGCTGGTTTGTCTTCGGACTGATTTAAGGTACGCTTGACCTGCTGGTGGACTTTATATATGTGGGTGATGTTTATATTATCATATGACGGGCTGCATTGTTTTTCTAGGTTTTCTGCTATTGCTTCTGCTTTTTCTTTATCCATGTGCACCGTTCCTTGGGCAGTTTGCATGGGCGGTAGGGGATTGTGTTTAGTGCGCAGAATCTTTAGAAATTTCCATATTGTGTGATCTTCTGGGTTGAGTGATGATAATTTATTGTCCCAATCCTGGTTCCTGTGGATTTGAAGTGCTTTCCTGACTTGGTTGTTCAACTTGTTCAGAGTTTTCTTGTCCTGTGGGGCTCTTGTGTTGTGGTATCTTTTCCTGGCTTTGTTTTTTGTTCTGATGAGGTCCATTATGTTTTCTGGGAGCCGACCGGATGGGTGGTTGGTTGCGGTTTTGGTGACTGTTTCTAGTGCTTTTTTAATTTGGCTTGTTAAATTGCTTATTGCTTCATCTATGTCTTCTTTTTTGTGGATGATTGGTACAGGACCAATGTATTCTGGTAGGATTTTAGCTAGCCTATCCCACGATATGAAGGTGTGCTGGTGGGCTAGTTGATCTTGCGTGCCAAGTTTGATCAGTATTGGGTTGTGGTCGGATGATAGTTCATTGAGCTACACATATGCAATCTGAATATTATGTGTCCTTATTTTCACAAACATACGGTGTAAACTCATGATTTACTTTTAAAATAATTTTTTTTTTACATTGCATACATTTGTTACAGTTATTATATACATTACATACATTTGTTACAATTATTATATACATTACATTCATTTGTTTACATATGATACATTACTTACATTTGTTTACATGTGATATTTACATTACGTACATTGGTTTACATATAATGCATACATTGGTTTTCTTGTGATACGTACATTACATGCATTTGGTTACATATGATACATCTTGGATGAGAACTAATTTTTTTTCCCTTTCATCCTCGAAGCTTAAATGTAAGCTTATCTGAGGATGACACCAGTTGGTTATAATGTCTTGGTTTTTTTTTTTTTTGCTGTGTTAGGATGCTACGGAATCTATGATTGAGAAATTCGCGCACGCGCTCTCACACGCACGCACGCACGCGCGCACACACACACGCCCCCCACACAATAAATTGGAATGTACTGATGCGTCGCTGAACTGGAAGCCTGAGCGAATATATTGTGTTTCATTAAGTTTATATGGTATTTTGGGTGCGTGTTTCTTGTTCGTAGTATGTCCGTAATATAATAATAATAATAATAATAATAATAATCACGTTCTGCTTCGGGTAATTATCCTTTAGTAAGTGTGTGGAAGTAATGTCCTCTTGTGGCCTCTAGGTTTGAATTTCTTGAATTGTTGAATTAAAACCGGAATGGTCGCGAGAGGATGAAAAAATCTCATGTGTGCTAGTGCTAAAAAGGGGTGACGTACAGTTTATGGTAGTAGTGAAAGTTAATTTTTTTTTTTTTTTTTTGAAATGTCTTAGTTTTTGACTTCAGAGGTTATCATATGCATTTGAAATTTTAAATTCTGCATGCGTTCCTACGTGTCACGTGATGGTGTTTTGGCAAAATTCTTAAATAAGGAGCCATCTATGGTGTTTATGTTGATGGTGTGCATTATTCAAGAATAAGGCCAACGGGTTTTTAAAACGCCAGGGAAGATGTGGTCTTCTAGTTTGCTTAGAACATGTGCTTTCCTAAATATAAGCAAAATGGGTTACGCCAAAAGAGTTGCTGTCGGTCAGTATGCATAAATGTGTGTTCTTAAATTGTATATATGTTATAAATAATAAAGAAAAATGGGTTACTGCTACAGTTCTTGTTGGTCGGTGTATACACACGTGTATTATATATAGTGTGTGTGCATATTATATATATATTTATATGGTGATTGTTATAAGATACCTGTTATATATTTATAAAGGGCGAATGAACTGCCTCGTATGGTGTATAGAAGTTTTAAAAGTTAAAAGATTGTTTTGAATTGGTACGGAAGCAACTGAGACTAAGTGTTAATTGCATATATTATTATCCTCTAGCCTATATGGCTGGAGGAAAATCCCTTCCACCTCCTGAAGCCAGAGTTTTAAGAAATGCAATACAAATTGTCATCTTGGATGATTAATTGCTAGTATAAAAGCTGGCTAGAAAACTACAATAATTCCACACAAAATGGCAATGGCAGCTCTTGTTTAATGAAATTTGAATAACTACAAAATTTCTCTTATTTTAGCTTACATTTTGCATAGAATTTTGACCATTTACAAGATTACGTTTTGTCATTGACAACTTTCATTGGTATTTCAATTAGGCACTGCTCATTCCTCTCACTTTAATTTCAGCACTTTCATATAATAGCAACTTGCATGGGTTTGTTTTGCTAGCATTTTGCATTATTCTCTTGAAGGAATTTGAACCAGTGTATATGGCACAGTTTGCAGTAGGCAACAATTAATTTATAAGCAGGTTCAATAAATAAGTAATCTTAGTAAGTATAATATCTACTAATTGTTAAGATAATTATCAGCAATCCAGGCACTAGTAGAGAGCTCATTAAGCACTATGCAATGGAAAAAGGAAAAAAATGACCAAACTTCAAAAAATTACAAAATAATATCCTGTGGCACCATGGGCCTAGTGTCTGAATGTGAATATTAATCACAATTCTCATCACTTTTGTTGACATTCACATGATCTTATACATAACCAGGTGATTTTATATACATCTTTGCTTTTAGAGATAGGGAATTTATCTCTATCTCTACTAATGCTCTGTTTAATATTAAGTTGAATGAGGTTGTTGACAATAAATAATTATGTTAAAAATAAATAAAAATATATAAAAAGGATAGTAATAAAATTAAAAATAGGGAAAAAAAATCCTTAGTCTACCCACTGTGCTAATCTAGTATAGGAGAATGGGTGTATAACTCCCCCCCCCCCAAATCAGTTTTCTTAGACATTATTGAAGTTACAGTGGCACTTGCAATATGAAATTACTAAGTGTTGTGTAAGAGACAGTTTTGTTCCAGAGCTGTCACAGTGTAGAAAGCATTGCAGAAATGTTACATATCCCTCGGCTTTCATCCTTCCAAGTCCTACAATCAAAAGTCTCAGTCAGTACTAGGAGAGAGTTCCAGATCGTTACAAACTTTATAGACTTTGCAGTTGTGTGATATACTGAGATAGCAGTAATAGGTTGTAATGATATAATGAGATAGCAAATGATCAGTGGCTAGATAATTTATACTCATCACTGGTGTCTCTCCAGAATTGCCTATCCATCCCTTCTTGTTCTTCCTCTTCCAAAACTTCAGTAGTAATGCTGATAATTTTAGCTTTAGTCTTATAGATATTCTTCAACAGAAGGTTGCCTACACTGAACCCTTTAATCACAGAATAGCCCTAATTATTCAGTACCGTTATTTTCATCCCAGAAAAAACTTTTGTTTTCATCTCAAAATTTGGGTAGTGCATCAAACTGGATGCAAAAGAGAATTGATTCTCTACCATTTATATAATACATTTCTCAACGAATCTTTAGTTGTAGTCTGTGTGCTGCATTGAGTTCTTTGACACGTTCAAATGAAGTTGATTTTTGAATGATTCATTCTTCATTATTTTTGTGGGTTTTGTTGATAGCAAATGGATAAAACAAGAATCTTGATCATACTTTTGGATTGAATTACTTGAAATTGTGATGAAATCAAGCTTTATTTTTCTACCTATGTTCAGTAGGCTATATTCTTGGACAATAGACATTAAGACCATAAAAAAATCCATTTATTGTTTTTCCAGTTCTTTGATCCAACCCACAAAAGATCTGATTTCTTTCGTTGAAGAAATCTATCACCTACTTCATCCAATCTTATAGGCTGTACATCCTGCCATTTGTTAATCTGTTAATTACTTAATTATTTTTTGGACTAAAGGAGAGGTATTTATTTCCCCTCTCCCCCATTGAGGTGTTGTCACTGCATGGGATAACATTTGTTGTTGTTAGCACACAGAAAGTTATATTTAGTATTAAGCTAAAATATTAGATTATAGTTTCTGTCCTTGCTTAGGAGTGTTGCTTCATTCTCAGGAAGCCTATTTGATGGCATTCTCATCATATGGAATGTGTATGCACATCATTTATCATGATGAAGCACAAATGCTTACTACTATTCATACATAAAGATATGATTCATGTACAGTATATACAGTATTCAGTTAATTGTCCACTGGTTAAACAGAGCAGCTATTTTATTGGGACAATCATAAAAGAACAAAAACAAAGTGAGAATATAATAATAATTTGCTTTATTTATTTCGGACACAATACCATTTAATTGGGCTAGGCAGCAAGTAACCTCTACCACATGGACTGTTAGAAAAATTATGTAATTTTGCTTCAAAAATTTACTGCTGATGGCATCGACAATGCTGAATCAATGGGGATATTTTTTCATCGGATGGTTCCTTGTGTTATAAACTTACACTTTTTTCCCTGATCAAAGAAAACAGTGGATCATCTAGCTGTGCTGTGCTGTTCGAATATGTCATTAACTGGTAAAAAAAAAAAAAAACTGTTATGGGGGTGGGGGAACAATTTTATGCTATTCTCATTGACCAGTTTACTAGTTGAGTACCATGTCAAGAAAAATGCATGGATGACATCTGATTTTTTTAAGTATTGGGTTATAAGTTGGGACATAAAATTAAAATGGAAATCAAGAATAATTTTACTGGTTCTTGACAATTGCTTGCTAAGGTGGTCAGTGCAAGAGTTAATCTTTTACACACAGTACAATTTATGGCTAGTAGTTGGTGAGGAATAAGCAACAAGACCATTCAAAACTGTTTTGTTCACTGGGGTTTTAAGCATTCAATCATGTATATGCCAGATATTACCGATAGTGAAAATTACATCCAATTAGAAGTGAACTACATCAGAAACTGTGAAAAGTTTGCATTCATCGATGACGATCTTCATTGCTATGATGAAAATGAACAATTTTGGAGGAAATTGCAGCAAAACACCAGAGGACATTAGAAGAACAAAAAAAGTTAGAATGACCTAGATTGAACAAGTGACTATCTAGGAGGCTAAAAATTTATTGCTGGTTTAACTGTTTCATACAGGAAGGCAATGAAGGCAGTACTATAGCTGTCCTAGATACTTGTGCTGATTCAGTTGTAGTCAATCAAAAAAAGAAAAAATTGACAGGCTTCATTTAGTAAATTCCTAGAGCATCATTAATTGCTATTGCATGCATGTTTATTTATTACATATACAGTAAACCCTCTATTTAACGGACCAATAGGGGCTAAGGGGGGCGTCCGTTAAACGAAAATCCATTAAATCCCAAATTTTTTAAAATAAAAATATCTGTAACATTATACTGCAATTTTACCAATATTAGCACTGTGATAACAAAAATATTGTTTTACACACACTTTTAGATACGTTAATGTTCGATGTTGAGGTGCTTGGTTTAGGTAATCCTGCTTTGGAAAAACTATCAAGTTTTTTTTTGAGCTTTTGAATTCTGCTGTTTTTTAATAATTAACTCCCTAAAATTATGAAAATGTGTGTAATAAAACTGCCGCAAAAGGTCACGCCACGTGACAAAAGAACCAATTACAGTGCGATTGGTGTGATCACGTCATAATCATTCGTGAAACATGTTTTATGAGAAGTGACTCATTTATGTCGGCTAAATTACTACAGTGTTTTTCCAACATATGGTGGCCTATTCACCGAAATTTGTTAAAAATAACAGGAAATTAATAATAAAAAAATAACCTGTTTATTTAATTATAAGAAAATCTTGGTTAAAAGCATTTTAAAATTAACAGGGTGTTAATTTGTGACATAATGGACCAGAAATTTTGTCCCTTAAATCGAGGGTTTACTGTATAAATAAATTATTTTTATGGGAAATATTTTTACCTAAAGCCAATTGTTGGAAGTTTTCCCACTTGGTTATACTGTAAAACTCGACGTAGTTTGGAAATACCAAAGCGCTTTACATCGATTTTTACAGCGGTCAAGTCCCATACGAATGTTACAAAAATAACCTTGTTTGTCTCTGTATGTTTTATGCTAAATATTATTGTAAATAATCCAATGGAAATTAACTGTATTTACTCCTTTAACAAGAATATTTTAGAATTTCAAAAATAAAGGCAATGCTTTGCCACCGGAACTTTGTATAAGAGCACAAGAAAATTGTTTACAATTAAGTGTGTGAGAAAGTTGTTTGCGAGCTCTGCGCATGAACACCTTCAAAGTTAGTATCAAAGAGATGTACTAGTTTCAGAGAAGTTTCCACTGCCTGACAAGACAAAGAAAGAAGAGTGCACGGAGGAGATGAAAGAATGGGCTGGCCTTAACAAAAAGATCAAGGAGAACTGCAGATTTCTTTGAGGTTTACAACCCTTGGTGCAAGGTCCCAAGAAGGCGAAAATAAAAGGGGACTGAGCCGAACATCGAAGGAGAAGTCCAGGTCCAGTTGTCGACAGAGGAGAGCTGAGATCCAGTTGCCGAGAGAGCAGAGGTGAAGAGCTGTTACTGAAGAGAGACAGTCAGCAGAGAACCAGAAGCAGTCGGATCCAGAGGAACAGACTTTACAGTGAACCCATGCCAGAGGAAAAATTGGGAGAACAGCTGATACTAAGTGCTGATTCGGATGTCCTAGTGCTGCAGGAAGTCAACCGAAGCCAAAGGCTACAGAACGATCTTCAAGCCCGAATGCTGAAGCTTCTTGCCTGAGCTTTTGAGTACTGGGCAGATTGCGGTCCAAGACCCGCTGATATTCTGACGAAATGCTCCCTGAAGCAAGACTCTCCTGATGGAAACCTAAGGCCTGAGATGAAAGAAAAACCATAGAGACTTTGATGCAGGACTTTGGAAGGTGTCGTGACAAAGAGCCTCTGTAAGTTTGTTGCATCCTTTTATATACATTCTTTTTGTAATCTAGGAGATATGTCATAATCTCTTTATGAGTAAATTAGTCTCGGCAATTTGATTTTCTTAAGCAGAGAAGTAACAGAGTAATTACATTGTATAGTCATTTAATATTGAAAAGGGAAAATTTGTTTCTTTATACCAAAAGTATAAGGATAGGTAGAGAGAGAGCCTGTGTAGCTCAGTGGATGTGGCATTTGCACACCACCGCACTTGGCCGCACGAAGCAAGACTTCGTTTCAAGTCTAGTCGGTGACTAGAGGAAATTTTTCTAAGTCTTTTTTCGACCGGTTCCCAAGTTAGTCGATCTCTGGCACGGGCAAGCAGGTTTTTCCTCCCGGAAACTCTGGTTTTTCGTCCTGTAAACTCAAGGAAATCGACCATAGAACCCACGTTATTTCAGACATTAAATATATTGTGTTAGGGACCACGAGATGGCGGCACATTTGAGCCGTCTCTCTTCACTGCGTACTGCTTAATTAGTGATAGCTTTGGGCCATCTGTCTCTGATTGGGTACTAGTGGAGATTGAACTGCCCACTCAGTCTCCAAAAGTTAGATAGGGCTAAATGGCCTCGCCTACTCCCGTATACGGGAATAAAAAGGCGTTAGCTGATTTTTTTTTTTTTTTTTTTTTTTTTTTTTTTTTTTTTTTTTTTTTTTAGAGAGAGAGAGAGAGAGAGAGAGAGTAACCTCCCTAATACTTATTTAATGCACTTTGTTTTTATTGTAAATAAATGTTTTAATTATATATCAATAGGGTGCTGCCTGATTGTTTATTTTGCAATGCCCTGTTCCTAAAAAAAAAACACGAACTTAAGAGCGGGAAAGCAAGTAAGATAGCCGAAGCGTATGGTTAAGTGCAAATAGACCACGACTGTTTGTGTAAAGTTTTACTGAAGGAATTTGTGTTAGAGAGAGAGAAATCAACCAGCTGTATTACTGAGTTTTATGGCAATTAAAAGATACTGGTGACGCAGTCTTATCAAATAAATTTTCTAGTATCCATAGGCATAAAACTCATAGTGTGAAAGGTAGATAAACTAAGTTACACAATAGTAAGATGGAATAGTGAGAATAAGAAAGGAATATTTATAAAAGTTAATAATAACGGTGGCTTATAAATAACAAGTAATAGCATACCGTTTACAATACTATAAATTAAAGATACCAAGAAATGACATACTTGGTTTAATCCTTTATCCAAGTGTAAGCAAACAAAGCTTGCGCTTGAAGTATTTTCAGGACTGTGGCAACTCATATATAGAAGCTAATGGCTTCACATCACTTGCCTTAGTATCCCATAATGCAAAGGACATATTCTTGCAGACATGCATAATGCTATGCATTATGGGAAGGGGCACTACCTAGACTGATTTCAAACTTTATTGAGGTCTCATCAGTGGGAGCCAGATCCAGAGGTGATACTAAGATTGAAGTAATGCAGAAGTCATATTTTCATTTACGAGGTGTTACACCTTATTATACTCTGAATTAGAGAAAGTTGTTGGAAGTTTTTCCACTTGGTTGTACTATAAATTAAAGATACCAAGAAATTATATACTTAGTTTAATCCTTTATCCAAGTGTAAGCAAGCAACGTTTGCACTAGAAGTATTTTCAGGACGAGCAACTAAGCAAACTTTGTTTGCTAACACTTGGATAAAAGATTAAACCAAGTATATAATTTATTGGTATGGTTATATTATAAATTAAATAAGTGGAAAAACTTCCAACAACTTTCTCTAATTCAGAATGTTTTAATAATAAGGTGTGACACCTTTTGGCTACTTGTAAATGAAAATATGACTTCTTCATTACTTCATCCTTAGTATCACTAATGGGTAGTGACCCTTCCCATAATGCATTGCATTATGGATACCAGGAGCAAATTCTTCATGCTTGCTGCGCAAGCTCATTAATTGAGAAAGAAGTAATATTTATTTGTTAATAAATGCATGCATTTATGAGCATTCCATTTAGGCTTTTATTTTTGTAGATGGAAGACATCTTAAGCTTGCATGGCAATAATTTAGCTTTGCGGTGTGTATCGAAGGCCGATGCTTGCTCGTCTCGTCTAGTCAAAGCTTGCTTGGTTGTAGGAGTTTTCAGCTCCTTGCTGCAGCACTGTGATTTCATGTGCCCGCATAGCCATTTCCGCTCCCTTCACGTCATCTTAAACACAGGCCATGCACAGTCAAACTAGCTCTAGCCAGTGAGCTTCAGCCAGCCTTTACAAGTATGCATGTTGCTTGGGAAAATTAAGTTACAACCAACTGTTTATGACGATGTTATTGACCAATTCATAAAGAAGAACCGTAGGGTAGAATTTGTATTCAAGTAGCTGAATTGAAAAAGATAGAATATGATTTGTAAAATAAATGCTGTATTTGTATGATTAAATGTACATAAATTTCTAAATATATAGTTTTAAATTGTCAGTAATTCATTATTCTGATAATCAGACTTCAATCACACTTCTCACTCCCTGAATGATAACAAGAGCAAGCGTGAATTTTAAGACCAGCATTCGCCCCTGATGGATACTAAGGCAAGTGGTGTGAAGTCATTAGCTTCTATATACAAGTTGCCCCTGTCTTTCAATTACTTCAGCTTCAAACTTGGTTTAATCCTTTATCAAAGTGTAAACAAAGTATATAATTTCTTGATATCTTTAATTTATATCTAAAGCTAATTGTTTATGTTTATAAGTCAACAATTCTGTTACTCAATAAACAATACAAAATTGTCTACACTTGTATTTTGTCTTATATACATAACACTTTTTAAACTCTTTATATGTAATAACTTTGTGTGATTGGGATAGCAGACTAATTGAATGAAATTATGCTGTTCCCTATGTGATGCAGTTAACCAGGATCCACTGTAGTTGCTGTTTAAAATAATCTTAATTGTTGTGTTCCTGTTTACTTTGTTTATATTTTGTTTATTTTTTTCTTCTAGCTAGTTCTGGAGGAAAACTAACTACAACAGGAATTCAAAAGAAGAGACTTCCTGTAGAAACTGATCCATGCAGACTGGTAAATTATGTGTGTGGAAGTAATATTTATAAAACAGGTGAAGATGTAATGCTCAAAGATGACAGTGATTATCCAGAGTGGATATGGAAGTTGAGGTTAGGTCTACCCCCAACACTAGATGAGCTGGATCCCAGCACTTTGGAATATTGGGAAACACTTCATGTAGTCAGTTTAAAAAGGCAACTACGGCTCCAAACAACACAAAAATTTTCCAAGATGAGAGTTAATGAGAAAGAAAAATTAAAAAAGCTAAGAGAATTAAGGTTTAGAGCTCTTGCGGGATGTCATTATGATCCCGGAATCACAGATGAAAATGATATTACTTGGTTGAAATGATTGTTAATGTATAACATATTTTAAAAGCTTTCAAAATGTAGGCAATGTCATAGGATTTAAAACTTGAGAAGGCACTAAACTGCTTAGTTTCTCCATAACTTTTACATATAAATTACATACTAAGGATCATATGGACCCTTATCTAACATTTTGTATGCATGTTCATTCATTCTTTGCTCTAAGTAGCCTAGATTTAGACTACTTAGAACAAAACAGGAAAAAAAATCAGGGAAATAAGCTTTTAAATATATATACTTATTTTAGAAATTTGGGTGTCTGTTTTACTTTGGGCAGTGTTATGGGTTCAATAATGTTAGAAAGCCAGAAGAAAGTCCATTACTACAGATTTAATTCTTGTTGCAAACTAGATTAACTTTTTCTTTGTTAAAAATAGAAATGGAACTAAAACTTGTACAAAAAGAATTTAATATAGGTAAAATTTTCACCATAGTATCTGAAGCATCTTCAGTATACCAACAATGGAACACAAAATTCAAATAGATAAAATTATTTTAAAAAGTGTCACCTTATGTAAGTAAGACAGCAAATGGTCAACAAATTCCTGATTCAGTATAATAAAACAATAATTAGGGATTTACAGAATATTATACAATAATTTACAGTGATACTGCTGGACCTGGCAAAGGCGTTTGACAGGATACCACATGGAATTCTAATCCGTAAACTACAACATATGGGAATGGATATAGGGTTGGTGAGATGGATAGCTGGGTGGTTGATGGAGAGATATCAAAGAGTAGTTTATTCAGGAGTAGAGTCCAAAAAACGGCCTGTGACTAGTGGTGTGCCACAGGGTTCTGTTCTTGGACCACTGCTGTTTAATCTGTTCATTAACGATATAGGGAAGGGTCTAAGTGGGACAGTTCATTTGTTCGCTGATGATGCAAAGTTGGGTAGGAAGATAGTGAATGCAGAAGATGTCAAAGTCTTGCAAGATGACTTAGATAGATTGGAGTTCTGGACTAAGGAGAATGGATGTCAATTTAATGTGACAAAATGTAAGGTTATGCATTTCGGAGTGAAAAGATTAGCAGCAGTATACCACATTGGTGGAACTGTACTCCAAGAGATTGATGAGGCCAGGGACTTGGGAGTGTTGGTGGATAGGGAGATGAAGTTTAGGGGGCACATTGCGAAAGTAGCTAAATCAGCTCATCAACTCACTTGGTTGTTGAAAAATACCTTGACGAGCAGAGAAAAACAAGTTATTGTACCTCTGTACCGAGCCCTGATAAGACCTCATCTCGACTACTGTGCCCAGATTTGGTCACCTCGGTTCCTTCTTGATGGGGAGGAGGTTGAGAGGATCCAGAGGCGAGTGACTAAGATGATAGCAGGTCTATGGAATGAACCATATGAGAACAGGTTGAAGATTTGTGGGTTGCAGAAACTAGTTGATAGGCAGAAAAGGGGAGACATGATTGAGACATTCAAATTGCTAAAAGGATTCTATATGATTAATTCAGATGATATTTTTGAGATCAGGACTGGTGGTGGGAGAACTAGGGGACACCCATGGAAGCTGGGCAAGAGCGTGGTTAGCAGGGGTGTTAGAGCTGGGTTCTTTACTTTTAGAGTGGTAAATGAGTGGAATAAGCTGCCAGAGTCTGTTGTGGGTGGTATGACAGTGAGCGAGTTCAAGGCAAGGTATGATAGATACTGTGAGAATGTTGAACAGCTGCGTGAACATGATGTTTAGGGCCTCCCTCGATGAGTCTAAGGACTCCTGGAGTAGCCCGTGGTGGTAGTAGTAGTAATAATAATAATAATAATAATAATAATATTTTGCTTAAAGGGGATCAGATCTGTTTAAATTTGAACAATGTAGAAAAGCTTCACAACTCTTTATTTATTAGTCTTTTTTTTTTTTAAATATATATACTTATTTATAGAAAGTTGTGTGCCTGTTTTACCTTGGGCAGTGTTGTGGGTCATTAATGCTAGAAAGTTGGAAGAAAGACCATTACTACAGTACATTCCTTATGGAACATTTGTTCCATAAGGAATCTACTGTGTAAAAGTACTCTTATGTTTGGTCAAGATGGGATGTTTAGCTGAGTCAGATTACTCAGGTTCATAGTACTAGATGTAAGATTGACATCAAGTACTGCAGATGTTCCCTATAGGATGATCTACAGTACTGCAGGGGTTGCAGTTACATGGTTTTCAGTATAGATAACCTAAAATTTACTTATTATAGGAGAGAGCTCTTAAGAGTTGAAGGCTACAATAACTTTAATCTGGTGCCCTACTAATGTTATTTGATCTTTGGCATGGCATATAGGATATTTTCTTCTTAGAAACTTGGTTTTAACTTCACAAGTTAAAAAAAAATTGATGTAGAAGTTGCACTGTTTTATAAAATAATGTACATGTTAGGGTTTAGAAATACGAGATGCAACACAAGTTGTCTGTTGTGCTCTCACTCCAATATTGTTGATAGCCAAAGGTGGAGACTGTCTGTTCAGTTTAGGCTAAAGGAGCTCTGCCTACTCCCTTTGGAGATTAAAAGGTATTGAAGGATTTATTTACTTCAAAAACTGATACTTCAACTGAGTTACACACACACACACACACACACACACACACAGCAATTTTTTTCGAAAACAATAGGTCCAAGATGCATTCTTTCCTAGCAGGGAAAAGTTGACTGAAATGATACTGCATCTGTATTCTGTATGCCATGTATCAATGTTAATAAAGGTGCCAGTATGCTGTACCACTGTATATTTAGTGGGGGGGGCACCACTAAAAAAAAATGTACATATAAATGAAGCCGATATTGGCAACTAAAATTTCGCATGGTTTTATTTGACAACTCAGAGAAAAAATTGACATGAGATTTCCACTCACTGATACTGTAGATTTGAAGGCATAAAAGTGATGATTTCATATGAAGGCATGTTCTGAATAAGAATTTAGCAATAGGAACTAATGGAATATCAGCATGGTTGCTGAATGGGAGTTCAATTGAACTGGCTATTCCTTTAACCAGGCTATATAATTTTGAGTCTCAGAACAGGGAAGATTCTGCAGGAATGGAAAGTATGGAAATCCCATTGCACAAGGGAGGTGCAAAGACTGATATATCCAACTATCAACCAGTCAGTATTGCAGAAGTGGTGGTGAAGATTTGGAAAAATTGGTTAGAGCTAGCATTCAGAAATGAGTTGACAGTAAATCTCTACTTTGCAATGAACAGCATGGGTTTTCTAAGAGAAGGTTATGCTTTGGCAATTTGCTCACATTAAATATAATATTACCATTGAACTAGAGAAGGGGAATGGATACACCATGATACTTTTGGATTTTGCTAACGCTTTTGACAGAATAAAACATGGTTACACTGTTGGGTTTGGATTATAGAATATTAGCATGGATAAGAGGATGGCTGACTGATACACATCAAAAAGTCGTATACAGGGGATGTGTCTGCAAGATTTAAAATAACCCATGGTATACCACAAAGATTAGTGCTTGGTCCACTGTTGTTCAATCTGTACATTAATGATATTGGGAAGGATTATTTGACAAGCGATATATAGCTATTTGCTGATGATGCAAAGATTGGTAGGGTAATCAGGAATGCGGCTGATATGCAGAATGATTTAAATAGACTGGAATTGTGGACATGGGAAAATGGATGTCAGTAAATGTAAAGTCATGCACTTTGGCATGATCAGATATTCAATGTTGTATTATATTGGTGGGATTATGCTAGTAGAAACTGACCAGGTTAGGGATCATGGAAGATTGCAAATACAACTCAAAAGATAATTGCAATGCTGAAACGAATGTTCACATGTAAAGATAAGGATGTCATTTTGTCTCTTTACAAGGCCTTGATAAGACTTGGACTATTGTGTGCAAGTCTGATTTCTTGGTTTCTGTTGTAATTCCAATACAGTGGAGAGAGAGAGAGTGCAAAAGAGAGTTAACAATGATATCAGGATTGTGAAATATTGCTTATGAAGACAGACTGAGAATTTGTAGACTGCAGACACTAGCAAAGAGAAGAAAGAGGGGTTATATGATTGAGACTTTCAAACTCTGAAAGAGTCATACAGGATTTCAGTTGATGTAATTTTTCATTTTATGTGGAGAAAGGACAAGAGGGCATTTTATAAGCCCAGTATTGAATGCTGCTAAGAAGGGGAGTGAGGGCTACATTTTTCTCTCATAGAGTGGTGCATGATTGGAATGGTTTGCCACAAACTGCATAATGGTGCATGTTGTTTGTGATCTTCCTTGATGAGTCCCTGACTTCCTGGAGGTCTCTTAATAATAATAATGATGATAAAAACTGAGGTATTGAAATGGCAAAATTCAGTTTTTCAAAATTTTGATTAAAATTGAGTTTTCAATCAAATATTCAGTCTGATTCCTGGTTGGTACTGAGGCCTGATAAACCTCTTGTCTACTGATACAGAGATGGCTATGAGAACTTCCCAAGAATAAACTGGTCAGCCCTTGAGTTATGATGTAGTTCTTTTCTGACAAACTTGTACGTTGAAAAGTCACAAGTCAAAATTACTGTGTGTGTGTGGGTATGCGCGTGTATGCATGTGGGTATGCGCGCGTGTGTGTGTGTGTGTAGTACTGAGAATGCAACTGTAGTTCTAGATAAAATAGACTATCGAGAAAAAATCTTACGTTGTTAGAGTCGGATAGTTATTCGGAAATTGAGAGGGATCCAACAAGAGAAATACACAATAGAACCAATAATCTCCTACAAAATACCACAGAAATTCCACGAAATACACGGCTTTCCATCTGTCCTTTACACCCACTCATTCCAAAGCTATATGGTCTCCCTAAGGAACATAAAGAAAACTACTCACTGAGACCTATAGTAGACAGCATTGACTCACCCACCTACAGGTTATCTAAATATCTGGCATCATCATTAAAAGCTTATGCGGGAAAATCTTCTTATATTAAAAACTCAACAGATTTTGTCTCTAAAATCAAGGACTTAAAACTCAAGTCTTCTGACATCATGGTGAGCTTTGATGTGGCAGCACTCTTTACCAACATTCCAACACAAGAAGTTCTCCATATTTTAAAGAATGATTTCAAATAAAATGTTCTCTCTACTATCTCACTGTGTAAACTCTGGCTATTTTGAATTTGAAGGTAAGCTTTATAAACAGGTCAAAGGATTAGCAACGGAAGCCCCCTCTCTCCTATATATTAACCAACATTTTTTTTCGAGGATTTTGAACAAAAGGCAATCTCCTCTTCTAGTTTGAAACCAAGAATTTGGCTTAGATATGTGGACAATATATTCCTCATATGGGAACATGGTATTGAGAATCTTCACAGTTTTCTCAACCAAGATATCAAATTGACCATGGAGATTGAAGAAAATAGTTCTCTCTGTTTCCTAGATGTTAAACTCACCAAGATGCCCAAGTCCATAAAAGTCTCTATATTTAGAAAGCCGACACACACAGACAGATATCTGCATGTGTTCCCACATCACCTTCCAGTGCAAAAGTTGGGTATTATATCAACTCTAACGAATCATGCAAGATCTGTACTGTCAGATGAAGAAGAATTAAAAAAAGAACATCTTAATTGGACCTTTAAAAGCAATGGCTACTCTTTAAAAAGTATTAACAAACAATTATTCCACCATCAACGTAGAGACACAGGATGACTCCAAAGGTTATATCTCCTTGCCATATATCAGCGCACTATCCAAAAAACTGAGTAGAATCTTGAAGTTTAACATACAAATGTGTTTCTCGACTCTTCCAAAAATAAGATCAAGTTTCAGCAATTGCAAACAGTCTCACAACCTTCTACAATTCCTGGGTGTATACAAAATCACATGTGAGTGCGGAAAATTTTACTATGGCCAAACGGAGAAATCTATCCTACGTCTTGAGGAACACTAGAGAGACATTGCTTACAAGAGAACCAGGGCTACTGCCCTATCAGGCCATGTCCTGTTTTCAGTAAACACAAATAACGAAAGCCGCCAACATGAAGTAAATTGGACAACTTCAAACCTGCACATTTGCCACGATGAGGTAGAACGCCACATTGTCGAGTCAAAAGAAATTACCTTTGACCCTCTTCATATGAACAATAATCTCAGCTATAATTTGCCTGACTCTTTCAGCTCTACTGTCAGATACTGGCGATCTCGTGGATCCACACACGCACAGGTGTACAACAATAGAACTTTAACACGGACTATAGCTCAAGTTCATAACTGTAATTTATCAAATTTATAGCTTTAGAGTGTCTCAATGTTTCTTTCAGTGTCTTTTAATAGCTTTCTATGTTCTTAACGCCTGATGAAGTCGATCCCGATGAAACGTTGCATATCCAATAAATCTCAATTTGTTATAATTCTCGGATTTTTAGTCAGTTTATGTAAAAAATGTGTGTATATATATAGCTTTCAGTAATTCAGCGAGTTATACCTGTAAGACAAATTAGAAAGAAAAGTTAATCTGGTTAAATGCTCTTGAATGACAATATACCAATAAACAGCTTAATTTGTTTATGCAAAATTTGAATCAGAGTGATTCACCTGAACACAGAACTGTTAATCTCATTTCCCTGATGATGTTATTGAAGCAGAGGTGTAATCAGTATAGAAAAACGATGAGAAACATAAGTTTAATAGATGCTTCAACTCTTTTTGGAGTGTTTAGGTTTTAAGGTTTTTAAGTTTTTTCCTAGATAAAAAGTGTTTTCCTAGAGTTAAGATTGAATCAAAGATAGCATACATGCTACATCCTGAGTAAGAGGTTTGGTGGATATCCAATTACAATGAATTTGTTTACCCCACGTAAAAAACTATACTCCAATCTATCATTTTCAGTATTTGGTATACTGTTGTATATTTTCAGTAAAGATTTGCATTTAAAATACTGGTATTTATTATTATTTTATTAACATCAGACCTCCATGAGGTCAACACTCATTGTGGAAGGTCCACACTCTCCTTATACAACTTGCAGAGATGCCCTCTTGTTCTGCTCCCCTCTCTCTACTCTGCCAAATATCTCCTCATCCACTTGTACATAATCAACATTTCAGAGACCCAACACTGCTTCTGTGGATCTTCTCTTAAGATATTCTCATCTTGTAAAACCAAACCAGGTCTGTATGCAGCCTAATCAAGGTCTTATATAAAGGAACCATTATCTCTTTGCTTTTACATGTTAAGTGCATTATCTTCATTATTACCATAATTTATTGTGTTCACAATTTTAGAACTGTGATTCCTAAACTCAAGTATCTATCCACCACCATTCCCAAATCATTCTTTTTATTCACCTCCTTCAACATTATCCATTAATTGTGTACTTGGCATCCCATTCTTGCCTATCAGATTTCAAGATTGCAAAGTTGAACTGGTTGCTCCACTTTCCCACTCATACATTCTATTCAGGTCCTTCAGTACAGCAAAGTATGAGGAAGAACTATTCCTCATAGTTCTGAACACTGCATCATATTCAGGCAACTGCATATCTCCAGTAGAGCTTGTCTCAGTATCATTTACATGTTTAACAGTAATGGTCTGAAAACACCCTGATATACTGTTGTATATCAGGGTGTTTTCAGACCATTACGTATACCAAAACTAGTCACTAGTGGTGACTAGTTTTAGTATACGATTAACCCATTGATACTGATCTAATAGCAAATTACAACTAGTGATTGGTGAGTTGGATACATAGTTGCTCATTGAATACCTCAACTGTGGCAGATAAGTAGATATCCACTACTTTTATCCACAAACATACTTTCATAATGCCAGCCTGGTTGGCTGAGTAGTTAGTGTATCCACTCTCCAGTCAAAAGGCTGTGGGTTCGAATCCTGCCATGTGGTCATGGATGTTTATGATTGTCTGTGAAAATACTAGTGGTGGGCAGTAGATGGTGGTGGCGTAGATGATATATGCGGTTCGTTGTAGTTGTTGAATTGAATGGTGGAGACTGAACTGTAGAGTAGGTGCCCTCCCTCAGTGAGTCTTTGGACTCCCTAGATGTGTCACAATAATAATAATAATAATTACTATTATTATTATTACATTATCCAATCCCACCCACTTCATTTTAGTTACTTGTTTGTCATGCGACAATGTATCAAAGAGTTTGAAAAATAGAAATATACCGCTGTATGCGCATCTTTGTTGAATGAATTTATTGCTGTGTAGCATTAGCAGATTTCTGAAATATTACCTCCATTTGACATGAAACCCATGAAAGCATGAGAGAATATTGCCATTATCAACTGAATTCGGAATCCTGAGGTGTTTGCCTTGCCAGCCTCTCGAACATCTTAACCACAATCCAGATACACAGATTGTATCTGGATTGTGGTTAAGATGTTTAGCTTTAGTCTGATCATCACTATTGTGAAGTGGAATAATTTATCTTCTGTTAAGATGTACCCTTTTGCAAAACTTGTGAAATAGATATGCAAAGGATGCCATTAACTCCCTGGAAAATGTTTTTAGACCTCCAATGACATGTTTAGTCTTGCTGTCTTATTAGCATCAAGTTGCCTTGATGCCTCATATACTTCTTTCTCATAACACTCAGTTTCTCCACCAGTATCCTCTGCATTCCTACTCCTCATGATGTTGCATTCATGACGAAGAAATACCCCAATAAGTTGCTCATTGAATACCTCAACTACGACAGTACTTACCAATCAGCTATTTTCATCCACAAACATACTCTTATAATTACTCTTTCTTCTACTTGCCACATATTCAATGAATTCTAGGATTTTCTTTGTCCCATTGGCTAATTTCTGCTCAAACTACACTTTCACTGTCCACACCAACCAAGTAAACTTCCTGGTTGCCCTTTGTATTCCTCATGTAACTGATTATTAACCATCTTGTGCAACCTTCATATAACCTTTTCCAGACTGCATACTTACTCCATTCATCCATTGTACATCCACCTTATTTAGCCTTTTCACTTTGGAATATCGTATTTTAGGACACTTCTACTGTTAAGGAGCTCTTCATCAATGTCCAAACAGCATCTGTCTCCTTTCCATGCTGTAGATACCATTTGTCTATTAATTTTCATAATCATTTGAGTGCAGCTGCACATATTTTCTGACAGGCATCTTCATATGACACTACAATCTATAGTCATGTAGTCACTCTTACCAGCTGGAAGCAAAACAGCCAATTCATATTCTTTGATCATATAATCAGATCTAACAATCCCAGTGTCCATCTTACATACTGCATAAGATAGTTTCCCCTCAAGAATTCAAATTAGTTTTCCTTATTCCTGGAGGCTCCTCTTCATTCCAATCTATGTCCCAATAATTAAATTCATCTGCAATGATCAGCCTTCTCAATTTGCTTATACATTCTACTAAATATATAAATGTTCTGTGCAGTTCATATTTTAACATTTCAAAATAATTGACTTTGTCCTTGTGTCTTAACTTTTTGTGGACATAATTCCTCTATTAAAAACTACCTCTCTTCTAGTCATGAAAAATATACCTTTTCATTTCTATTCCTATCAAGATTATCCTCATCATACTGTTTAACTTATTGTAACAATTTATATAAAGAAATAAATTCAATTGCAACATGTGCAGGCTGGTAGGCTGAGTATAGCACACTTGCATCTCCAACCAAGATGTGGATTCAAATCCCATTACAGGCATGGATTTTTGTAAAAGCCTGCTCAGGATAGGTTGTATAGCTCCTTGAATCCTTAAATTTCTAAGGGTCTGTCTTAAAAATTAATCTCCCTTCTGCCACCCTTGTCATTTGTAAAGAAGCATAGCAATTATTTCTTGGTCTACCACTATCCATGCCACTCCTTATCAGTACTTTCCCACATCTGCTGCTGATTGTCACCACTATAGCCAATTACAGCATGTTTCCCCTCCATAAATACATTCATCATTCCTTCTAGAATGTAATTGTGGAAGTGGTGTTAACATAGCTCTAGGCCACAAGAAGAAAGCCTTTCTCAGTTCGCATCTACCCGCCGAGTAGAGAACTTTTCACCCTTTCTTTGAGAAAGGGTGAAAAGTTCCCAAGTTAGTCGATCTTGGGCCAGCTGTCTCTGGCTGCCAGTGGAGTCTGAACTTTCACTTGTCTCCAAAAGTTAGGGCTAAAAATGGCCTACCCTGCTCGTGATCATTCTAGCCATGGCAGTCATCAATTATATTCAATTACAATATATTCTTACTATCTTTAGCTTTATGTACAGTAGCATTGTCATTCCATGAAAAGACATTTGTATGGTCTCCAGTTATGATATAGTAAGAGTACTGCATGCATTGTTTTTTCCAGATCAAACTTCTCGTCCTATTTTAGAATAGATTCTAGAACAGTCCATGGTACTAGTTATGATAGGCTCTACAGTGGTTTGTATCCCATTAATCACAACCAACTGCAGAGCTTGTCTAAATTAGTCATGAACATGTGACTTGAAGTAATGACAAAAAAAAATTTTTTTCACATTTGACGTCCGTAGATGCTGTATGGTCAGTGCCGTATCTCACATGGTTTTGGCAGTGATGTCTTCTGCTAGAATAAGTGGTAGGGGTGCAGATTCTCTTTCCGCACAAAGTTTGTAGGACAATTTTACGCCATCACTGGGGTCACATCATCAGCCTATTGAAATAAAAGTGGCAAGATCAGCCTCAGAAATAATGAGATGGTGAAAGAAGAAGGAATAGAGAAACGGATACAGAGAAGAGACTGGGACAGGGAGGAGTAAAAGAAAAATAAGCATTAGTTCATAATTCTCATCTTTCTAGCTCAGTGCTACCAGATAGCATCTCTTTTCACTATACCTGCAGAGGATATGCAAAATGATGCCTAGGTGGTCAGCCTGTTTCAGGAGAACATCGAGTAGGTCTGGGTTTCTCAACGAATCACTAATATCCTTAACCTGCTACACCTCCAATAGCAGTTATACTGAATTACCATGTAGATCCAGCAGTGGAAAAATCCAAAATTTACTTACTCCCAATTTCATCAGATGAGTAGTGTACACAATTTGATCCTTAATTTCATGTTGCTTACAGCTGTTCTCTCTCTAACCATAAGAAGTGTCATACCATATTATACTGTAGACCTTGTTAGAATATGATTCGGTCTACCTATAGTTGTTGGAATGCTGTGATGCTAACAGATTTCTTTTTAACCTTTCGGATTGATACTTTTGTATCAAGTGCCATCTCCAATCAGGGGATTGAATACTATGGATCTGCTTGAGATCCATAATGTGCAGTAGAAAGATCAGATGCTGACGTTCTAATCTCTTCCATCTCTCAAATAGTATCTTTCGCCTGTAGATATGTGAGTTCACAAGACTAGTTTCCCTGTATTGAGAAACGAAGCACCCCGAAATTCCGGGAGAAAAAAACCTTCCACCACTGTATGATTCTGGCTACCTCAGTTTGATTGGAAAAAATTGAAAGGTTCGTCGGGTCATGGACGGGGGATTCGAACTGAGCTACTGAGGCTCCTGCACTTTAATAAATAGATGGAATAATGATTCTCTGCCTGTTGTTTATTGAGGTAGGAATTGAAGGTGGATGATTTGTTGCTTGAAAGGAGAAAAGGAATGAGAAGTACATTGGTGAGATTCTTCCATACTCAAAAGATGAGGATTCGTAGAAGGCATGTCGAACAATGCCGATATATCAGCAAATATCGCGGTAGTTCCAAACGTGGGTCCTCCAGATGTTGATATTTTTCAGAAGTTTGTTATATGTTATCTTTCATGTGAGGTCATTTCTAGATGGATAAATTTGATAGTTGATTAAATTACAGAAAAGGATGTTGATGTGGGTTCCTAAACTCCATTACATCGCTATCGGGATGAAAGATGTTCCACCAGGTCTCGTTGCCTCGGACGTTATGATATTGGGTACCAAGAGTTGAGCTGTTCTAAAAGTTAGCAAACAGCTGGTTGCACTGATCAAGCACAAACCACTTTGGGACCTCAATGGTCTGTATAATCCCAAACAGAGAAAGCTTGAAGCCTAAGAAATACCGCACAGAATGCATGTAAAGAAATTATGTTGTATCTTGTTTAGGCAGAAAGAGTGTTGCTAAGATAACATATACTTAAGCCCGAGAGATCTAATTCTCCAAGCCTATTCAGAAGTTGAAAGATCATGATAACTTTATATAAATTTCCCCCAGGAGAACTTCAGAGTATACTATACATCTGGCTCTCTTCAGCACCTGACTTGGTGATGATGTTGAGGTTGCTAACATAAGATGGTCTTGATGAATTTTTCCCTGTAGGAAAGTAACAAATGTTTATCCAGTTGTTGCGGTTGTCGACAGTCTTAGGTCGTTAATGTGAAATTCAGGCTGTGCTTCCCAGCCTGCATAGAGCTTGGTTTTGCAATATATAATGTTAATCCTAATATTTTGAACTTTCTAGAATATTAAAGTCATTGTTAATGGAGTTGTTACTAAGAATGTGCACTCCTAGAAAGTTAACAATGTAAGGATTAACATTATATTTGAAATAAATAGCCTTTGTGGACCGCAAAGGTTATTTATTTCGGATTCCTATGTGGCGGAGAGTAGGAGTGGAATCCTTACAGTATGAGAGTTGTTAATTGGGTTTAATAAGGTTTCAAGCGCGAGTACAAAAATAGGAAGCTCGTTTAACATCGACTCCATCCATCTTCTGATGGATGGGGTCGATGTAGCTTACTTGGTTGATGGAAAGGATTCACCTACTGACACTGACTTTTGGAACCGACTAAATAGAAACTGCTTGCAGATACTGTCAAATGCTCAGTTTAACTTGCTGGCTAGCAATGCCATTGAATTTTATATGCTTTACACTTGTTTGTTCTTGGTAATATATCTCCTTATCTTGAGTTGGTTGTTAAGGACATGAGGGAGGACATTTTGGTCTGTATTTCTTAGTCTAATGGGCCTCAATATCTTTAATTAGAGTCCTATGGTATTTCCGAATTCAGTTGTCACAATTCTTGTAAATAGGAAGATGTAAAATATTGCCACAAGAAAGGGGAGAACAAAATCCTGTGCCTCAAGATGTAAAACTGTCTCCAATCTGAATGGTCTACTTGCTTGTCTGGTGTGGTATTGCTTATAGGCTACTGCAATCTCATCCAATCTGATAGAACTGTCTCATTCTGCTTGGATGTGTGCTGGAAGGTGGCAATATTCTAATAGGAGTGGTGTTGGTAAATCTTCCTGATAAAGTTGTTCATACATTTCCAAAGCTTCCAGGATGTCATAAGTTGTCCTTTTTGACTACCTTCCTTCATGTGAGTGATGGTTCTTTCCTCTCAAAATTTGACAATATATCTGTTGTCCAATTGAGCCAAAAGTTTATTCTCGAAGTGTATATGGAACCTGATCTTAAAATTATTTTCATCCAAATAGCGTTTTTTTTGGCATTTATCTTGAGATAAATGACCATTTCTATCATATTTTTTGTTTCATGGTAGATTTCAGTTGTGCCCAAGTGTCCCAAACCGAGATGATGCTAACGTTGTTCCAGATGGAGTAAAAATGGCGAATTTGCTATTGGAGGAACAAAAATTCTGGTGGTATTTTCCAGGGGTACAGAACATTTTTCACTTTCTCCAGACAGTGATATAAGAGCACAACTAACTTATTATTATTAATATTATTGCGGGCAACTCCAAGGAGTCCTTAGACTCATCGAGGTAGGCCCTAACATCATGTCAAGAACTACTATTCAACATTCACACAGTATCTATCATATCTATCATAATTCGCCTTGAACTCATTCACAGTCATGGCACCACAACAGACTCTGGCAGCTTATTCCACTTATTCACCACTCTCCAAGTAAAAAAACCTATCTCTAACCACACTCTTGCCCAGTTTCCATGGATGGCCCTTAATCCTCCCACCACCAATCCTGTTCTCAAAAATATCTTCTGAATTTATCTTATAGAAACCCATCAGTAATTTGAATGTCTCAATCATATCCCCCTCCTCTTGTCTATCAACCAATTTCTGCAACCCACAATTCTTCAACTTGTTCTCATAAGATTCTTTCCATAGACTTATGGTCTAGGACATTAGTGCTATTTACGTGCCTTGTTATCACGACTTCGGGAACAATTATTATCTAAAATCGATCGGCCTTCTCCCATCTTCTTGACCAGACCATGTGTAATTACAAATTTGGAGGTTATAAGTTCTATTTCCTTGAGTTAGGCATCTCTAATGTGAATTTCAAGGTGTTGGTAATCAATTCCAAATGTTGGGTGTCTTCTTATTTACTCTCTTGGAGGGTTTGCTTTCAATTCATTTCGCAACAGGAAAATTCTTCGATTTCCTGTGCAAATCTACCCACCATTGATGATGCTGATAATGAAGGCTGCGGTCCGGAGCGAATTCGGCGTTCGAATTCATCCCAAAGATGTTCAACGAGGTATGGATTGCAAGAACCAGCCTCGGACACACTGTGCATTATGGCATCATGTAGTATTGTCATGCTGAAAGATATAAGGGTCACTGCCGAAGCAGATCCACAGCATCGAAAGCATATCCAAGATTTCGCGGACATCATGGTTTTGGGCACATCTACTAATGGATCCTCATACCTCTTACCGTTATCGAGCCTCCACCAAACTTGATATTTCAAATGATGCAGTCCTGCCGATCCGTTCCCCGACTAATCTCCAGATCCAAACACGACCATCAGAATAAAATATTTGGAAGCGTAATTTGTTCCTCCGAACCTTTTGTCAATCATTTACGGTCCAAGAACGGCGTGAACGATACCAGTCCAAACGTCGTTAAGCGTTGAGGGGGGGGGCATATATGCAAATATGCTTGTTCGTAACAGCTTGCAACTTTTTGCAGACAGTTCTAGTGCTGACAGATGTCCCTGAAGCATTTTCCAGGTTGGCTGCGAGATCTGCTGCTGGCGACGTAAGGAATACTCGAATGTTCTGAGACAGAGCTTGTCGATCTCTGTCAATGAGTGTCGATGGTCTTACAGGGCGTTCTCCTGCTGTGGTAGCACCATCAACTTTCCATCTACGAAAGAAATAAGCAACGGTGGATTTCAGTATATTGAAATGTGTAGCAATATTAAGAACAGAAAGACGACTGATGTGACACCCATCTATTATCCCATATTGGTAGTCTCTCAGTTCAGCTGAACATACCACCTTGACATCGAGTACAGTGCACAATATGCAGAATATCCCATCTTTTATCACCAGATTTATTCAGGCACTCCCTGAATATTTGTATTTAGTAGGATCTGAAATTGCATGGTATGTAAGGTGTCCGAATGCTTTTGTCAATATAGTGTATATTGCACGGAATATGTGAAACATGAGATCTTTTCAATTATACTCTTAACAGATAAAAGAAAAAAAAATGTTCTGTAACAAAAAAAAAGTTACGATCAAAGATCTCACTTTTGGGGAAGATATTTTAGTCCTAATTTTTTAGAAATCGATGGCCAGTCAATTTCTATCCTTAGTTCTCATAGCCCAAGATTATCAATGATCGAAAGGCATCTAGGAGATTACGGCAGGCAAATCCTGCGATCTCTTGGTTTGAAATCCTAAGTCAACGTCCTAGCCGTGAAATTGTTCGATTTATACGGTATATTTTCTTGAGTTTGAAGGGTTATAAGCTCGAGTTTTAATAACAATAATAATATGCTAACACCTTTTTATTCTCTTATAGGGTGTAGGCGAGACCTTTAAACACTATCTAGCTTTTGGAGACTGACTGGACAGTTCAATCTCCACCAGTAGTGATAGCTGGCCTATGTCTATTATTCAATCGGCAGCCACCAATGAATAGACAGGCAAACAAGTGTTGCAATCTCTTGGTACCTAACCCTAACAGGATATGTTGCTGTCTGAAATAATTTTAAGGTTTTAAAATTAAGTTTTAGGGTATTTTTTTGAGTTTACGTGACGAAAAATCCAAGTTTCTGGGATTAAAAACCAGCTTGCCTGTGTCCGAGATCGAATAACTTGGGAACCAGTCGAAGAAAGACTTAGAAAAAGTTTCTCCAGTCGGAACTATACTTATGCTCGAACTATAAGTCAGTCTTCGGATGGCCTAGCGCAGAAACTAAAAGTGCCACTGGAGTAAAAGATCTAGTAACTCGAGAAGTGGCTTAAAAAAAGCCATCTGATCGGCGACTGTAATCAAACTGGGATGGCCTTTTTTCTGGCGGCCCAGTGCTATGGAATCGTATGCCATTTCTGCAGGCCAACACAAGCATCCTCTCAATACATTCTCTTCCTCTCTTCGACTTATCATGGGATAATATTTTTTCGCGAAGACAGACAGGCAAGAAAGGGAGGAGGAGTACTGTTAATGGTAGCAGATGAGTTGTGCCCATCTAGGGTAGATTTGCAAAGTGCAAATAGTGACCACGGTTTTGAGGTAGTGTGGTGTGAGGTAGAAGTAATCAGGATGAAATATTTAGTTGGGTGTTGCTATAGACCTGGCAATATGGAGGGTAATGAGAAGGAAATGCAGAGGCAAATTGGCGTAGCAAGAAACTAGTGATGGGCGACTTTAATTATGGTAATATAGACGAATCAAGAGACTGCATCTGGGGATAAAGAAAATTAATTTTTGGAGTTTTTGAAAGACAATTACCTTACGCGGTACATAACGATGGGTACACGAGGATCAAGAGTATCGGATTTGATCATCTCATCAGATGATATTATAAATGAGGTGCCAAATCTTCCACCAGTTGGTGAGAGTGATCACTTGCAGGATGACCAGTCATTCGAAGACGTCTGTTAGAAAGGGATATATATATATATATACATACACACATATATATACATACACACATATATATACATACACATATATATATATATACACATACGTATATATATACATACATATATATATATATATACATACATATATATATATATATACATACATATATATATATATATACGGGGTGCTTAAGGGTCAAAGCTGTATAACTGAGAGGAGACCTCCACATAGCCTTTAAAGGAATGCGGAGAACCGACCAGGGCTTCTGACCTAATGTCCAATCCTCACCTTCTCGTGGTGCACCCTGTTGGGTATCTACTTGGATACTGAACAAACGAGGATGGGCTGGCAATTTGGGATTTAGCCGACCAAATTGTATTCTTATTGGTTAAACCAAAATATAGAATGATGGTACAACATGACAAAATTTCATGCCGGCTGGGGCGTCGCCCGGTTAAACAAGGCCCCCGTTGTTTTCGCCAGGGAACCAGGGCGAACAGCGAAAAGTCAGCTACTGGAACAAATCTGAAAATAAACCACAACTCAACATCACCAGAGTTAAAGATCGGTACTATCAACGTAAGAAGACTGAATGGCAAAGAAATGGAGCTAGCTGAGGAATTAGATAAGTACCAGATCGACATAATAGGGGTGACTGAAACAAAAAAGACCAAAACTGGTGAGATCTTTCTGAGCAATAAATACAAAATGTTATATTCAGGCAATGACAATCAAGGAAAAGGAGTAGCCATAGTATTCAACACAAAATACGAGGCTAATCTTCTTGAATGGCAGTCAGTCTCAAGTAGAGTAATGTGGGCAAATATGAGAATGGGGAACTGGACAATGAGACTTATTTGTGCCTATGGTCCCACAGAAGGTTCTACTAAGGTAGAAGTGGAGGAATTGTTTGAAGCTTTAGAAAAAGCAACTGACACAATGAAAAATGAAAAGTTGGTCCTTGTTGGGGATCTAAATAGCAGAGTAGGAAATGATTGTGAGACATACAAAAATATTTTGGGAAAATTTGGAGAACAGAGCAAAGCTAATAATAATGGCAAATATCTGTTGGTTTCTGCTCAGGACATGGACTGGTTATTACTAACACCATGTTCCAACATAAAAATGTGCACAAATTCACATGGAGAGAAGAGGCTAGGAATAAGAAAAGTCTCATTGACTATGTTATTGTTGATAGTGATGTTTTCTCCCTGGTGCAGGACACCAGAGTGTACAGAGGATTTGAAATTGGAAGTGATCACTATTTAGTCTTGAGCAGGATAAAATTGAATTTCATATTGAAAAGAATAACATGTAAGAAAGTTTTAAAGCGAATAAAAGTTGAGAAGCTCTCAGATGTGAGCTGTAGACTAAAATACACAAAGATTATTGAAGGAAAAATGAGAGTTTGAGAACAGGAATCAAACCTTGGAGATTCATTGGCAAACTCTGAAGAAAACATTGATTGATTCTGCCAGAGAGGCATGTGGTGAGGTTGTTTGTAAGGATAAAAAAATCAGAACTCCCTGGTGGACACAGGAGGTTAATGAGGCAGTGAAGGAAAAGAAGAAAGCATACCAAAAGTTCCAGTCAAATAAATCAGCTTGTGCTCTTAGAGAATATAGAGACAAATGCAAGAATGCTAAACACTGTGTAAAACTAGCCAAACAAAAGTCATGGGAGGACTTTGGCAAGAATATAGAAAATAAATATCAAGAAGGTGGCAAAATATTCTGGAGGTTGTTGAAGAAGCTTAAGAATGGAGGAAAGAGTGCTATAAAAGGAATTAGAGATGATAAAGGTGACATGAAAACGGGAGAAAAAGATATCCTTGAAGTATGGAGTAATTACTTTGAAAAACTGCTAAATGAAACAAGCAGTGATGACAACACAGTGGTAAAAAACACTGACCAGGCATGCAGTCAGGAATATATATCCATACTTGAAGTAGAAAAAGCCATCAAAGACTTGAAATGTGGAAAGGCAGCAGGAGTAGATGATATTCGACCAGAAATGCTGAAGTATGGTGGTATAAGAGTCTTACAGTGGCTGCACTGCATAGTTCAGAAAGCCTGGACAGAGGGACGAATTCCCGATGATTGGAGTAGAGCTCTCATAGTACCCATATATAAAAAGGGAAATAAAACTGAATGTGAGAGTTACAGAGGTATTTCCCTACTGAGTGTTCCTGGCAAGATCTATGCAAGTATACTTGAGAAACGGTTGAGAAGAATTGTGGAAGAAAAGCTTGGTGAAGAACAAGCTGGATTCAGGCCAAATAGAGGCTGTCAGGATCAGATCTTCACTTTACGACAAATAGTCGAGAAAGCATGGGAATATAACAAAGATCTGTATTTAACATTTGTCGATCTCGAAAAGGCATATGAGAAGGTGCCAAGAGAGAAGCTATTCAATACGCTGCAGTTATATGGTGTCAATGGGACATTATATCAAGCAATACTTAGTCTTTATTTGAGTTGTAAGTCAGCAGTTAGAATTGAAGGAAGTACAGGAAGATGGTTTAATGTTAAATCTGGTGTGAGACAAGGATGTACATTATCCCCTCTGTTATTCATTATCTATATGGATCACATGATGAAGGAAAGTGGTATTAAACATGATATCGAAATTGATGATGTTAATGTCAGCTCTTTGCTCTATGCGGATGATGTTATACTTCTAAATAAATCCGCTACAAGTCTGCAAGATTCTCTGACTAAATTGAATAGCTCTTGTAATAGATATGGTATGAAGGTCAGCAATAAAAAGACAAAGACAATGAAAATAGGCAGAATCATTGAAAATGTCAACTGTGTTGTAAATGGAGAACCTGTGGAACAAGTAAAACATTTCAGCTATTTAGGCACGATTTTTACTGAAGATGGTAAATTAAATATAGAAATAGACAACAGAATCAGCAAAGCTGGTATGGTGGGAAGTCAATTGAATAAATTCATATGGAATAAGAGAGAAATTAGTCGCAACACTAAATTAGCTGTATACAAGACAGTGTTCAAACCAGTTTTAACTTATGGATCTGAGAGCTGGGTCAGAAGTAAAACACTTGACCAAAGACTAGAGACTTCAGATATGAGAGTCCTGAGAAAGATTATAGGCGTGAACAGGTGGCATCAATGGCAGTATCATATTAAAAACGAGGATATTAGGAAAGAACTTGACATTGTCAGCATCCAGGAATGCGTTAGCAGAGCTAATCTCAGGTGGTATGGTCACTTAAACAGAATGGGCGAGGAAAGATTAGCAAAACAAGTGTTCTCTGCCAGGTTGGCAGGAAAACGACCGAGAGGAAGACCAAGATATAGGTGGATTGATACGGTACAAAGTGCTTTAGACGATAGAAATATAAGAGCTGATAATATTGGAGTGTTGACAAGTAACAGACTGATTTGGAGGAAAATTGTAGATAGGAAATTAATAATGATGTAATTTTTTTCATGTAGTACTATCATATCCTGTACACCTTTAGGGTACATGGCAGGAATTTGATGATGATGATGATATATCCATACATATATATACATATATATATATATACATACATATATATATATACATATATATATATATATGTATATATATGTATATACATATATTCATTTTTCTAAATTAACTGACTTAAAACCCGAGAATTATAACACGACATTTATTTGAAAAAACGCAACATGTTTCGTCAAGAACGACTTCATCAGGCGATAAGAACATAGAAAGATATTAAAAGACACGAAATTAACATTTACACACTCTAAAGCTATACAATTATAAAGCCATAATATCCGACTGTAAATTACAGTTATTATGAGCTTGAACTACAGTCCGAGTTAAAGTTCTATTGTTGTACACCTGTGCATGTGTGGAATCACGCGATCTCCAGTATCTAATAGTAGAGTTGAAAGAGTCAGGCAAATTATAGCTAAGATTGTTATTCATGTGAAAATGGTCCAAGGTGATTTCTTTTGACTCGACAATACGGTGCTCTACTTCATCATGGCAGATGTGTAGGTTTGACGTTGATGTCCAGTTTATTTCATGTTGGTGGCTTTCGTTGTTCGTGTTTATTGAAAACAGGACATGGCTTGGCAGAGCAGTTGCTCTGGTTCTTTTATAAGTATGGTGGTATACCATACTTATAAAATTCTAATCAGTAAATTGCAGCATATGGGAATGGACATAGGGTTGGTGAGATGGATAGGAGGGTGGTTGACAGAGAGATATCAGAGAGTGGTTTACTCAGGAGTAGAGTCCACTAGACGGCCTGTGACTAGTGGTGTACCACAAGGATCTGTTCTTGGACCACTGCTGTTTAATTTGTTCATAAATGATATAGGAAAGGATCTGAGAGGAACAGTTCATTTGTTTGCGGATGATGCGAAGTTGGGTAGGGCAATAGTGAATGCAGATGACGTCAAAATTTTGCAGGATGATTTGGATAGATTGGAGGTCTGGGCTAGGGAGAATGGATGTCAATTTAATGTGGCAAAATGTAAGGTTATGCATTTTGGGGTGAAAAGATGGGAGGCAGTTTACTGCATTGGTGGAACCGTGCTCCAGGAAATTGATGAGGCACGAGATTTAGGAGTGTTGGTGGATAAGGAATTGAAATTTAGGGGACACATTGCAAAAGTGGCCAAATCAGCTCATCAAATCACTTGGTTGCTGAAGAATACGTTGACAAGCAGAGACAAGCAGGTTATTGTTCCTCTGTATCGAGCCTTGATAAGACCTCATCTCGACTACTGTGCTCAGATTTGGTCACCTTGGTTTCTTCTTGATGGGGAGGAGGTGGAGAGGATCCAGAGGCGAGTGACCAAGATGATAGCAGGTCTGTGGAATGAACCGTATGAGAACAGGTTGAGGATTTGTGGGTTGCAAAAATTGGTTGATAGGCGGAGGAGGGGAGATATGATTGAGACATTCAAATTACTGAAGGGTTTCTATAAAATTAATTCAGAAGATATTTTTGAGAACAGGGCTGGTTGTGGGAGGACTAGGGGACATCCATGGAAACTGGGCAAAAGTGTGGTTAGTAAAGGTGTTAGAGCTGGGTTCTTTACTTTTAGAGTAGTGAATGAGTGGAATGCGCTCCCTGAGTCTGTGGTGGATGCTGTGACAGTGAATGAGTTTAAGGCGAGGTATGATAGATACTGTATGAATGTCGAATAGTTGTGATGAAAATGATTTGGGGCCTCCCTCGATGAGTCTAATGACTCCCTGGAGTTGCCCGTAATAATAATAATAATAATAATAATAAGCAATGTCGCACTGGTACTCTTCGAGACGTAGTATGAGAGATTTCTCTGTTTGCCCATAGTAAGGCTTTCCGCATTCACAAGTGACCTTGTATACACCTGGGAATTGTAGAAGGTTGTGAGGTTAATAGTTGTTGAAGCGTGATCTTATTTTTGGCATAGTCGAGAAGTACGTTTTTATGTTAAACTTCTTTAGAATTCTACTCAGCTTTTTGGATAGTGTGCTGATATATGGCAAGACGATATGACCTTTGGAGTCGTCCTGTGTCTCTACGTTGACGGTGGGATAATTGGTTGTTAATATTTTTTAGAGAGTAGCCATTGTTTTTAAATGTCCATTTAAGATATTGTAGTTGCTTTTTCAGTTCTTCTTCATCTGACAGTACAGATCTTGCACGATTCACTAGAGTTGATATAATACCCAACTAATATACATATATATATATATATATATACATGTGGAAATAAGAGTGGCAATTATGAAAAGCTCAGGAAACAGCTTGCGATAATAAATTGGAAAGAGGAACTGGATGGAAAGGATATCAATGCTGCTTGGGCTCTACTCAAGAACTATTTGGTGGAGGCCATATCAGAATGTATTCCAAAGGTTAAGAGGGTAAATAGAGCAGGTGTGAAATGGATGAATCAAGAGATAAGGTATGCAATCTGGGATAAGAATATTATGGAAGAAACACAAGATGAGTAGTTATAACCAGTTGCATTAGAAGTAGAAAGAGCAGGCGAGGAAGGTGACTCACTTGATAAGGGCAGCAAAAGTGCGGTATGAGCAGCAGTTAGCTAAAGCGGCAAAAAAAAAAAAAATCCTAAGGAGTTTTTTTTCGATATGTGGCCAGTAGAAGAAAGAATGATTATGGTAGGATGGGATTGATTGTGAAAACCGCTGCGGAGCATACAGTTGAGATATTTAATGAGCAATTTATAAAGGTATTTCGTTCTTATGAATATGACATCATGCAGAACTTGATAGCAGTGGGAAAGAGGGACGAACTGTAAGTGAACAGGAGGTATATGAGGAATTGAATAGACTTGATGTAAATAGTGCTGTGGGACTGACGCTATTTCATCATGTTTTGAGGGAATGTTCCACAGAGTTAATAGCTTTTACATATCTTTTCAACATGAGTCTCTCACTTGCCAAGTTCCAAAAGAGTGGAAAGTGGGTAAAATTATTCCAATTCATAAGAGAGAGGTGATAAGAGTAGGGCTTTGAATTACAGACTGTGTGTGTCTGGAGTTGTGGTCAAGGTATTAGAGAAGTTAGTTAGGAATAAGATTCAGAATTGGGTTGACAACAGAAAAATACTTTTTGGCGGCCAGCATGGATTTACTAAAGGAAGATCGTGCTTTAGCAATCTGCCTACTTTTTATAATAAAGTGACAAAAACGTTGGATAAGGGTGTTGCATATATATAGCCGTATATTTAGATTTTGCAAAGGCGATTGATAAATTGCCACATGACAAGATGGTGATTAAATTGGAACGGATGGGGGCTGAGCAATAGATTAGTTCGCTGGAATTTAGATTGGCTGTCTGATAAGTATCAGCGAGTTATCTATGGAAGTACGATATCCCAGAAGAGGAAAATTACTAGTGGTTTACCCCAAGGGTCTGTTTTTGGTCCATTGCTGTTTAATTTGTATGTAAATGATATTTGCATAGGTCTGAATGGTGATATGAAGTTGTTTACAGATGATGCAAAGTTGGGGAGAGGTATCAGGATTAGAGCGGATGCTAGCTTTGCAAGAGGACTTGAATACACTGGCTGACTGGGTAAATGAGTGGGGATGTCAATTTAATGTTGCAAAGTGTAAGGTTTTGAAATTTGCGAAGCAGAGATGGGATGTAGAGTACATACACAATCGGTGGAAATCGTAGAGGAGATGAGTGATCTGGGAGTGATTGATTGTAGACAACGAACTAAAATTTTGGGGACATGTTACTAAAATTGTGAGGACAACACAGCGGATAATGGAAACGATGTGGAGGGCACTGACTTAGAAGTACGGATGTTATGGTTCCTTTTTATAAGGCTTTGATCAGGCCACCTATGGATTACTGTGCACAGATTTGGTCACCTGGTTTTCAAAAAGATGAAGATTTGTTGGAAAAAGTTCAGAGACGATTGACTAAGGTGATTTCTGGAATGTTGAGTATGTACACAGATATGAAAAAATGCAATTTGCAGAAATTGGTGGATAGGAGGAGGAGATGGGATATGATCGAGACATATAAGCTGTTAAGAGGTTAATACCAGATTAATGTGGGGAGGTTTTGCACAGAATGGGTGAAGATAGAACAAGAGGCCATCTCTGGAAGGTGTGAGCAAGGGAGTGAGGAGCAGGTTTTTTTACATGGACAATGATGAGTGATTGGAATGCATTGCCCGAGAATGTAGCAAGAGCAGAGACAGTGAATCTATTTAAGGCGCGGTATGATAAACTGTGTATAACAGTGAACCTCCCGCGATTAGGCTTTGACTCCATGGAGGTTTTTTTAGTAATAATAATATTATAAGTCGAAATGTTGTAAGTGGATCTCTATATGAAACACAATTATAAGTTAACAGTCAACATGCCTGAATGCTAAAATACATAGGTAGTTTTGTTCTATTTTAAAACCAATTTTACCCTTTATTTATAGAGAAATAATAGGCTACAATGTACAAATCATGACATTTTTGTATACAGTACTGTATTTTAATACATAATGAAATAGGAGTATACATTGCTTCACTATCGGTAAAAACAAATTCAGATTGGAACACAAGGAGCAAGGGTAACGAATCATAGCTGCAGCTTCATTAACAGGAGAATCAGGAAGTAATTCAACTTCAGGAATTGCAAAAAACAAAATAAAAAAATAAAAAAAAAGCGTTCTGAGGATGGTTCAACAGATATATGCTTGTGGAATGACTAGACTCATCTTCCTAGGATGATATGAAAACACATAGTCTTTTTAAATTTTTTAAAATATATTTTAATATGTTAAAATATATTTAACATATTAGTTGTGTACATTATATCCAACTTAGTCCGGGGAGATTTCTTTTGTTTTCTGCATACGAGTAAATCTCCCATAGCAAGCAATTGCATAATTCATACACTTCGCTGTCTCTAAGCAACTATATTTCTTCCAAAAGTTGCTGAGGGTTACCCTTGGTAACAAAACAATAGTCTAAGCAAAATTATTTTAAAACACGAGTAGTATGCATTTATGACAGTAATGACATTTTGGTCCGGAGGTTGCAATAGCGATGTTGTATTCGGTGAAAGATTCATGGAATGGCCATTGTAAGTCGAGGATTGATCATATATATACTTCAAAAATATTTTAATAAAAAAATACAGATGCAGTAGTAAAAAGAAAAAAATGACTCGAGTGTATTCCTGAAAAACCAATAGGCTTAATATGCTTGATTTTATTTAATATTCCTTCATGTTGCAACATGATTTATCGCCATGCATATCATAAATATTCTATATGAAAACATGTAAAGGTATCAGTCTCTATTCAGTTTGCTTGTCACTTTGTAGATATTTAAAAATAATTAAGTAGGACAAAACAGTACCGTTTTACGTATGCAATAAGTGCTCCAAATCCCAAAAAATACTTAAAAAGCAAAATTTTGATGACAGGCCACATATCCTAACACTAACACATAAGATGGGATGAGACCTTACTATATTATTGTTAGATATGTTATCTCATTGTATAGTCAACTACAACACTATTGAAATATAAATGTTCAATTACTGCTCAACCATCATGTACAATATATATAACCCACATTTTTCTTTATTATCAAAGCTGTTGGCTGACATCTGCTGTTTTCTGAAAATTCTGGTGTACATTTTGTGTAAGGAAGTAGTATTACATTAGGAATCTATCTCTCTCTCTCTCTCTCTCTCTGCTATGACAACCCAATTTTCATACTGAGTAGTAACATGCTTAATAAATGAAGTTAAGAGGAATATGTTTCACAATGACTATACACAACAAAAGTTAGACATCTGACAGGATATTATTACTAGGTAGGCTAAGGATAAGATAGGACACAATCTGGAGAGTAAACATGATTTTATGCCATTTAAGATCCTCAGATAAGCAAGATAGCTAAGATAGTTGTTTTATCACACTAAACAATAACAATTGCTACTATCAATTAATATAACTAATTATTTATCAGAATACACAAATCAAGAACACATATACTTTATTTACATCACAAACATTGCACAATTTTTTCTCCTTAACATTAATTTGAAGCTAGACAGAACTGTACTATTCATCTTCACTCAGGCCTGCGACTTCCTCTTCATCTCCACCTAATGCTCGCCAAAAAGCAACTGCAACCTATATAATCAAATTATAAAAATAATGATGTTAATAAAAACATTGCAAGGAAATTATATACATGTTAATAAAGTCATGTAACACCTTTTGTTTCAGAATGTCTGGTAACTGTCGGTACTTCAAGATCTTTTTATTTCCTCAGGCCATTCTAAGTGAGAAATGTCATGTGAACTCCCATCTGATTCTCAAAGGTTACAAAAGATATGGGTGTGTGATATGTAGCCTTGACCTGAACAGTTATTTTATTATTGAGGGGAAATACATGGCACAAGCAATTTAACAAATGTTCAAAATGAGTGCTATCAGCTTGAATGCATATCAACTTTTTGGGTATGAAAATATAATTAAGAGCACTGTGGTGTCATTAATGCATGTTTGCAGCATCAAAAGTTTCTAAGATATTTCTTCTAATGCCTATCTCATGATCAAAGGCCATGTTTTTATGTAACCCATACAAAGAAATCAAACAGACGGCAGCAGATAATTTTGCAGACTGCTACAAATTATATATCAAGTCAGGGAAATGCTCATTCACATACTGAGTGATGATCCTAGTGAAATGCAAATTGACTGGCTGTATGAAAGAAGAGACAGGGTACTGTGCTGCTGATGTTGTTTATCCCCAAAGTTTCAAGTTGGCAGTTCAAGTGCTCTTTAGTTATCTATCCAATATGATCAAGCCCTTATGTTCAAATTTCTACATTTAAGGAACTCTTGTGTCTTGATCTAGGTTCCTGATTACTCAAGAGACCAAGCTTAACAAGTCGCCTGCATAGAGATCTGGATGAAAAATAAACCCTACATCCGTATGAGACCAGCTAACTCACCTTTAGGTGAAAGAGACTAGATAAAGTTCCTCACATCACTGATGAAAATCAAACCCAGGTCTTTCCGAACAAATACTCAACTATATTTACTGAAAAATAATGTTGAAATTTAATTTCTATTATTCCATGTTTTGTTATACAAGGTGCAATAAAAAAATTTCTAGTTTCATCTGGCCAAATATCTGTTGGAGAACTCACCGTTTATTTCAGAATTTGTTTTAATTTGTTAATTTGTTTTTTTGAGAAACAGTACCTTTATTAAATTTGATTATATAGAGAAACCTGTGGAGAATTCAGGACTAAATTTAACACAAGTGAACCACAGTAGTAGGTTTTTTATTGCCAAAATATTTCATCCTAGGTATCTTAGGACATCATCAGTACAGTAGAACAATACTAGGAATGACACAGAGGATAGGGTGCATATGTATAACGGAATCCAAATTGCGTTCAGTGGCACATTGTGGCCTGAACTTAAATTACAATTAAATTATTTTTACACAACTTTGTATGACAATTTCCCATACTTTAGGGATGGCAAGAACATCATTGTAGTTTAGATTTGGTCTGTGAAGTAGGGATTCAGCACTTTATTCTGTTGTCTATTTCCATATTTAATTTACCATCTTCATTAAAAATCATGCCTAAGTAGCTGAAATGTTTTACTTGTTTCACAGGTTCTCCATTCACAACACAGCTGACATTTTCAATGATTCTGTCCATTTTCATTGTCTTTTTATTGCTGACCTTCATACCATATCTATTACAACAGTTATTCAATTTAGTCAGAGCATCTTGCAGACTTTTAACGGATTTATTTAGATGTATAACATCATCCGCATAAAGCAAAGAGCTGACATTAACATCTCCAATTTTGATATCATGTTTAATACCACTTTCCTTCATAATGTGATTCATATAGATAATGGATAACAGTGGGGATAATGTACATCCTTGTCTCACACCAGATTTAACATTAAACCATCTTCCTGTATTTCCTTCAATTCTAACTGCTGACTTACAACTCAAATAAAGACTAAGTATTGCTTGATATAATGCCCCATTGATACCATATAACTGTAGCATATTGAATAACTTCTCTCTTGGCACCTTGTCATATGCCTTTTCCAAATCGACAAAACATAAATACAGATCTTTGTTATATTCCCATGATTTCTCCACTATTTGTCGTAAAGTGAAAATCTGATCCTGACAGCCTCTATTTGACCTGAATCTAGCTTGTTCTTCCCAAGCTTTTCTTCCACAATTCTTCTCAACATTTTCTCAGGTACAGTTGCATATATCTAACAAGGAACACTCAGTAGGGATATACCTCTGTAATTCTCATATTCAGTTTTATTTCCCTTTTTATATATGGGTACTATGAGAGCTCTACTCCCATCGTCTGGAATTAGTCTCTCTGTCCAGGCATTCTGAACTATGTAGTGCAACCACTGTAAGACTTTTATACCACCATACTTCATCATTTCTGGTCGAATATCATCTACTCCTGCTGCCTTTCACACATTTCAGGCTTTTGATGGCTTTTTCTACTTCAAGTATGGATATGTTTTCCTGACTGCATGGCTGGTCAGCGTTGTTTACCACTGTGCTGTCATCACTGCTTGTTTCGTTTAGCAAATTTTCAAAGTAATTACTCCATATTTCAAGGATATTTCTTTCTCCCGTTTTCATGTCACCTTTATCATCTCTAACTGCTTTTACAGCACTCTTACCTCCATTCTTAAGCTTCTTCAACAACCTCCAGAATATTTTGCCACCTTTTTGATATTTATTTTCTATGTTCTTGCAAAAGTCCTCCCATGACTTTTGTTTAGCTAGTTTTACACACTGTTTAGCTTTCTTCCATTTGTCTCTGTATTCTCTAAGAGCACAAGTTGACTTATTTGCCAGGAACTTTTGATATGCTTTCTTCTTTTCCTTCACTGCCTCTTTAACTTCCTGTGTCCACCATGGAGTTCTAATTTTTCTATCCTTGCAGACAACTTCGCCACATGCCTCTCTAGCTGAATCAATCAGGGTTTTCTTCAAGGCTTGCCACTGAATATCCAAGGTTTGGTTCCTGTTCACATCTGAGAGCTGCTCAACTTTTATTTGCTTTAAAACTTTCTTACATATCATTCTTTTCAATATGAAATTCAATTTTATCCTGGTCAAGACTAAATAGTGATCACTTCCAATTTCAAATCCTCTGTACACTCTGGTGTCCTGCACAAGGGAGAAAACATCACTATCAACAATAACATAGTCAATGAGATTTTTCTTATTCCCTGCCTCTTCTCTCCATGTGAATTTGTGCACATTATTATGTTGGAACATGGTGTTAGTAATAACCAGTCCATGTCCTGAGCAGAAATCAAACAGATATTTGCCATTATTATTAGCTTTGCTCTTTTCTCCAAATTTTCCCAAAACATTTTTGTATATCTGACAATCACTTCCTAATCTGCTATTTAGATCCCTAACAAGGACCAACTTTTCCTTTTTCAATTTTCAGCTGTCTTTTTGTGGGATCATAGTCAAGTTTTGCACAAGTATTTCGTTCTCGGAGTAATAGATTCATTTTTCAGTCATATGAAACAGTATCAAGAACCACTGTGGTATTTCCTTTGTCCGCTCTGGTGATGATTATGTTTTTATTATGTTTTAAGGAAGTAAGAGCCTTCAATTCTGAAGGTGGAATGTTTAAGACTGAAGATTTGGCATCAAAAATTATTTTTGCTATTTCAAAACTAGGTTTGCTGGCTTCAATACTGAGAAGGTGGCTGATGCTTCTTTCAATGTTGTATATGAATCTAGATATGGGAAAAATTTAGGGGGGAATGGCAAACTTATGGCCTCTGGTAGAACATTTAATTCATCTTCTGTTAGTTTGTGGTTAGATGAGTTAACCATCCATATTTCGGTCAGTAATTTATTGATATTTTTCTTAGATCGATTTAACAGGTTAAGGTATTTTTTCTGTAGGTTAATATTGCTTTAACGAAAGCTTTGATCCCCGAGTTTTTTGAGACACTAATAATCACTTGTAGCAACTCTTGATTTAGCATGTTTGACAAATCTGCTTCTAGTTCTATAATTTTTAAATTATTTGTTGCCAATTTATGTTTGGAATCTCATAGCTGATTAATTTGATTCATTCAAGCTTTTGAACAATTGTTTATCCTTCCTAGACACCTTAGTCACACTCCTGCCTAATGATACACTTGCCTTCACTGTATACAGAAAACCCACACTCACAGGCAGATACATTCACAAACTCTCCCACCACCACCCTCTCAACAATATGGCATTATTAAAACTCTTACCAAGAGAGCCCACAATCTTTGTTCCAGTGGAACCACCCTCACTACTGAGCTTAACCACATACACAACACTTTCCTCTCCAATGGCTACAGCGATCACAGTATCAAAAAAATAATCAGTTCCTCCCCCATTCCCTGCCTTTCTCGTCAACAAGAATTTAAAATTGCCATCACCATATCCTACATCCGTGGCACATCCAAAAAAATAGCCAAGATTCTAAAAAAGTACAACCTACACACAGCATATAAGCCCCACCGCAAGCTTGCTACCCTTATCCGTTCTACGAAAGATCAGCTCCCTCCTCTCTCTCTCTCTGCCTGGAGTTTACAAAGTACCCTGTTCCTGTAAGCTGGCGTACTTTGGACAGACAGGCAGATCAGCATCCATCCGCCTAGAGGAACATAAGTCTTACATCTGTAAACACAACTATGGTCATTCAGGCTTGGCTGACCATTTCTTGGACACCACCCACAGGGTATCATGGAAGAAAACCACCATGCTCCATCACAGCAAATTCAAGAAAGAGAGCTATTCTTAAAAGCAGCAGCAGCTCTTAGAAATCAACCAAATCTTAATAAATATGGTTACATTAAGCTTCCGAAGATTTGGGAAACACTCATCACCAGAGATCACACCTTACATTCCAGGCCACCTACAACCTCCCTTAGAGGGTGCTCCACCTGGATAGGACTTTATTGTCACCCATGTGGTTGGGCTTAGTATTGTATGATATTTGTGTTCATGTTACATTAGTTATTTTTGTAATCCCCGTAGATGTCCTAGTGACTAGGACGAAATATAGGAAGTATTAAATTCTTTTTTAATCCTTTCTGAGTGTTGTAAAAAATCCATTAAGCCTCCAACATTATGTCCTCACAACACTTAAGCCTCTACACACGAGCTCTTACTTCCTTAAAACATAATAAAAACATAATCATCACCAGAACTGACAAAGGAAATACCACAGTGGTTCTTGATAGTGTTTCATATGACCGAAAAATGAATTTATTACTCCGAGACCGAAATATGTATGCAAAACTTGACTATGATCCCACAAAAAGACAGCTGAAGAAACTTCAAAAAAACTCAAGACATACCGAGAATATATGGTTTACGCAAGCTTCACAAGAACAACGTCCCACTCTGACCTGTCGTTGATTCAATTAGCAGCCCAACTTACAAGTTATCAAAATTCTTATCCAACCTTCTCTGTCCCCCACATAGGCCATTCAACCTCTTCGATAAAAAATTCCAGAGAATTTCACGTCAAAATAAAACTTTCAACTGCTAAAAACTGACATGCTAATTAGCTTTGACATCGTCTCTCTCTTCACCAATAGCCCCCATAAACAAACTGTACACCTATTAAATCAAAAATTTCCATCAGATATTGTTGAACTTTTCAAATTTGCTATCACTTCCGGTTACTTCACATCGAAAGGAAAAATCTACAAGCAAGAGGAGGGAACAGCAATCGAGTCCCCCCTTCCCAACTTGGCAGAACTGTTTATAGAACATCTTGAAGAAAAAATTCTCGCGTTTAAACCCAAACCAAAACGCTGGCTTCGATATGTCGATGATATCTTCAAAGTCTGGAGTCATTCCAAACAAGAGCTACTTCAGTTTTTAGATAAAATCAACCTTCTTCATCCACACATCAAATTTACATTAGAAAAAGAATCCCCACAGGGCATCTCCTTTCTGGATTTACACATCCAAAGAAAAGAAGACATTTCCATCTCCACCTCTGTCTATTGCAAAGCAATATTTTCAGGTCACTACATTCACCATACTTCTGCTCATCATCAAAAATTTGGCAACATTAAATCATTGGTAACCAGAGCGCACAGATTTTGCTCCTCTGAGGATTCTCTAAAACAAGAATTGGAAATAATCAAAAACACAGCCACTCTAAATGGATATAATCTCCCAACTCAAAAAATCATCAGCAACTTCGCCACACATCAACCTAGACAAGAACCCCATAGGATTCCCATACCTTATATCAAAGGCATCTCCGAACGTCTCTTGAAAATTATGAAGAAATACAATCTTGCTGCCACCTCCAAACTCATCAACCAGATCCACAACTTGTTTTCGCCTAAAGACAAATTTTCACCTATGCTACCACCTGGTGTATACAAGGTTCCATGCTCTAGTAAACTCTCTTATTATGGACAGACAGGCAGATCAGTTTTTAAATGCATTTCGGAACATCAAGACCATATCCGCCTCATCAAACCGCAAAAATCAGGCCTCGCTCAACACAAAGTTGAAAACCCAAACCACAAGATCCAATGGGAAAAGACAAAACTCCTACACAGATCTTCATATAAATATGAAGGTTGTGGTTTGGTTGAAAACCCAAACCACAAGATCCAATGGGAAAAGACAAAACTCCTACACAGATCTTCATATAAATATGAACACTTATATAAATAGTGCTGAAGCCCTATTTCACAGACCAAATCTAAACCGCAATGATGTTCTTGCCATCCCTAAAGTATGAGAAATTGTCATACAAAATTGTGTAAAAATAACTTAATTGTAATTTAATTTTAATTAATTTAATTCAATTTAAGTGCAGGCTGCAACGCACCACTGCACGCAATTTGGATTCCATTGTACGTCTGCGCCCTATCCTTTGTGTCATTCCTAGTATTGTTCTACTGTACTCACGATGTCCTAAGATACCTAAGACAAAATATTTACGTAATAAAAAAACCTACTATTGTGGTTCATGTGTGTTAACCATGCTATCGGCCAGGACGTATATATACGTCCAAGTTTCTATGTATGCGGAGTGCATATGAAAATTGTGATACCATTAATATTACATTGAAATATATGATGGATACGAAGAGCATGAGGATGCGTATTTGATCCATAATGGCCGGTAAGGTGGTTAACTTTATTAAAGTGCAACTACATGGGTTTGCCCCTTGTGCTTTCTGCTCCACAACGAATGGCATACTTCATAGAATGGTGTGTATGCAACAAGCTCTGCCTCAAATAGGGAAATACTGCCAGAACTCCTCAAGATATGAAAACTTGCTTTTGGAGAAAAAATGATCAAGTTCAAAAGTAGGCGATGGCTTTTCATTACAAATTCATTCCCAAAGAACAAATTGAGAACTATCATTTCTTTAAATGTTCTTCTGTATCTACAGGATGATGTGGAGGGGGGGGGGGGGGGGCAAACCAACATAGTTGCACTATTATCAAGCTGGGGAACTATTGTTCTCTGAACAGGACAGTACAAAACAAGATATAAATGATATTAATCTCAATGTATAAAAAATATGATCTGGAAATTTTGTGTGATACCTTATAAACCCACAAATGGGAACTCTGGAACTCTTCTTCATCATGAGTACGTATGCTTGCTGATGAACAAAATGTGATGATGTAGTTGTGACTGTGCATCAAAACCATATGCAGAGATTACCTCTCTGCATATGGAAAACTATGCATCTGCTTGCAATGGTATCCTGAATGGGGAACTTTTGAAAGGAAATTATTCATTCAGGATCTAACATGCAAAAAACTAACAACTTAAGGAGATGCCTGTATTTCAGCAGAAAATAAAGAAAACTAGTTTATTATATGTGATAATATAATTTCCTTTGTATGTAATTTATTAAGATCTTATTGTTGTCTAACCAGATATCAAAGTGAGAATTTGTATCATAATATAGTATTTGTGTAAGGAAAATATTTATAACAATTTATAAGTAGCAGTTCAAAGGTCGCATGCTAGCCACCCAGTTTAGCGTAATGCTGGAGGCAATAACATATGCAGAAGGTGACATTAGCACGCTTTCCACGAAAACAGCACCCTAACAGCAAAGGCAGAGCAAGGAATCAACTTGGGGACATAAATGAAGAGGGTCGTGCAGAAAAGATACAGCGAAGAAAGAGGGCGTAAGAAGTAAGAATATAAGGCAATGCGCACCATATTACGAGGCTTTTCTCTCTTTTTCCTGGTTCCTGCTTTGTGATTTTGACTGGTAGTTTGAGAGAGACGTGTGTAGGTGTTGCGATGTTGGACAGCGGGCCTGTTCCTGGAGATGCCTAAGAAATTCTACACGGAGCTGTTCGTGAATTATCGGAAGAAGTGGAGAAAATCCCCTTAGACGCGGAAGAAACACGTTCGTGTCTGGCAGCAGAATTCAAGGACAGCGTGAGCCCAATGCCAGGAGACGGAATAATCAGAAGGTAACCAGACCACCTGGAAGCAACATATTGTCCAGAACTGAATTGGTAACGTAGAAAGTTTTGTTGTATGTTTCAGAAATGTTAGAGGAAGAAAAAACGTGTGTAAGCATAAGTATGGACAATTATTAAAGGACTTTAGTGAGAATTCCCTTTTGGAAATAACTAGTTTCTTTTAGCACAGATTGTCTGGAGGCAGTTATATTATTGAATGAGATTGAACCTGATAAAATGAAACGGGTATTGCTGGTAGCTTTTGATTGAAAACCTTGAGAATGTGTAACTTAAGAATAACTTGCGGAAAGAGATTACAGGCTATGTAATGTTGTATAGCATTTTTGGAACTAACTTAGCGTGAACTGATTTTACTTAGCATGTACTGATTTCCTTAGCATTGAATATATGTTGCATCTTAACTGTAAATGTTTGATTTCCCAATAAACATGTTTTATTTCTTATGCCTGATTACGAGATCAAATTACCACTTATAATAAAATAGAACCTTAGCAGAAAGAATTTAGAGGGTATATAACAATAGATTACAGGTCACGACTGCAAAGTACCAGAAATCTATATAACCGTAATGAAGTGTAAAATGATGTGTGTATGCCTTAAGATCTAGGATTGTTTCCCTGAGCAAGAATCTTTCTGTTATAGGACACTGGCTGGCGCAGCATAATATAAATTTTGCCAGTATCTGAAGAAGAAACAACTCTAGATAGAAGTAAGATAGGCTAGAATAGATAATAGTGATTATTGAGATAATAAGGATAGAAAAATAGAAGAAATAACGACGTAACAGTATGGATGTGGTCCTTCTCTGTGCAATGTTTCCAATGGAAATGAATCTAGAGGACTTTAGGAGGTTTGCCTTCATCTGCATGTAATCTATTTGCTTGACTGTCATGCATAGAAAGGCTTTTCCTTTGCAATATTAATCCTACACAAAAATAGGATGCAGAATCTACAGCATAGTAACTGACTCTTTCATACACATTGCACAGCCTACCTGTACCCTCTTGTGTGGGCAAAACATTATGCGGAGAAATACTGTTAATGTTTAGCAGCTGAAAAATGTAGCCATTCGGAAAAACACTTGAAAAAAGTCCATTCCAGAGAACATAAGTTTATGGAATGGAAGAAGAGAAGTAGTACATCTCTGAATGAAAAAATTAAAATAATCAAAGAAAACGTGTTGAATGATTTGCAATTCTAATTTATAGCATAGAAAATAATTATTACTAAATGTGAATTAGAATCATCTAAACCTACGTATTTTGTAGATTATATAACCATGTAAACACATAAAAATGTAATATAAATTATTTGAAAACATTCATAAAATTAGAATAATTTTTAACGTGGTTCAAAATATTAGAATAATGCAAAAATAAATGCACAAAAATCACAATCAAAAGGAAACAACATGATAATCAGTACTCTGTTGCATCTCCCTTAGCTTTTATGACTGTAAATGGTTGGTCATATAGAAAGGCTTTTCTTTCTATGTAAACGGTTGAGCATATTATTTACTAGCAGTTCACAGTTGTTTTTATCAAAACATGCTCATATGGTCTGCAGACTAGAAGCAAGTTCATTTTTGTTTCTTGGGGCAACTTCTTGAAGACGTTTCTTCATAATTCCCCACAAACTCATCAGATTTAAAGGAATTACATGGATTTGCCTTTCTTTGAGCCATCTAGTAGTGGTCTTGGAAGTGTGACAAGAAGCTGAATCTTGCTGAAAAAGGAAATCACCATCACATAAATCTACCTATGCAAAAGTAACATAAAGTGCTCAAGAATTTCTTGGCACACTTCGGAATTGACTCTTTCGTACACAATACACAGCCTACCTGGACCCTCTGTAGTCATACAAGCCCATACCATGACAGAGGTTGCAAATTTTACCGAGCGTTTCATGCTTTCTTTATTAAATGCTTCATGCTTAAGAGATGCCAAACATGTATCCCTTGATGACCATGGAACACACAAAACATACTTTCATCGCTAAAAAGTTTCTTTTTCCAGTCCTCTTGACCCCAGAACAGTCTTCGCTTACACCATCACACTCTAGTTGCCTTTTGCTGTTCAATAAGTGAAGCCACTTATTGAAGTCAATAAGTGGCTTCATCTTAGGCACACGTGATTTAAAACCCAATTTGTGAAGTCGTCTCAACGTTGTTGTAGATTTAGACACATTTACATCCAGTTCTTTCCATCTCCTGTGAAAATACCTTACACTTCGGAAGAGGTTTTTTCTCCACGATATTCTTCAATCTCCTCTCATTTCTTGATGTAGTTATGATCTTTCGGCTGCTATTGGAGCGATTATGCTGAAAACTCTGGTTATTAGAATACTGTCTCAATACTCTACTCATGCTTGCTTGAGAACATTTCAATTCCTTGGCTATACTGTTGAGTTTGGCCTTCTTTGTGTAGAGACACCATATGAGACTTCTCAGCTTCTGATATGTCATTCGTTCAACCCATGTTTAGCAAATGATTAATTGAAATCCATATGCAAATGATTCCTCACACACAAGTCAGTCCCGGAGCTACTGAAAAATATGCTATTTCTATGTTCTCCTAAAAACAGGAAAAAATTGGAATATTCTAATATTTTGAACTATGTTAAAAATTATTCTACTATTGTGCATGTTTTCAAATAAATGTACAAAGTACATAGATTTAGATGATGCTAATTCATATAATATAAAAGCATAAAAAATAATTATTTTCTATGCAATAAATTAGAATTGCAAATCATTCAAAACATTTTCTTTGATTGTTCTATTTTTTTTGATTTGGAGGTGTAGTTAGTTCAATGCATTTACTGTGAAGAGAATAAAAACAGAACTTGCTCATGTTTATTGGCTTAGAGGAAAGTGTAGATATTATAATATCTAAATGGAAGCCAGTTAGATGGAACAGCACTCATAAAAATGTAGAAAAGTAACATCTGTAAAAAAATGGTCAGAATGTATGAAAGAATGTCATCAATTAAATGTACTGTCTTCTGCGTAACCTCAAGAAGTTTTAGGAAGGTTTTCGGTGCACCACTACATACGTGTCGTGATGATGCTTCTCTGAGGATGAGTGGGTTTGGAATATGTATAAGTGAAAAGTGATGTTTTGAATGGAAAAAGACCAAATTTACCCTGGCCTTGTGGTTGTGCCAGGAAAAGCTAGAGAGTATGACAGTCCAAGAAGAGTAACATAATCTTATCTGGAGACCTATCAAATATAAGGGAGCAGAACTGAGAAAGAAATTCTCTGCATTTAATATGTGGACAGTGCCATTTGAACAATGTTTTCTTCTGTCATACTAAACATTCAGCAGCAGATGACACAAATGAATAAGCCACTTACAATCATGGATGAATATTACATGCATTTGATATATGAAGGACAATTGCATAACAGGTTCATTATAAAACTCATACACAAAATGCGTGCGTGCGTGCGCACACACACACACACACACACACACACACACACACACACACACACACACACACACACACACACACACACACACACACACACACACACACACACACAGGTATCCCTTGATTAACGCAATTAATTAATCCCTCGATGTTACCGCGTATATCAAAATTGTGCTAATCAAATATATAATTGATGGTAAAAATTACAATTCATCCATGATCAATTACTGTATTAATAATTCATTTTATATGGTACTCTTTTAGGAAAGATAAAAAATGAATGTAAAGTAAATGTTTAATAAATGCTTGAACCTACATTAGTTACTGCAATTTTTTTTTATGAAAAAAGTTAGAGTCATTTGAACAGTTAGTTTTTTTCTTATCAGCAATTCTACGATAATAAGCAAATGTCTCTCTTTAGATCTCAGCAAACAAGCATTCTTCAAAACATCTGGAACCATATCCATTACTTGCTGCTTAAGCAATTCTAACCAAAATATTCCATCCAGTTCTTTGATTGTTATCTCCTTCGGAACCTCATCTTCACATTCCATTTGTTCGTTGTCTTCATATGCGTGTTGTTGTTGTTCAATTTTAAGAAGATCGTTGTCACTGAAATCTTTTGAATTTGAATCCAATAATTCTTTAACATCTTCTGCATCAACACCATCAAAACCAAGGTCTTCACCAATTGCAACAATTTCTTCAACCACAGTGTTTGCAGGATTTTGGAAACCACCTAAGTCATTAACACATCCTGCAAAAAGTTTTTTCAAACAGCTCTCATGCATGTAGAAGACACTTGCTCCCACGAATCATGAATGTTTCCAATTGCGGGTTTAATGTTAAAATTTTTCTAAAATTCTTGGAGCGTAATTTCTACTGAATTTCTTGACAATGTCTTTTTAAGAAAATAGGCTTTGAAAGTTGCAACAAGCCCATGTCCATGGATTGTAGTGATGATATTTGGCGGAATTTTGGTAAATTTAAAGGAGCGTTAATTAAAACTCTTGCTGCATATATCAAGGGATTGTCGCAATTAATTTCGCCATGTTAATAAAAACCGCATTAAACAAGGGATACCTGTGTGTGTGTGTGTGTGTGTGTGTGTGTGTGTGTGTGTGTGTGTGTGTGTGTGTGTGTGTGTGTGTGTGTGTGTGTCAGCATTTTCTTTACTGGATGATGTAAATGTCATATCATAGTTAACTTTTATTGATGCCACAATCAACATTAACATTAGTTAACTATCAAAGCTTATGTCTGCACCTGCTCAAATATCCAAACTTCGTAACTGTTGAGAATAGCACACATGTTCATGTCAGTTCAAACTGGGAAATAGCCTCAAGAATAAAATCATGAAGTAGTGAGAGATACTTACCATGCTGCATAATTACAAATTCAGCAAAAGCTTAGAACTAGAAAGTTTTACTATCAACTGAGCAAACTTAAATAAAATAACTACTGAAATGTCTTTCATTCCCAAAGGGAATATGTAGTACTCTTTTAGCCCTGACTAACTTTAGGGAGATCAGTGAGCAAGAGGGCTCTCATATTCTTGCTTTGTCTTAATCAGTTTTCTTATATGCTTTGAATGTTGTGAGATGTCAACTGCCTTAATTGTTGGTTGCTGCCATCTGTTACATTCTACTGCATCTTATTTGCTTACACTCTGCAGTAAGCAAATTTGTTTATTTATTTGTTTTATGACTGCACCAGTTAAACTACACACTGAGTGCGAGTTTGTAAAATTCTAAACTGAAGACAAGGCAGATATTCATATTCCCCGCTAACTTTCATTTTTACTTTAAATCAGTTGTGGCTTAAACTTATCACTTAATTCAAGATAGGTACTCAATCTTTCATTACTCAATCATATGCAGGTTTGAATTTTTGGGGATAGTGCATTGACAAAGAAGTGCAATGTGTTGTTCACAAACCATTTAATTAAATCAAGAATTCTGATTACCTTGTTCGATTCATGTTAGCATATTTACACAATTGAATCACAATTCACATTTACATAAAGATGTCTCTAAATTAGGCTAAGTTCCCTTATTCTTCTACTCTTAAAGCTTAAATACAATTTATTACATCTTACTAGTCATTCTTATACAATTTGAATATAAAGCACACCTTGAGTGAGCTTAACTCATTAACTTATGCTAATTCATACAGTACTTTTCTTACTCTCATAATGCGAGCTTACAATTTTGTTGTAATTAACATTGTCACTCTAGACTATGAACAGAGACACTACATGTGAATCATTCAGAATTATTACACATCTAAGTACTTATGTGTAATATTCTCATAATATTCTCACTCAGCACAGTCCATTACACGAATCATTTGTTGTCTTCCTTTCTGCTGACTCGCTCTTGATTTACTGCCATACTTCTTCTTTGTCTGAGTCTTCGATAATTCTGCACCCACCTGAACTTTCAATTCAATGTGGCAGCAATGACCATATGATGAGTGGTTCCTTTGCCGGTGAAGATTCTTTTCCGTGGTGGCAATGGGCATCAGATTTCTGATGGCAGTGGACCCAGGTAAAGGAAGGCTGAGAACCCTAAGACAAATGCCACCTCCCTTTTTAATGACTGATATGGACTTCATGTGGCAGTGAACCCAATAATGTTCTGCTGTAGCTATATTTTGGAAGAACAGAATTAAGATTCTGTAGTGCTTGGCTTCTTTTATCTACATTTATGGAATATCTGTATGCTCTATCATGTAAGGAACAGATGATGCCTATTTTTTGTGCTGGATGGTTATGAGAAGTTTTGTGTAGATAACATAGAAACTGGCAGATCTGGGGAGATATGCTGATTGGAACACATCAAGTACATTGAGAATGAAAGAAAGTACAAATCAGGGTTGGCAGCACATACAACTGATACAAAACATCTAGTAGAATGACAACAAACTGAAATGCTTCACATTGATTGCTGCTTTTACTCAAGAGCATTCAAAGAATCAGCTGAAAGGAAGCATCCTCTACAGTGTCTGGTCTTCCTTAACCCTTTCATGACCATGGGACATATGTGTTCCCACATAAAATCTTGATTGTGTACGTAAACCAAAATAACGTCAATATTTTTTTCCAGCAAATACTAATCTGGAACGTATTTTTGATAATTTTATTATTGGAAATGCTACGTCAGCGCCACCCATCAAAAGAAAGTTTCACGGCAAATCGTACGTTCAGAGCATGGCATGTTCAGAACTTTTCATAAGTGTTTCTGCATAGAATATTGTTTGTTATATGTTTATGGTGTAATATTTTCATTTGATGGTAAGTAAATAATAGTATTATTATGTTTTTCAATAAAATTTTGAAATAATATTCCAAAAAAACATAAAGGGACACCGTTGTCCCTGTGGACGTAAAGGGGCGTATTTTACAAGTAAATTACTCGTTGTAATCGGTGTTTTTTTATTTATTTTACCCACTTCTGTATTTTATTTGCATTTTTATCATTACAGACATGTCGAGAAAAGGGTGTAAGCAGTTTGAACTAAAAGATAACAAAATTTTGCAGTGTTCAGTAGCAGAAAATAGCGATGATGAAGATGCACTAGAACTCGATGAGGAAGACCAGATATTTATAACTCAGGATGTGGATGCACGGGTTTTTATGGTTGAAATTGAAGACCCAGCACAAAAACGTTGGAATTATCAGCAACAGAACCTGAAACAGAAAATAGACTGCAAGTAAGTGGCCCTACATTCATACGGAAAAAAAATACATAAGTACCAAATAGCTTTCCTGATGTTGATTATATCTTCGGAGAAGTTCAGATTTACGGAGACAGCGATGAAGATTCGTTATTGACGCCCATTAAAATTTTTTATTTGACAACTAACTTCGAAGATTTAGTTAGAAAAATAAGAGTTGAATCTATATGGTATGCTGAGCAGAATGGAACACAATACACAGTTGATGATGATGAAATGAAAGCCTATCTCGGTATGAATTTGGTGATGGGTTATCATGTTTTGCCATCATTGAGAGATTACTGGTCTATTGATCCAGATATGGGCGTTCCCTAGATTGCAAATGTAATGCCTAGAAATAGGTTTGAAAATATCTGCAAAAACTTACACTTTTGCAACAATGTATGCTGAGCAGAATGGAACACAATACACAGTTGATGATGATGAAATGAAAGCCTATCTCGGTATGAATTTGGTGATGGGTTATCATGTTTTGCCATCATTGAGAGATTACTGGTCTATTGATCCAGATATGGGCGTTCCCTAGATTGCAAATGTAATGCCTAGAAATAGGTTTGAAAATATCTGCAAAAACTTACACTTTTGCAACAATGCAGACCAACCAGATAGAAATAGCGCTAACTATGAAAGAGCATATAAAATCAGGCCTGTAATGGATCATCTGAACAGTTCTTTTCAAAAAGCGATGAATAACACCAAAACACAATCCACTGATGAGCATATGATAAAATTCAAGGGGCACAACATTATGAAACAGTATATCAGAAATAAACCTATAAGATAGGGTTTCAAAATGTGGTGCAGAACTGATGCTAAAATGGGCTATTTGTTTGAATTCTATCTGTACAAGCAAAAAAAACATCAGAAAATGAATATGGGTTAGGCCAGTAGTGGCGAACCTATGGCACGCGTGCCAGAGGTGGTACACCCGCGAATTTTGCTGGCACGTTAACGATTTACATATGATATGATACGCTTATAAATTATTCCACTTTTTTTTTTTTTAATTGTTACAATACGTACAAGTTAAATTTTGTTTTACAGGAGAGAGCAGCTATGAAGACATGAATTTGATTGGTGCGGTATTAACAATAGATCACGCAACCCAAAGACAAATGGAACCGACAATTTTTGAGTTGAAATGCTAATTCTCTTCAACCGAATTCCATAACATCTGCAACTGTCATAACAACATTCACTATATATTTCTTAGTTTTAAGACATTCACGATGGGGTGTCGTTTATCATTCTGACAGAACTTCTCATTACCGGCTGGCTCAACTCACACAAAGTTTCAACCCTTGGTTGATTTTTATTGCTGCTTTGTGTTTGAGCTGGAAGGGGAACTCACACAAGCATTATATGGCATGTTTCAATTTGTGGTAGAATTTTATTTGAAGTTAGTCTTTGTGATCTGTCATAATGACATGGAGAATTTCAAATGCAATCAAACACTTATTTCACGTAATTGAAAAATTGGACAATAGTTTTAGTTAGATACTGTGTTTCTGGTGCAACATATGATTTAGCTTGCCTATACAGCATAGTTAATGTGAGAGGTACGTGTGATTCATTAGTTAGCGCCATTTTTATTCCAGCTGTCTCCAATTGCACTATTTGTTGAGAAATATATTACACAAACTGCAAAAGCCTCTGTACCTTATTCAGGGATACAATAAAGCTATTTTTTTTCTTGCATCTACAGTATATAATGGCTGTTGGCGAGGCCGTGTTGTTTTTTGTGTGGGAGGTATATATGCAAAACCTTTTAATGTCTTTTTTCGTAAAGTGAAATCAGGGGTGCCAGTTATATGTGAGGGCAAGTTATATTTGACAGTAAGCATTCGCCGATAAGTCGTCATCCTTCTGCTGCTTCCCCTGCTCTGCTGACTTCTATGGCGAGTTACAATGCATAAATATTTTTCTCACTACTGTTTTTTTTTTTTTTTTCCAAACTAATATCATTAAAAGCAATTTAATAATACAATAATCAATTTTATACTGAATAATATTATAAATTTTTGGTGATCAGAATGGGATATGTCAATGAAACTTACCAGAAGTAATTTAATGATGTTGGCCTGAGAAACTACAATATTGTAGCATTAGTCCTGTGAGTGATAACTAAATTAAATGCATACCGTACTTTTATATTTGTCAACATGCTACACTGTATACATTAACACGTTCGCTGCCAACTACGAGTATACTCGTAGTGGGTAAACCTGCTTCACAAGCCAGCTACGAGTATACTCGTATGATGCTTACCGCCAGGAACGAGATTATTGTAGTGACCTTGAAGAAGTGAAAATGCTTGGCTTGTGGGGCTAGCATCAAAACTGTGTATTCTCATAGACCGTATATGCTCTGTACAAGCCAACTACGAGTATACTCGTAGGACGCTTACCTCTGGTAACAAGATTATCGTACTGACCTTGAAGAAGTGAAACTGCTCGGTGTAGGGGAACAGACCATGCCAAAGTAGCGTGGCAGCGAACGTGTTAAGCATATTAATACTCTTTATGATTATGCCATAATTAATTATTAATACTTATTTACTAAAATAAATAGCCAAAAGGCTTGACATCGGCAATACAAAATTATATAAATTAAGTGGATATTAAATCCAACATTATTTCAAAGCCAACTACAGAAACTATAGACGTTTCATGCGAAATTTGACCAGAGATCTTAAGGCAATACACTCGCCGCCATACTACGAGTTGCCCTAGCCGCTAGAGCAACTGATAGTATGCCGGGGAGTGTATTCTCGTAAGATCTCTGGTCAAATTTCGCACAAACGTCTATAGTTACTGTAGTTGGCTTTGAAATAATGTTAGATTTAATATCCACTTAATTTATATAATATTAATACTTATGTTAGTTTAATGTATGAACCTTAAAAAAATGGGAACAGTATTTACGAATAAGTTTGTTGGGGCCGAGCCCTCTAATACAGTAAGAATAAATAAAAATACAGTCTTATAGAAAAAGAATCGAGAACGACTAATCCTTAGGATTACCTGACTTTTCCCTTTTCTAATTTGGCACCACGCAGTAAGCAGAAATAAGCAGCAGCAACTGCATTATTGTTGCGTATGTGCACTGTTTTGTTTTTGCTACTGTAAATAGGAATTATAAAGATAATTTAATTTAGGCATATAATAAAATGTTGATATTTTTGAAACTATAAAAAATGCATTTGATTTAAGTTATGAATTATTTTGTTACAGTTCTACTGAACATGGCTGGCAAAAATAAAAAACGAAAATTATCACAGTCAAGCAGCAGAGAGTTCCAAAGCTGGTGGACTGAAGAGTATGGCATGATTAATAAAGATAAAGACAATAAAGCAATATGCATTTTATGTTCCGAGACAGTTGTGTGCAGAATGTCGTCAGTAAAATGGATTTATGAGACAAACCATAAATCACTCCTTGAGAAAAGCAAGAACGAACAGAAAGAATTTATTGCTCGGGCAATTAAAAATAGGAATATCCAGTCAACAACCCTAATGAAATTTATCGGCAGTCATTCAAACATAACTGGTGCTAGTTTTTTTGCTCAAATGTAATTGCCATACATGGGAAACTTTTTAATGATGGGGAATGTATAAAAGAAGCATGATTAAAATGAGCACAAGTTCTCTTTTAAGATTTTGAAAACAAGGAAAAAATTATTCAAAGTATAAAAGATATACCTTTGGCTAGAAACATAGTGAAAGATAGAATCATAGAAAAGGCTAAAAATATAACTCATCAGCAAAAAACAGATATAAAATCTTCTGGTTTAATTTATCTTTGTCTTGATGAGAGTACTGACATAACTGGATCAGCTCGTTTAGCAATTTTTATTTGTTGTGTGTGTTGGGAAAATCAAAGAAGAATTGATAAGTTTAACATCATTAGCAACAACAACAAAAGGAATAGATATTTGCAACGCAGTTGTAAATGCACTTGCTGAAAGAGATATAGATCCCTCCAAAACTGTATCAGTAACTACTGATGGTGCTTGCAGTATGACTGGAGAGGAAAATGGGTTCGTCAATTTATTTACCAGACGTATTGGACATTCGGTTCTGGGTTTTTATTGTATTATTCATCAGCAGGTTTTATGTACAAAGGGTACTTTCAAGCCACTGGAAGATATTATGAGCATTGTAACAAAATTGGTCAATTTTATATCGGCACACGCTTTAAATAAACAAAAATTTATAGAATTATTAAGTGAGGTAAACTCGGTGTACAATGGTTTACTTATGTACAACAACATCCGATGATTAAGTCATGGGAAAGCTCTTCAAAGATTTGTTGAGTATTTAGATGAAGTCAGACTTTTTTTACATAATGAGAAAATCATTGAAAAATACAATCAATTAATGAAAGTTGAATGGCTTTCGAATTTTTTTCCTCGAATTTTCGAATGTTTTTTACTGATTTGTGTTTACATTTAAATGTTAAACTGCAAGGTGTTAACAAGACAATTATTGTCATGTTTGATTTAATCAAAGCATTCGAAGCTAAATTACCAATTTTTAATCATGACGTTATTTCCAATAGCTTCCGATATTTTCCAAATACAAAAAAATTCTTTGCAGATCTAGAATCCCATGAAAAAACAGATCAAGTTAAATTGACAAATGCGTTTTCTACAGTTATTCAGTAGATAATCAACGAATTTTCTTCAAGATTTACACAGTTCAGGCAATTTACAGGAACATCAAAATTTATTTTGCATCCGGACACAACATCAACTGATAAACTCAATTTGGAGATTTTCGAGTGTCTGAATTTGGAAGATATAGAAATGCAACTAATCGATTTTCAATCTAGTTCTAAATGAAAACAAAAGTTTGTTGATTTGAGAAATGACTTGGAAATAATGGAAAATGATCGATTATTGGGTGCAATTAAAAAGAATGCAGAAGGGGAAATATTGAGAACTTGGAATACCATTCCTGAAACCTTTTGTTGTTTAAAAAAACTAGCGATGGCTATATTATCACTTTTCTCTTCTACATATGCTTGTGAGTCATTATTTCAAAATGAATTTTATAAAAGACAGTTTAAGAAATAGAATGACTGATGAATCTAGTTCCGCATGTGATAAAGCATTTGGCATCTAATGTACAACAGCATAAATCTCATTAATAAATTGATATACTGATATTGATAAATTAATAAATTGATAAAAAGTTGATATTGATTTGTATACGACAACATGTATGTCAAATTATGAGTTCATTTTTATGAAATTCTATGTTAATTTTTAAACTTCTCTCAATAAAATTATGCAATTAATTTAGTATTAATTAATGTTAATTAATTAATTAGTGTTGTATTAATTAGTTGCTGACAGGCTTGGCACGTCAGCAACTTGATTTGTAAATTTTTGGAATGTGCCGGCATGTCAGCAACTCGATTTGTAAACTTATGGCACGTGGACATAAAAAGGTTCGCCACTACTGGGTTAGGCGAATTGGTAGTGCTGGAGCCTACAAAAGCCACTGAAGACTTAGGTTGTGAGGTGTACTTCAATAATTTTTTTAACTCACCCATGCTGCAATACAAGTTGAAAAACCGAAATATCAAGGCATGTAGGATTGTTTGCTCTAACCGAATTTATTTGCAACCCTTTACGTCCATTGGGACACGTGTCCCATGAAATTCTATAAAACCTATGATTTTTTCCTACGTATTACTTCATAAGTCCTTCTGGTCCTGAAAGGGTTAATCCAGCGTAACAGTGAATTGAATGCATGCTTTCCATTGTTTAAACATTTTCACTAGAAATGTTAACTATTATTATTTTGCTTGTAGTTTTTTAATTTCTTCATACTATTTCCTGATGAAGTGAAACAAAGTTTCCAAAACTAGTTGCAATTAAAACATAATTTCTTTCTGACTTCTTTATAAGTAGTTTAATACCAGAAAATAGTGATTCTAAAATGTCCTTTCCCCACAGAAGCACACACAATGAGATACAAATTCAAGGTGAGTTTTTGCATATATTTTGCAAATAAATTTGAAAAACTCAGAATTAAACAAAAACTGTTCTGCAATCGATTAACATTTTATTAAGGTGTAGAGACAATAGTGTTATCCCTTGTTTTTTTAAATTGCACTGGCAGTTCACTACTAAACATGCACTAAGAATTTACTGATGCACAAAGTTGTGTTGCTCGAAGAATGGATAGCGCATAAAGGTATGAGCTTTTGAAAATAGACAGCCTAACATATATACTTCATACATGTTAGGCTGTCTATTTTCAAAAGCTCATACTTTATCTTCTTCTTCTTCTCTCTCCCTGCAAACATTTGGAATAGTTTAGACTGACTTTCACATGAAAAATCAGAACACCAGCTTGTTCATGCTTACTGCTATTGATTTCTTGACTAAATAAACACACGTAAAACCACAATAATAGGTTTTTTAATACGTAAATATTTCAACCTAAGTGTCTTAGGACATCGTCAGTACAGTTGGGCACAATACTAGGAATAACATACAGATAGGGCACATGAATACAATGGAATCCAAATGCGTGCAGCAGCGCTTTCTAGCATTAAAAATTAAAAAAAAAAAAAAAAAGAAATAAAAAAAGAAATAAAAAAATATAAAAAAATACATTAGATTATTTAGATTACTTTAAAATTGAATTATTTTACACAACTTTGTATGACAATTTCCCATACTTTAGGAATGGCAAGGACATCATTGCGGTTTAGATTGGGTCTGTGAAGTAGGGCTTCAGCACTTTCTTTATATAAACATTCATGTTCGTATGAAGATCTGTGTAGAAGTTTGGTCTTTTCCCAGTGGATCCTATGGTTTGGGTTTTCAACTCCGTGTTGAGAGAGGCCAGATTTCTGCAGCTTGATGAGATGGAAATGGTCTTGATGTTCAGAGATATGTTTAAGAACAGATCTACCTGTCTGCCCATAGTATGACGGTTTACAGGAGCATGGTACCTCGTACACATCAGGTAGTAACAGAGGTGGAAGTTTGTCTTTAGGCGAAGGTAACAAGTTGTAGATCTGGTTGATGGATTTGTAAGTCACAGCAAGATTGTATTTTTTCATAATTTTTTTAAAGTCGCTCTGAGATGCCTTTGACATATGGTATGGGAATCCTATGGGCTTGTTCTTGTCTAGGTTGATGTGTGGAGAAGTGGCTGATGATTTTTTGAGTAGTTTTAGGATTGTATCCATTTAGAATGACTGTGTTTTTGATTATTTCCAATTCTTGTTTTAGAGATTCTTCAAAGGAGCAAAATCTGTGTGCTCTGGTTACCGGTGATTTGATGATGCCAAATTTTTGAGGATGATGAGCAGAAGAGTCGTGGATGTAGCCACCTGAAAAGGTCAGCTTTCGATAGACAGAAGTGGAAATGGAACCATCTTCTTTTCTTTGGATGTGTAAATCCAGGAAAGAGATCCCCTGTGGAGATTCTTTTTCTAACATAAATTTGATGCAGGGGTGAAGAAGGTTTATTTTATCTAGAAACAGATATAGCTCTTGTTCGGAATGACCCCAGACTGCAAAGACGTCATCGACACAACGTAGCCAGATTTTTGGTTTCGGTGAAACGCGAAAATTTTTTCTTCAAGATCTTCTATAAACAGATCTGCCAAGTTAGGTGATAAGGGAGACCCCATAGCTGTTCCCTCCTCTTGCTTGTAGATTTTTTTCTTTCCAAGTGAAGTTACCTGAAGTAATTGTAAATTTGAATAGTTCAACAATATCAAATGGAAATTTTTGAGTTAACAGGTCCACTGTTTCCTTATGGGGAATATTAGTGAAGAGGGAGACAATGTCAAAGCTAATTAGCATATCTGTTTCCAACAGTTGAGTGTCTTTTATTTTAGTGTGAAACTCTGTGGATTTAATTGATGAGGCTGAGTGGACAATGTGGGGACGGAGAAGGTTAGATAATAATTTTGATAACTTATAAGTCAGGCTGCTAATAGAATCAACGACGGGTCTGAGTGGGACATTGTTCTTGTGAAGTTTGAGTAAACCGTATATTCTTCTAGGAACTGTATATTCTAGGTTTACCGAAACTTCACAAGAACAACGTCCCACTCAAAAAGGAAAATAGGAAACTAAAGGAAGATGATATTTATTATGTGGGTACATGCAGAAGAAATCGACTTCAAGGTGCTGACAAGAAACTGAAAAATGAAAAGGATTTGCAGAAAATGGGACAAGGAAATATGTCCGTTACCACGTCCTCTGATGGCATTACTGTCACTAGATGGGTTGATAACTTAATAGTACATGTGGTATCTAGTTACTTAGGAAAGGAGCCTGTCAGCGTATGTCAGAGGTTCGGCTGGAAAGAAAAAAAGTATGTTGAAATTCCACTACCTCGCAGCATAGCTGTTTATAACAAACATATGGGTGTGGACCTTATGGACTCTCTTGTGATTTTGTATCGAAATGATACCAGGAACAAACGATGGTATATGAGAATTTTTTACCATATTTTGAACGTACTTGTTTGTGATGCACGGATCATTTGGAAATGGGAAGAAAAAGAAAAATTGGATTTGTTGGAATTCAAATCAAGAGTGGCAACTGCTTTGATATATCAAGGTTTAGCTCAGCTAGGAACAAAGAAACGAGGATGCCCTTTAAGTCAGACACCACCAGCACTAAAGAAACACAAAACTCATTCTGTGCCATATGAGAAATGTTTTGATGGCAGTGGACATTTCCCAAAGAAGCCAACAGGTGCTAATGCCAATCGTTGCAGAGATATACACTGCATGAGTAAAACAAGATACATCTGTGGTAGATGTGAGGTTCCAATCTGTCTGGAATGTTTTCAGTCTTTCAATACAAAATGAGGCAAAGAGAATAAGACTGTTCTTGATTTACATAGCTCTACTGCAAATTCTAATTGTTTTACTTTTTTGTATGTATTAAGTAATCCAAATTTTGATCATTCATGCAGTGTTTCAACAAAATATAAATTGTTTATAATATGTTTTGTCATACTTGTAATGTCTTTCAATGAAAATAAATTCCTTAGTCTAAGTCATTTCCATAGACATATGTCTGTAGTCTGTTGGCATTAGTGCATGATGTCCTCAGATGAGGACATCATTTTTTTACATATACAGGACACAAATTTAGCAAATTTAATGAAATCATGGTAATACTGTAAGATTAAATGGTACTGTATCATGCCATTATAATTTTTTATAAATGAATATAAAAATTCATGCATGAGAGGGTTAATTGAATTTCATTTTTTTAAATTTTTTTATTGCATTTTTAAATTTTTACACAATCCAGAAATCCTGCTCAGGGAACAAACATGGAATTTTTGAAAGTCACTTCAGACTTTAAAAGCAAGGTGAGGGTTTCTCTCTCACACACACAGTGATTTATTATCTCCCACCTAAGGACATTTACAAACATCCATACTCACAGCAGGATTTGAACTTGTAGCCTATTGGCTGGAGAGTGGATTATATTAAGCACTACATCTACACATACACACAGCACTGTTATGCCATAGGTCTTGGAACCGGGTGTGTGGAACTGATATAAAATAAATCAATCAGGCTGGTACTAATAATTATTTTTCACAAACTTCATTTAAAATCACTAAGAATAAAAACTCCTGTCTTATTTGGTGTATTCCTGACAGTTCACAAATGAAGATAAGATATAACTGGAAACTATACTTAAAACAGAATCAAGATTAAGATAATTACCTTCTCAGCATATAATTTTCTTTCATCACCTGCTAAATTAGATGCCTTTTCTAAATTAAAAAAAAAAAGAAGCACACACACACACATATATATATATATACACACACTAGATATATAATAGTAAACATTTTATGCATCACTCACAAAAGAAATTTTGCCTTAAATATTAATTAAAAGCTATCTGGACTACTGTTGCGCTCAGAAAGACTAAGAAAATTAATAACTATAAATAGTTAATGTAGTGCTTGCTGTGCAATGGCAAAGAAATGGGTTTAAACAAAGGCATTCATGTGAATGTTGTCAGAGTCTCTTTTATTATTGTACCATTATTAATGATCAAGCTACCAGAAAGGAAAGTTGGTCATTTGCATAAGACAATCACATGCATGCTGTGTGCCTTTGTTTATACCCACTGTCTTAGCTGTGCAAACAATATATCATCCATACTATAAGTGTAAAGGTAATAGTTATAAAGAAAATGTGTTGCTGAAGATATCTTGTTCAACTGCAATGAATTTAAATCGAACTGGAATACACAAGTGAATGATAAACTACAAGCTCTATCATCTGAAATTCTAGAGAAAGCAGTGAGTCTTTAAATATCTAACTGAGAATGATTGATCTCAGAATAGGGAAATTAGCTAAATTTTCTAACCAGAAAATACATGAAAAGCATAAATTATTGCATTATTGCTCATAAACTGAGAACCAGAAAGGTTATTAAAATCTTTCTGGAAGTTTAATTTTCATCTATCCTAGGGTTTGAAATTCAGACTATCTCATTCCAATAAACTAATCTTTGACATCCTTTTCCATAACACCTTTCTTTCATATTGTCTCAAGGGACTCTCACTATCTCTTTGCTGGCTCTCCTCCTACCTTCATGTCAAATGGTTGTGGGTCTGAATCCCACAGTGGGCATGGTTGTTTGATTGTCTTTAGGTGGGAAATGAAATTCACTTCCCAGTGTGAGAACATTGCCCTGCTTATTGGAGGCCTGAAGTGGCTTGAAAAAGTTCCATATTTGGTCTCTAAAGAAGATTTCCAAATTATGTAAAAAATGCAAAAAAAAAAAAAAAAAAAATATATATATATATATATATATACAGGGTGTTCGGGATAAATTTGACAGTTTCGTAAGGAAAAAGAAAATCTTCTTTGTATCTATTAAATTTAATGAATTGACAAAAAAACATTACAGGCAGAGTTAATTACAATACTATCAACAAGATTTACTCAAAATAACCACCATTAGCATCGATCACAGCTTCAATTCTGCTTCGGAACCTCGAACAAGCTGATGCTACAGTCTCCCTGGGAAGGGCCGCAAAAACTGTTTTAATTTTATCCATTAACTGGGCTTTTGTATTACTGGAAGTGCGATTGGTGTCTTTTTCAACTGCGCCCCATACAAAATAATCCATGGGGTTAAGGTCTGGGGAGTTTGGGGGCCAAACATTTGGACTGGTGAAGTCGTAGAAATTTTCAGACAACCATTTTTGACTTTTCCCAGAGGTGTGGCAAGGGGCCGAATCCTGCTGCCATACATACGGCCTACCATTGGCTACCCTTGTTATCCAGGGCTTGACTACAGTTAGCAACTCCACGAACAAAGCCCGAATTCCAATGCCAGGGTTCTTCAACACCTGTTCCTGCAGATTTGCGAGGAATTCTGCTGTACGAACGCAATCAGATCGTCTGCTAGGGATCTTTCTTCTTGCTACATCCTCGTAGTCACCATTGCAAGTCTCTAGTTCATGCCTGATTGTTTTTACTGTATTCAGGGAGCATTGGGCAGCAGTCGTAATATCCTTATTTTGATGGCGGGCACGAATCATCATGATACAAGTTATTCTCTTCCATGATTCAGGTGGGTTCCAGCTATCCATCCTTTCTGACATCTTGTATATGAATGAAGAAGGGTCCAAACTTTTAAATGAAGAGAAGTGTGTGTTAATACATGTAACTTACGGAAAAATATAATTAATTATAAATATGTCAAATTTATCCCGAACACCCTGTATATATATATATATATATAAAATGAATAAAAATAGTACAGAAAAACTTTTGTGGGTTGGTTGGTTGGTTGATTTATAGTTTATTGGTGCAAGACCAGCAAGGGTCATACTGCACCATAGCAAAGGTTACAGCAATGAATAAGCAGTCGAAGAAAAATTTTAAACAATACTTTAAATTTTTGTGATTGATGATGGATGTTTGTGATTGTCTGTGAAAATAATAGTGGTGATAGTGGACAGTATATGGCGTTGGTGTAGATGAGGTTGAGTGGTGGAGACGGAGAGTTGTAGAGTAGGTGCCCTTCCTCGATGAGCCTTAGGACTCCCTGGAGGTGTCAAATAATAATAATACACATGTACAAAAACCAAGCCAAGGAATGCAGTATCTATGTATGAATAAAAGTTTAATTTACTTTCAGTGGATACTGAGGTATCCATTTTTTTCTGTGGGGATGTATGTTGATTTATCTTTAAGTGATATCTTTTGTCATGATTTTTTTGACAAGTGGGTTCTCATCAAATGGAACCATTTTTGGAGTTGTCTCTGGAGTAAGACCATAGATCATGTGATTGATGCACTCAACAGAGAAGCACTTGAGAACACAAAGTTCATGTATGGTGAAATTATCAGATAGTGGAATAGACATCAGAGTTTGAGTTGCTGTTGACATTTTCTTAATTATTACCTTCTCAGCACACAAGGATCTGAACAGGTGTGGCAGTGGCTAGCTTTCTTTTTGCATCCTGATATATGTTTTGTTCTGTTTTAATTTTTGTATTTCTTTTTTATCTTTCCGCTTCTGACATACATGAGAGTAAGCTGGATGATCGCCTTGACAGTTGACACATTTAACTTTTTTTTTTTTTTTTTTTTTTTTTTTTTCCCCAGAGCAAAATTTGTTATCATGCTCTTTACTACTACATTGGGCACAGGTGGTAGAGCCATGATGGGCAGTTTGGGAATGTCCATATTTCTGACATTTAAAGCATCTTAGTGGATTAGGGATGTATGCTCTAACAGGACAGCTGAGATACCCTGATTTTACAGATGTTGGAGGCTTAGGTGTATCAAAAGTAAGGACGAAGTTCTTGATTGTAACCAGGTGACCATTCTATGTATCAGGATGCACCTTACACCCATCACTCCCAGGTCTTTAAGCTTTGAACGTATCTCATCGTCAGGAACATCAAGGAGATCCCATTCTAATATCACTTCTCTACAGGAACTGAGTGTTTTATGAGGTGTTACTGTGATTTGTATTCCACCCATTGAAGCAGCTCCCAGCAGTTGCTGACGTTGTTGACATGGTTCCACAAGGATATTACTAGAACGTAATTTCCTAACAGTTTTGGGAGGTCCTGTCAGTCCTTCTAAACCCTTTTGAATAAAAATGGTGACATTTTCCCTATTGGGTTTCCACCTGTTGCATGGATAATCGAAAACACTGGTACATTTATACTAGTATCACACAGCTTTTGTTTCATACTTCTGTTACCAAATGCTGTATCTATGGTATCAGTACTTGGGTGGGACTCTTTCGTGGGGGGGAGCCACATAAAAAAAAAAAGCTTCTCAGATTAGCTCTTTCTTATTTAAAAGTTTTAGATTCCATTCTAACTATATTAATCTATCATTTTTTCTACATAAAAGAAATTTTCAGCAAGCTTTACTAGAGAAATAATCAATTATTATTGTGTAATAGAACAAACCACAAAAAAAGAAAAAAAGAAAAAAAAAAGTGATGCATGATTTTTCAACATATTTTCTGAAATCACAGTCTTTTACAGAAATAATTCATTTAAATTATGATAAAATGATTCAAGATGCAATGTAAAAAAAAAGCTTCACTGGGCCCATTCTATTCGAATAGGAAAACTCAAACTCGGTACTTCCAAAAAATTTTCCCATTCAGTTTTTCAAGGTTGACTGTCTGCAATAGATGTAGATAGATAACTTTTTTTTTTCTATTTCCTTTCAGACTTCATTAAACAAATTTTCTTTTTTCTATCTCAGCCTGAAATGTAATGTACATTTCAGGTGTATCAGCTAGTGTACAGAGAACCGCTTGCAAAATTAAGTGTTCTCTTATGCATGTTTCCTTTTTTTTTTAATTCAAATTTTATTCAGTATTATGACAGATGTTACAAAGTCATAATCTTGCAGGAGATTCAAATAAAAAGATAAGTAGTTGTTTAAGAAATTTATAATTGAAGTTTTATTTTAGTTATTGCTTCATATGTAGAGAACTTTACTGTAAATAAGTTAGTTGAAATGCCTTTTACTACCAAAGGGCATTTCAACAATGCCCTTTGGTAGTAAAGATCTTTGGGTTTGAATCCCATATAGCATGCAAAGAACCTTTATCAGTGCTTTCCAAGTGAAGAGGAGTAACCAGTTTCATAAGAAGGTGGCAGGGCTTTTTCCTCCAAGAAAATTGAGTTTTTCATCCCTTAAGAAGGGATGAAAGAAGAGCACACACACAACTGACAGCTATAATATAAGCTACATTATCAGATATATTAATTAGGTTTCAGAGAAGCAAGATGCTTGGCTGTGGCAGGCCACTGAGCCTAACATGCAAGGGGAAATGGGAATTGAATTTGTGACATGCTGATTAAAAGAATATTTACTTAATTAAAATATCCTAAAATAATCTGTTTCTATAAAATAATTAAGATTAATTATTATTTTATTGTTTTAAGCATGGAATCAGAACAAAAATAGCTATTCTAGTTAATTATACAAGTAGAAAAGAGTGACATATCTTGTTTGCACTTTATATGAACAGAAAGCATTACCAAGTCAGTATGACAGCAGTGTCATACTGACTGCTGAGCAGAAAAAAATGTGTGTATTCATATATATTCATCATCAACAAATTCCTAATATGCACTTGCAAAGAGGTATATAGGATGCTATGATAGTACTAGAAATCCTAAAAATGAAAAATTCCTTCCTGATATATTCAAATTTGACACACTGACTGTTGACTATAAGACTTGCCAGTAGTGGCAAGTTTACATGTCAGCCCAATGCAGTCAACATGTCAATATGATGCTATTTGTTCTTTTCACAAATTTTTCTCAGAACTGTCATACCTGTGATCACTAGTTTTTGATCAACTATTATTTCTAAGCTAGCTCTCAGATCCATAAGTCAAAATTGGTTTGAACAAAGTCTCATATACAGTAAAGTGGATATTAGATCCAGGATTATTTCAAAGCCATATGTAGAAACTATGAAAGTTTCATAAAAATAAGTTGACTAGAAGCCTTTTGGCTGTTTTTTCATGTTTTAATTAATTTCTCTCTTATTCCATATAAATGTATTCAGTTGACTTCCTATAATGCCAGCTAATTATGTTGTCTTCTTTACATATTTAATTTGCCATCTTTGCAAAAAATTGTTCCTAAACAGCTGAAATATTTAACTTGTTCTAAAAGTTTCCCATTCAGGATGCAGCTGATGATTTCAATGTTTCTGCTTATTTTCATAATCTTTGTATGATATTTTAAATGATCTTTTTATAGAAAAATGAAATCTGCCTTTCATTTACCGTCACATTATTTAAGAAGTACGTAGGATATCTGTATTAAAATTCAGATATCCCACAAGTTTAAATATATATAAATGAATTGAACTTAAGAAATTAGTAATGCAACACTATTCTGTTATTAGTTACAAGTTTTTTTCTTTTATGTTGTGAGCAAGACATTTTGAGATGTTCATTTTGATCTTTGGCTACTGAAGTCTTGCTTAAAAGTGAAATAAAATTATTAAAATTAGTTATTAGAAGTTAAATGCGATTTTGTATGAGCTGTCTAAAGTTTTGTAATGTAGGTGCTGTTTGTATGAGTTGCCAAGGGATGTACCACCTTACCTCAGTCCTGAAGATATTTTCAGGTGCAAACTTTGTTTGCTTACACTTGGATAAAGGATTAAAATAAATTTATTATAATCTAACCAAGTGCAAAATAAACTTCCAACAACTTTCTCTAAATCCAGAGTAATTTAATAATAAGGTGGTACACCGTTGTTAACTCATATAGGTAAATATGACCTCTCTATTGCTTCTGGCTTAGTATCACCACTCTGGGTCTGCCTCCCACTGACGAGACCTCAATAAAGGTCGAAACCAGTCTGGGTAGTGGCCCTTCCCTTAATGCATAGCAGTATACATGTCTGCAAGGAGATGTGCTTTGCATTATGGGAGATACTGAGACAAGGAGTGATGAGAGCTTTATCCACCTTTGTTATGAGTTACTAAGGGATGTATCACCTTACCTTAGTCCTGAAGATATTTTCAGGCACAAACTTTGTTTGCTTACACTTGGATAAAGGATTAAACTAAATTTATTATAATGAGATAAGCAAAAGTTGCTGTAATGAAAAATAATTAAACGAGCTTACCTAAGTGTGAGAAGATTGTGAAATGAAGAACTGTTTCATGGAAACTGTAACCGAATAAATTTTTTTGTTCTTCAAACCCAACACTGGAAAACAGTAATGGTGGCATGGTGGCACACGATGGTGAACTTGAGGGAAAGTTTCTCAGTTGCATTTCCAAGCATGCACAGAACCAAAAAGAACATCATCAAACATTGCTAAGTGTTCAGCTCCCCCACAGAATACGAAGACTTGACAGAATTAGAAGAAAAGTTGCAAATAGAAGACTTTCACATAGAAAGTCTTTGGAATGAATTATAGTTCCATAGTGAATTAATTCCAAGAATATACAGTAATGGATCCTCTTCTAAGCTGTATGCTCTATCATGTAAGGAACAGATGATAGAGGTAAGATAGAGATAGTATCAAGAAGAATGTTGATATGAATTATCGTTCCATTAGTGAATTAATTCCAAGAATATACAGTAATGGATCCTCTTCTAAGCTGTACGCTCTATCATGTAAGGAACAGATGATGCCTGGATGTGAGATCTCAATAAAGGTCAAAACCATCTGGGTAGTGACCCTTCCCATAATTCACAAAAATAACACACGTAAAAAGAAGTGTGCTTTTCATTACGAGATACTGAGACAAATGATGTGAAGCACACAGCCTCTATATACTAGTTGACTAGTTGTGAAGATAAATACTTCATGTGCAAACTTTGTTTGCTTATGCTTGGGTAAAGGATTAAAACAATATAATTTCTTGTCAAGTATAATGAACCTCATGACAGTACTTGGGGAAGATTCCAGGTATATCAGGTTGCCAAATAATTTTATCACAATTCTGCCAGGTGTGCCAGCTGGGCATCTGAATAAGAGTATGTGGAGGATGCTGCCACAATTTTGAGAGGAATTTGGTGAAATTGTCCGCATAGCTCAGAAGATTCTAGTAGCAAGACTTACACGTTGGTTAGACATAACTGGTAATTAGTTTACGGAATTAACAACGCATATAAAGTATATTAATTAAAGGTAACTTTAATGAATAACTTCTATATTTCGGCAACGTCACACTGCCATCTTCAGGAACATAAAGATATGGTATGTGCACTCAGGAACTAACACAAAGCAAATGAGGAAGAAAGCAATTAACTAATATTGTTCCTGAAGTCCTAATGGTGCCCTCTTGCAGGCTAATTTGGTAGTCTTGGCAGTTGGGCTTTAGTTCTCATAATGAAAGTCTCCCAAATTTGGGGCAGTTTCATGCACCCAAATTTGTTGAGGTTAGGAACGTTTTTTAGAGCTGCTGAAGATTGTTTGAATAATCTTTCGTATTTAAACTTGCTGCGATGAATTATTTTTGTTTTCTTCCAACGAATTTTATGGTGGGTATCTAAGGCATGGTCTGCCAGCTCAGAGCGGCTGTACTGGTGAAACCGGATGTAGTCTTGGTGTTCTGAAATCCTGATATTTGTTGTTCTGCCTGTTTGGCCAAAGTAGGACAATTTGCAGCTGCAAGGGACCTGGTATACACCAGGTAGGTCTAGGGGAAGTGGTTGGTCTTTGGTAGAGCGGATAAGGGATGCCAACTTTTTATATGGTCTGTAACAGGAAGTAAGGTCATATTTTTTGAGGATATTGGTTATTTTCTCAGAGGTGCCCTGGATGTAGGGGATGGTGATAGACTTGGTGTAATCTTTATTGTGGAGGGGGGGGGGGGCAGGTGGGTTGTGGTTTACAAGTTTTAGTATTTTTTGGGGTTATAGCCATTGGCTAAGAAAGTGTTGAGGATGTGGTTTAGTTCAATAGTCAGGGCCTTGTCATCTGAGCAGATTAATTTTGCCCTGTTATATAGTGTTTTTATCACCCCATATTGTTGTGAGGGGGTGGGTGGGATTGCTGGTGAATGTATCTGCCAGTGTGGGTGGGTTTTCTGTAAACAGAGAAAACCAAAGATCCATCAAGCTGGCGGGTGATTAAAGTGTCTAGGAAGGGGAGGGTGTTGTGTTGTTTTCCTCTTTTTCTAAGGTGAACTGGACTCTGGGGTGTTGGTTGTTTAAGTGTGCTAGGAAGGAGTGGAGTGTGTCTGAGCCATGTGGCCAAATAGCAAACACATCATCCACATAACGAAGCCAAATAGTGGGTTTTTGTGGGGCGGAGTTTAAGGCTTTCTCTTCAAATGTCTCCATAAAGAATTTGGCCAAGGGTGGGGAAAGTGGTGAACCCATGGCTGTCCCCTCTATCTGTTTGTAGAACTTTCCTTGCCAAACGAAATAGCCTCAGTTCATTGTGAACTGAAATAGGGCTGAGATATCGGGAGGAAACTTGGCTTGGATGAGCTCAAGGGTTTCTTTGAGTGGGACATTAGTGAATAGGGAGGAGACGTCAAAACTGACCATTATGTCAGTGTGTTGGAGTGTGAACTTGAGGGAAAGTTCACACTCCAACATCACACATAAAAAACTCAGCTTTAAAGTGGGCTGAGTTTTTTATGTGTGATGGTGTGTTGCCAGTGTAGTGTGTGAGCATTTTGACTAAATGTTTGGCTAATTTATATGTGGGGGAATCAATGCCATCCACTATGGGATGCAATGGCACATTTTGTTTATGTATTTTTGGGAGTCCATATAATCGGGGGGGGTCTAGAGTTATAAGGTTTAAGTTTGTTGGTGACTTCCACAGGCCAAGAAGTAACTTTCTTAAGGAGTCTGTGGATAGTTCTAATCTGAGAGCTGGTCGGATTATATTCAATGCGGAGGTAAGTAGTACGGTCTAGTACTAAAGAATTTAGCTTACCTTTGTAGTCTTTTTGATTGAGTACCACAGTGGCGCTTCCCTTATCAGCTTTAGTGATTACTATTTTTTTGTTGTTTTTCAATTCTTGTAGGGCTGTATATTCGTTTTTGGATAAGTTGGACTTTCTCACTAAAGCCAAACCTCCAAAATCCAACTTATCCAAAAACGAATATACAGCCCTACAAGAATTGAAAAACAACAAAAAAATAGTAATCACCAAAGCTGATAAGGGAAGCGCCACTGTGGTACTCAATCAAAAAGACTACAAAGGTAAGCTAAATTCTTTAGTACTAGACCGTACTACTTACCTCCGCATTGAATATAATAATCTTTGAAAGATTATTCAAAGAATCTTCAGCAGCTCTAAAAAACGTTCCTAACCTCAACAAATTTGGGTGCATGAAACTGCCCCAAATTTGGGAGCCTTTCATTATGAGAACTTCAGCCCAACTGCCAAGACTATCAAATTAGCCCTCAAGAGGGCACCATTAGGACTTTAGGAACAATATTAGTTTCTTCCTCATTTGCTTTGTGTTAGTTCCTGAGTGCACATACCATATCTTTATGTTCCTGAAGATGGCAATGTGACGTTGCCGAAATATAGAAGTTATTCATTAAAGTTACCTTTAATTAATATACTTTATATGCGTTGTTAATTCCGTAAACTAATTACCAGTTAGCTTAGAAGAGGATCCATTGCTGTATATTCATGCGCCTTTCTCGTTTCAACTCACCTTAAATAACAATCATGAATAGCAAGCAACAAAGAAAGACATATTATACAGAAAAGGCTCCGCAAATATATGTGTACAAGTCAAGGTATAAGTTCTAAGTGATAATTTTCACTTCCAATCTGCCAAACAACATTTGCTTTTCTTAACATTAATTCAATTTTGTTGAAAGTTTTTTCACTTGATTATACCATAAATTAAAGATACCAAGAAATTATATTCTTGGTTTCATCCTTTATCCAAGTGTAAGCAAACAAAGTTGCATGTGAAGTCACTTCATGATTGGGCTAGTTGTATATAGAGGCTAGTGACTTCACATCACTTGCCTTAGTATCCCATAATGCAATGCATTATGGGAAGGGCCACTACCCAGAAGTGATACTAAGGTTGATATAATGCAGAAGTCAAATTTCCATATACAAGTAGTAAAAAGGTGTGACACCTTATTACTAAAATACTCTGAATTAGAGATATGCGTGACTTCACACGCAAACTTTGTTTACACTTGGATAAAGAATGAAACCAAGAATATAACTTCTTAGTATCTTTAATTTATAGTATAACTAAGTGAAAAAACTTTCAGCATCTATCTCTAATCCAGAGTATTTTAGTAATAAGGTGTGATACCTTTTTCGATACTTGTATATGGAAATATGACGTCTGCATTACTTCAACCTTGGTATTCTTCAGCCTCTATATACAAGTAGCCCAGTAGTGAAGTCACTTTCCACACGCATTTTGTTTGCTTACGTTTGGATAAAGGATGAAACCAAGAATATAATTTCTTGGCATCTTTAATTTATAGTGCACATAAAATTTATGACCTCTCTTTTGCCGGCAATCATATACAGAGTTTAAACAACAATGTATAAACTGCACATGATACACGTGCTGAATGCTACACGATTAAAACCAAAATCCAGTATTTTTTGAGATATTCAGGAAGATGCTGTCAGTCACAAAGAAAGCAAAAGATATTGAAGAAACGTTCATTTTTTAATGAATAAAAATTCTACGAGTTAAACTTGATAACTCATTCAAAGTTGACAAACTACTCATAGTGAATTACTTAAAAAATGCTTCAAGTGTTTGAAGCAGCTACTGCCAAATCAGTTTTTAGTCAGTTTCACCTATTAGAATGTTTAAGGTTTCTTTTAATTTATTCTTAGTAATTGTGTTTTCTTCCTCATCTCTTTAGGCCTTATTGTAGTTTGAATTCATGTTAAAAGATGTAATGGAATCAGTTACACAGCAACAATAGAAAACTACTGTTCATTAACTCTATTAGGTTTCATGCTCTTTAGAAGAAAAAAAAAAACTCAAAGCTAACCACATTATAATAGTAATAATGGAAAAAAATGGCTAAATAGTTACCGAGATATTGTCGAGATGAAAAGTGTGTCCATTTCATCCTATCCTAAGTCTTCATGATTCAGATCTTTGAGGAAGTTTCATCGGGTGCCTTCTCTCTCTTCTTTACCTCACATAACACTAATGTGATATACATTTTGAAATTTCTCATGTATTATGCTTGACAAGAAATTATATTATTGTTTTAATCGTTGCAAACAAAATTATATATGAAGTAGAGGCCATTAACTTTACTTCAACTGCCTTGGTATCCCACAATGCTAACTCTACTTCCTTTTGGATGTGTGTGTATCGCTATGAATTATGGGAAGGGTGTAATCCAAACTGGCTTGACTTTTATCGAGGTATCATCAGTGGATTCAAGTCAAGAAAGATAAAATAATATGCACTCCAAAGGAATGTGTGTTTTCATTATGGAATACTTAGCCAATTGATGCAAAATCAACGGCCTCTACTTCACAAAGTGACTAGTGCACTCTCAAAGTGCACTAGTTACTTTGTGCACCAACTTTCTTTTTTTATATTTCAGTAAGGATTAAAATAGGAATATAACTCCTTGTCAAATATAATATACTTTATAATTAAATGAAAAAACTTCTATCAGCATTTCAGCCTTCAGAAATTTAGTCATAGATGTTGTAATCATAGAATTATATCTTGGCCATTTCAAGAAGACTGTTCAATCCTAAATTTTCTGCATTTCCAATAACAATCTCGATTTAAATCCTACTGCTGACATGGACACAAATGTTTGTGAATGTATCTAGGTGGTAGGCGTGTTTAGAGAAGAGATTATTAATACCATTTGTTATGAGATTATCTCTATTAAGATTTTTTTTTTTTCCCGAATGTTTATTATTATACAAAGGTTCAATTCCAATCGGTGCAATGATTTTTAACTGTTTCTTCTAGAATCTGGTAAATCACTGACTCAAGACCAAATAGAAAAAATATACACATTTAATAACACTAAAACAATATCCTTATCTATTACTGGATTGTTTATCATATACTTAATCATGTCTGCCAAGACTAAACACCTTGTTTTCACAACAACAAAAATGTTCATAGTCAGTTTCTTTGTTAGGGCCTTTTCCGAAAATACTAACATTTGCATTTTCTTCTTCTTTTCCATGGATCTTCCCCCCCCCCCTTTATAATAGCACACAATATTGTACCGGAGGAAAAATGTTTCTTCTACTACTTCATAAACAACATATCTACGTTCAGCTAATTCTGTCACCCTTTCCAGTAGAAATAACAAATATATCTGGCATCCTTAAGACAAATGAAAATTTGTCTTTCCAATCATTTCTTCCTCTGAAAGTTTCCAATCATTTCTTCCTCTGAAAGAAGTCAGAGCATTTCTTCCTCTGAAAGTTTCAGAGGAAGAAATGCTCTGACTTCTTATAAAGAAGTCAGAGCATTTCTTCCTCCCCAAAATGCAGATATTTCATCGTCCAAAGTAAAACTCATCTAGAAAACAAGAGCAATAAACAAACATTATGTCTACTGATTGCTTGTTTCCTCATAGTTCTTGACTGGTCTTGGTAATCTCACTGCTTTAATTGTAATTCTAACCAAGCCAATCCTTGCTGCAAGAACAATAAATTTTGTAGACTTCCTGAAATGTCTATAGAAATACCATCTTGGAAGCTCTTAAAAAGCTTGAGTTTCAGGACTAGTTCAAAAGAGCCTCCAAAGCCAATATTTTATGGAGAATATATGCTTGTCATGAGAGCATTTAACTATAATCCTTATCTTAATTCTGTGAGAGAAATTTTTTATTTTTACTATTTTTTTATTCGTGTGTGTCTTATAATTTATAAACAGGTCTCTTTGGTTAACCACTAAAAAATACAAATTCAAAACTGCGTCCAATGGCATAAGCAACATCAAGAGAAAAAAAATAAAATGAATTTATTGAACTTACTAATATTATTTCATTGCTTTTCTAGCCAGTCTCATCAGAGCACAAATTACAACTGTGGTAAGCACACAGCATTCAACTAGATAGTTGTAGAAGTAAATTGCAACTGAAAAAGCACTAATGTACTAAAAAGGTGCCCTTTATGGTAGCCATAAAGTTAATTTGGAAAAGTCAGGCTAAATCCAGAGGAATGTTAGTAGGTTCAATAAATTTATTACAGCTTTTATCTTGATGTTGTTTATACTGTGAAGTAATGTATGAATCATTAAAATGCATGTGTGTATATCTGTAATATATTAACTAATGTTACATTTCCAATCCATTCAAGAACACTTTTAAATCCGAACCTTTCATTTCCTTAAATTTATCAAACAACATCTCGAAAGACTGTCCACCTGGGTCATCACTTCCTAATGATTCAAAGAGCCATTTATCTTCTTCCAAAAAAGAATCTGCATAAAAATGTACTGCCTTAGTGATCCTCATTTTGTCTTACAGTGAATAAATATGTAGAATAAACAAGAAAAATTCATATAATTATCTTTGATATAATTAAATAATCTTAAATTTACAATGATAATTTTAAATGTAAGTCTAAGACATGAATGGACACAAAACCTATTAGCACCTTAGGGGTGGGCATGGGTTACAACAGAAGGAACCTATTAAGATACATACGTGCACTATTTTTTTTTTCTCTGAATAGCTGAATGTTGTAGTTCTAGGGGAATACTTAATAGAAAAGACTGTTCCAGAGAATAGACAGATAGAAGGAACAAAGAAGAGAAGAAGTCCCAGTAAGTTGCATGTAGACAGTAAATAGCTGATGTCAATTAGTCTTGAAAAGTCCTGAATGAAACATCTATAAATGCAATGCTATGCTAAAATCATAGGAAATTATCTACTATAACAAACTATTCCTGTGGCAAATTTGCTTTAGGCAAGAGTCACCAGTAACAGCAATAAATTATAATTATTTTAGTCTTTATTATTGTTTATATCAAGAAGCACTATTACGAATAACCGAACATTAAGTCCATCATTATGTCTTCCATGGATCTTTTTTTTGACATTCTGGAATCAAATACCTAGTTAGCTGGTAGTTTAGCAAGATTGCACGTCGACTAATGGGATGTGGTTTTGAATTCCATGGTATGGATATTTTGTAAGACATTATAGTTAGACAAATTTCATCACTTGGTGTGAGAAATACATCTACCAATATATTAGAGCTGGCTTGTCCAACCTGCGGCCCAGGACGGCTATGAATGCAGTCCAACAAAAAATCGTAAACTTACAAACTTTATGAGATTGCGACTAAAAAATACCATTAATAATACTACAAATACAATTTTAACATGCTATTAATTTATAAGCAATGAACTTTTGAATTTAACACGTTCTTTAGCAATGAGAGATTCATAAAATCATTCTCAAATAATTGTATTTATTCAAAATTGCCGCCCATGCAAGTAGTTACTTCTCGACATAATAAATGACACTAGCGCTCTTGCTTCCTACTTTTACCACGCAATAGATGTCTCTCTATGTGCGGCATGGGTATGCGTACGGCTTTCAATGTGCAATTGTAAACAGCCGAGTTGACACCGAAGAAAGGTGCAGACGTTACATGTGTTTGTGGTGATTTGGCGAGTAATTTTTTTAGTAGTAAAAATTTGGCGATTTGGTGATTATTAAATCTAGCTTTCTAATTTTCAGTCTATTTTTTTTTTAATTCCAGCATGGCTTCCACGGTGTATCAAAAGAAAACCAAACCAAAAAAAAAACAAAAATTATAGAGGAAGGAAGATTGTTAAGTGGACAGACAACTACTTTTTTGTCGAGGCAAATACTAAGACATTCTGCTTAATTTGTAGGGAATTTGTGCCAGTTTTCAAAGACTACAATTTGAAAAGGCATTACACGCAAAAACATACTGCGAAATTTAGCGCATATCAAGGAAAGTGTCGTAAAGACAAAATAGCGGTACTGAAAAAAAGTCTATCATCTCAACAAAGTTTTTTTTAAAAAAAATAACAACTGAAACGGATTCTATTGCAAAAGCTAGTTATGTGGTTGCAAACCTGATAGCAAAAAAATCAAAACTGTATGCCAATGGTGAATTTATTAAGCAATGTACATAAAGCGTGGCAGATATATTTTGCCCTGATAAAAAAGGGGATTTTTCTAAAATCAGTTTGTCTCACCAGACTATAGCGAATTGATGAAATAGGAAAATCTGTCGAAAAAGGTTTGGAGAGTAGAGCTGCTAATTTTAAATTTTATGCTTTGGCGAAAGATGAAAGTACTGATACTACTAATACAGCTCAATTGGCAATTTTTATTAGAGGTATTGATGACGAATATAATATCACTGAAGAAATGGCTTCTTTAGTGTCATTAAAAAACACAACTAAATCAAGAGATTTATACGAAGCAGTGAAAAATACGTTAAAGCGATTTTCTTGGTCCATTGTGAACATATCTGGTATAGCTACTGATGATGCCCCGGCAATGATAGCTAAAGAGATGGACTTGTAAAATTAATAGAAGACGATGCAATTGCCTCCCAAAATTTAAGTATGATGAAATATCACTGCATAGTACACCAAGAAAATTTATGCGCAAACGCTTTAAAGATGGATAACGTCATGCAGATTGTCATCAAGGCTGTAAATTCCATAAGGGCAAAGGGATTGAATCATCGCCAATTCCAGGAATTCCTTAAATTTATGGATGCTGACTATGGGGACATCATTTACTTTAAGGAAGTAAGATGGTTAAGTCGAGGTAAAATATTGAAAAGATTTTATGATTTGCGAAATGAAATCAAGTCGTTTATGGAATCAAAAACAAAATTTGTGCCAGAACTTGACGATGAAAACTGTTGTCTCACAGATTTGGCATTTTTAGTAGACTTGACTGCTCATTTAAATGAGTTAAACATGCATCTTCAAGGTGAAAACCAACTGATCAATACAATGTTTCAAACTATAAGAGCGTTCGAAATGAAACTGAAACTATGGCAATCTCAAATTAAGGCAAACAATATTATGCATTTTAACACGGCTAAACACGGTCCTGTGAACAACGAAAAATATGCAGCCTTGCTTTTCGATTTGATACAGGAATTTGAGAAGAAGTTTCAAGATTTCCGGAAAAATCATCAATCTTTTGATATATTTGTGACTCCTTCAGTTGACATAAACATATTACCTGCCAATTTTCAAATGGAATGCGTAGAGCCACAATCTGACATTCAACTTAAAGAAAAATTTAATCATGTCTCTTTACTGGAGTTCTATAAGCTATACCTTCCCAGAGAAAAATATCCCTCGCTTCACAATCATGCCTTATTCATGTCATCGCTATTTGGAAGCACCTACATTTGTGAGCAGCTATTTTCAAGGATAAAGTACACGAAGAATAAAACTAGAACCAAAATATCTGATGAGCACCTTGAGAACTCACTGAGAATTGCAACTACTTCCATCGAACCAAATATCGAAGCATTAGTGTCTCAAAAACAATGTCAAACATCTCACTAATTTCATGTTGCTGTCTTGTCTTTTACTTTTATAATAAAAAATTCATGAATTAATGAAGTTTAAATTACTTAAATATGTTAACTATACATTCTACGTTTTTTTGCTCATCAGCTATCGTTTAGCATTAGTGTATTTTATGTGTGGCCCAAAACAACTCGTCTTCTTCCAATGTGGCCCAGGGAAGCTAAAAGGTTGGACACCCCTGTATTAGAGGCTTGAAGTGGTGTGAAAACGTTTGAAGTTTGGTCTCTAGGGCAGAACACCCAGATTTTCTAACCCTTACTTCACCTACAGTACTAAATGTGCAATAGATTTACATCATTCTGTGAAGTGGGATGCACTTAAAAAAAAACAAAAAAAACTGCTACAATTTCTTATCTCATTCTTGAAATGTTAATGATGTCAAGTTAGAAAGAACTATAATAAACTAAAACAAGATTGCTAGTTTAGTGTTTTGGCTAATTTCTGTCTTATTCCATGTAAATTTCTTTAACTGTTCCCACTAGCTATGCTTATTATCATCTATTTCTAAACTTAATTTGCTGTCTTAACTGAAATATGTGCAATGTTTTACTTATTCTATAGGTTCTCCACTGAAAATGGAGTCTATGTTTTCCATGTTCCTACCTACATTTGCAGTGTTTGTTTTTTTTAATTTAATTATTTTTTTATTGCAGATTTTCATACTAAAGTGCTAAAGCAGTTATTCAATTTAGTTAAAGATTCAGGAATATAACATCTGCAAAAAGTTAAGAGTTGAGTTTCTTCTATCATTTTGGATCACTTATGCTTCTTCTTGGTAACTGGCCGTGGTCTTCAACATCATTCTTGATTTCAATTCTTTATTATTATTACACAGGCACTTCCATGGAGTCTGAAGACTCAATCTATCATACCTCTCCATGAACCCATTATCAATCAAAGCACTCACAACTGACATTGGTAACCCAATTCCACTCATTCACAACTCTCCAAGGAAAAAAATTTAGTCCTTATACCCCCTACTAACCACATCTTTATTCAACTTCCAGGGATGACCCCTTGTTCTGGCTCTCTAGCCAAGTGCTGAAACATATCCCTTGCATCTATCCTATAAAACCCTTTAAGCAATTTAAATGTTTCTATCATATCCCTCTTTTCTCCTATCAACTATCTTCTGCAATCCACACACCTTCAATCTATCCTCACAGGGAACAGGCCACTAACCATCTTGGTCACTCACCTCTGAATCTCTCCACCACCACTTCCTCATCCCAAGAAACTCAGGAAACCAGACTTGAGCACACCAATCCAGATGTCGGCATATCAAGGCCTTATAAAGAGGAATAACAACTTCCTTATCTTTACTTCTTAATGTGTTCTTCAATAACCAAGTAATCATATCGGCTACCTTAGCAACCTTAACAATATGTCCTCTAAACTTTAACTCTCTGTATACCACCAACCCAAAATCTTTAGCTTCATCTATATCATGGCATACTATGATCAATGTGATACACAGCTTGTAATCTATTTATCCCAAAATGCACAAATTTACATTTCTTGACATTAAATGACACCCATTATGTTTTGCCCATACAACAGATTATTTAAATCATTCTGCGAGCACTCCACATTGCCTTGATTAACTATTACCCTACCTAATTTTGCATCATCAACAAACAATTGAATATTTCCTTTCAAGTTATTTCTTATATCATTTATGTACAAATTAAACAGCAATGGTCTCAGGACTGAACCTTGTGGATCATCACTAGTCACCTGTTTTCGCCTTGATCTTGCCCTTCAATATACCTTTTTCATACCTGTCCAGTAGCCACCCTCTTATCCACTTCACCAGTGTCATAATCATTCCCATTTGTTCTAAGTTGTGTAATAGAGTTCCATGTGGTATTTTGTCAAATGCCTTTGCAAAATCCAGTAAAAATCATCGTGCAGCCATTTCTTTTATTCAGCTCAGCTGTTACTCTATTTATAAAAAGTTAGTAAATTACTAAGGCATGACCGATCATTCACAAAGCAATGTTGACCTTCATATAGAATCGTATTTTTATCTACTCATTCTTGAATTTTCTTTTTGGTCAATTTTTCTAGTACTTTACGACCATACCTGGGATAATGATTGGTCTACAATTTGCTACTGCAATCTTAGAACTTCCCTTATGCAAGGGAATTATTTTGCCCTCTTTCCACTCCCTTGGAACTCTATCAGAACTGAGATTTAAAGGGCCTAGTCAAGGCAGTGTCAGTTCCCTTGCAGCAGTCTTGCAAAACCCATCTGATCCCACACCTGAATTTACATTGAGATTCTACAATATCCTAAGAATCTCCAATTCATCCACCTCTGCTGCCACATTAGTGTGTGTCACATAGGTTAAAGCAGTATTTCCCAAACTTTTCCTACGACGGAACACTTCACAAATCCTGAAATTTTCACGGAACACCTTGATTATTTTGTAATATATTAATTATTAATTAATAATTAATTAAACATCAATTAAACATAAACATCATTAAATTAATTTGTTCTGATTTTCATTGACATATCCCCTTCTGATCACCAAAAATTTATAAAATTGATAATATTATAAGTACTTATGAGTGAATCTCCTGTGTGCTGGTAGTTTTCACCTCCTTTTGTACATCCTGGAGATCACTTTGTAGGCTGGTGGTGGTGGTGGATGACTCACTATCTTTTGCATCACAAACACCTTCAATAAGAGATTTCTTAATACCAAAATTAAACAAAGTCCCTTGTCTCTTATGCATATTAAAATTTAAATCTGCAGGCCTATTACTTTTAAAAAATCACAGCACTATGGTTTCAAAACTTTTACCCTACAATACAAACTTGCGAAGAAAGTTTTCAGTATTACTAGATTTGAGAACTGGATACACACTACCTTGATCTTCAATTTTAGTGGAAAAATTTTCTTTATACTTCCTTGCTGATTAGTCACTAACATTTGCAACACAGATATTTCTTTCAGTTTTGAGAACAGAGGATACGCCGCCCATTGTTGTAATCGGCTTGCAGGCAATTTTTATGATAGGTCATAAACAGCGATATTCTCTTTCCCGATTGTTGAAAGCTTTCGATGTGTGAAAATTAACGATAATTCATGAATATTTCCATGTTTAAAAATATGCCGCTTGGTCTGACATTTGCTACACAGATGTCATTTCCTTCAGTTTTGAGAACAGAGAATACGCCGCCCATTGTTTCCGCTTGCAGGCAATTTTTATGACCGGTCATAAACAGTGGTATTCCCTTTCCCAAATGTTGAAAGGTTTCGATGTGTGAAAATTAACGATACAAAGATGTTATTAGTCATTCTGGGTCTAGGCTTTTTGACATATTCACAAATATTATTCTCCTCAGAATATTTCCACTATAAAATATTTATTCATGAAAAATGCTTAGAAAACTAAAATAACAAATTCCAGGAGAACTTCTCGCAGAACACTAGTGTTCCGTGGAACATAGTTCTTTTGTTATGTGGCAAGTAAGAGAAAGAATGACTATCGAAGATTTACCTTAATGAGTGATGATTGGCTAGATTCTTCTCATAATCTGATTTTGCCTTCCTTGACATGCTGGTCACCTTTCTCTTTATACACACCTTCCACAACATTTTGTTGTTCTTCTGCAGCAAGTGCTTAATGATATTACTCATCCATTTAACTCCTTCCTGATTAACCCAAGGAAAATTACCTTCAAATACCTCCATAAATCTAAACTTTACCAAGCTCTGTACAAAAAAAGAACCAAAAGAAATGCTCAAAGAAAAAGGCCTAAATACTATCAACCTTCTTTCATCCTCTAAACAGGTTATATGTTATACCGATGGATCGTCACACACCAATATGATTAATGGAGGTGCTGGTGTTCTCCTTCTACTCCCGAAAGGTGAAAAACTTTCAATAAAAGTCGGATCTGGGAGAATTGCTTCCAATTTTACCAGCGAACTCTACGCAATAAATAAAGCACTTGAAGCCTACTTAAAACTATCATCATCTCAACAATCTGAAGGAATTATAATTTACAGTGACTCAAGATCTCCTTTCACATCCTATCTTCTCTATCTTCCCAGAAAATACTAAACCCTTCACATTCAATCCCTGTAACTACATCATCTGCTGTTAACCAAGTCAAACTAATGGCTATAAACTTTTGGCAAGGTTACACTAACTAATGCCAAAAATTCTTTGCCTGTGTTCCTGATAATACTTCTGGCATTAGCATATAGAAACTTCAGCATCCCTATAGTCTCCCACCCACTTTTACTTTATGGATTGACTACCCGATTCAATAATTTTTCTTGAGAGACTAGATTCTTCACTTGGTCAGTCTCACACTCACTTGCTATCACCCTAATTGCTTAAGTTTTCCTGAATTTGCACTTTAGCATGCTTGCTGAACAAAACTCTCCAGACACCTAACAACAAAACATTTAGACACAGTCCATCAACATTGAACAAATTCTTCTTTCCATCAAGCACAGACCACAGCTCAACAAATCCTACATCATTCCTTCTGCACAATCTAAGTATAGATTCACTGGCTATCAACATCCTCCTCCTCCTCAGTTCGCCTCTATCATAGTGTAGTAGGAGAATTACAATCTTCACCCTCTTGTTCTTCAGTTTCTGCCTCTTCTAACAACTCTTTACATTATCCCTCATAGAATACCTCTTGCCTCTCAAATCATTTGTACCAACCAGACAATCATTTTCTTAGACTTACCTTTTTGCATCCAGATGGTGTGGTTAATATAGTGAATTTTTGTGCCCGAGAAACAGGATTTTGTCACACTTGTGTTAAGTACTCCCCTGATCACTGAATCTCCATACAACATGAGTCTCTGTACATAATAGCACATATACAGTACACATATTTTTTACAAAGATTTCAGGTGAGTGAAATTAATTTAAACTATGTTTTCAAAATTTATATGTTAATGCTGGATTTAAATTTTTTTTTAATTTTATACTCTTCTAGTTTCTTCTTTCTTATATGATCATTATTTGCATTTGAAAGTTTCATATTATTCTGTGCACTTTATATATGGTTCATGCAGGTTCTTTTCCTTCTGTTCAATTTTTCATGATGCTGGCCTGGTTGGCTGAGTGGTTAGCGTATCCCCTCTCCAGCCAAAAGGCTGCAGGTTCGAATCCCGCTGTGGGCATGGATGCTTGTGATTATCTGTGAAAATACTAGTGATGGTGGTGGGCGGTAGATGGCGTTGGTGTAGTTGTAGTTCGTGGAATGAGTGAGTGGTGGAGATGAAGTTGTAGAGTAGGTACCCTCCCTCGATGAATCTTTGGACTCCCTGAAGGTGTCACGTAATAATAATAATAATAATAATGATTTCCTATGCCATAATTTCTGAAATTTCATTTGATCTATTTCTTACAATTTTTTTCATTCATGGATGGTTCCTGCCATACAAAAACGTTGTATTGTCAATATACAATTTTTTGCCATTTCTTTTGTTTCATGGGAATGGAATGGGGAAAGAAATGTTTTCCATCTTAAATTCACTATACTGTACCTTATATAACAAACTATTTCTCTGTCTATAAGATTTGCTATAGCATGCAATATATGAAATGATTCATTTACATCACATGAATGTGTTAACAAGATACACTGCTCAAAAAGGAGTCAATAGACACCCCATTGGCATGGGTGCATTGTACCATGTAATGAGTCACGTGTTTGTAGCTGGCATAAACTGGAAGAATATGATGCTTGCAAGTCAGTGCAACTATGTTCGAATGAAATGGCTGTGAGATGATAACTGATGGAACTGAAAAAAGATGCATTATGATTGGATGCTATGTCGAAGGCCTCTATGTTAAGCAAATTGTTCACAAATTAGGCAATCAGTAATCAGTGATACCATACCGAGATGGAAATGCAGGGAGTCAAATGCAAGTGCTACTCGCAGACCCACCGTGGGTGTGGAGGATGTCCAGTGAAAGTTGCTTACCAGAGTTCATAAACCCATACTATGAAATTTGGAGGTGGTGATGTGATGGTATGGTCTTGTTTATCCTGTTTTCGGCACCATGAACAATGAATTCTGAGAGGCTCTGAACATTCTGGACAATGCAATGCTTCCTACTTTGTGGCATTTCTACAGAACTGACCATTGTCTCTTTCAGCAAGACAATGCACCATATCATGACTGCTGCTTTAACTATGGTTTGTGAAAATGAATGTCACCGCAATTGACTGGCCTCCATGGAGCCCTGATCTTAACCCTATTGAACATCTGTGGAATAAACTGGAGCATCAAGCAAGGTCATGACACATCCACTCACAACAGTTCATGACCTCATTTCATGACTACAGGGAGAATGGTCCAAAACTTCCATTGATCGCTATTGTATGCTTGTGGAAAGTATGCTCCATAGGATGGCTACATTCAATGCAGTGAAAGGAGGTCCTATATTTTATTAAGGTGGGCACCATGGCTGTTTGTTCCTGATAGTATGGTGTCCCTCAACTTCTTTCCAAGCAGTGTACTTATGCTCACAATATAATGGCATAATAGTTGAATATCATAGTCACTATATGGGGATTTTACCTATGGCATGTGCTCTCTGATTTTTCCCACTGTCAGTTTGGTGTTGAATCAAACAAATCAGCAAATAACCTGTCTCATTGAAGTAAGGAATATGAAGTTAAATATGATTTCAAAAACATTAATGTTTCTGAACATTCATATTAAAAAAATTAATATTTACATGAAAAATTTGCAACCGGTATTTGGTCACTTAACATTAAAATCGAGTTATATTCTTTTGGTTTATTAGTCGACCATAAATATTAAACGATCTACACAATTGTCAACAAGTTTCACCAGCTATTCTGTCTGGCTTCTTCAGGACAAGAAAGTCAGTACACCGTTTACTAGTAAAAAAGAAGAATGGAGTAGCACAGTCAAGTAAAATTAAAACTGACGTGTAACATCATACCAGGGAGCGTGGAGTCTCAGTCATTGTTCGTTGAGCGTGTTGTATAGTTTTTCGTGAAATGAAATTCTGGTAAGCTAAGTGAATTTCAGTATACTCCCAAACTGATCATAATTTCCTTCTTTGTAGTTCAGTATGTAAGCTTTTCTGAATGGAACAATTATAAACCTAGTCACTTCCCAAATGAATACTGCACGATTGCTGTCATCAACTGGAGGCAGAATAGTTATGCCTTTAACTGAAACATCCTCTGATACTATAATCAAATTTAACACTCTTTGACCTTGAGTTCCTTCTGTCAAATGCTGCTTGAAGATGTTGTGTCACAACAGCTCAATAAATTCAGTTTCATTCTTCTCATGAGATTTTACTGCTACCCAATCAATGTTTGGATAATTAAAGTCTGCCATTATGATTACTATTTTCATGCCCATTAATCGCTATTTGATGATACATTTCTTCTTCACTAGTAATCGATCCACCAAATTTGTAACAACACCCCACTATGTAATTGATCTTGTTAGATTCAACCTCACACCAGATGATTTCAAGTTTACTGCCACATGAAATAATGTTACTAGTACTACAATCATATGTCTCAAAATTAACTGGATTGAAGTCATCTGATATCAATAACAGCATTCCTCCTCCTCTCCTATCCTGTATATATCCTTCCTAAAAATACTGTATATCCTTCCAAAAAATACTGTAGGGGTGCTTAAGGGTCAAAGCTGTATAACTGAGAGGAGACCTCCACATAGCCTTTAAAGGAATGCGGAGAACCGACCAGGGCTTCTGACCTAATGTCCAATCCTCACCTTCTCGTGGTGCACCCTGTTGGGTATCTACTTTGATACTGAACGAACGAGGATGGGCTAGCAATTTGGGATTTAGCCGACCAAATTGTATTCTTATTGGTTAAACCAAAATAAAAAATGATGGTACAACATGACAAAAATTTCATGCCGGCTGGGGCGTCGCCCGGTTAAACAAGGCCCCCGTTGTTTTCGCCAGGGAACCAGGGCGAACAGTGAAAAGTCAGCTACTGGAACAAATCTGAAAACAAACCCCAACTCAACATCACCAGAGTTAAAGATCGGTACTATCAACGTAAGAAGCCTGAATGGCAAAGAAATGGAGCTAGCTGAGGAATTAGATAAGTACCAGATCGACATAATAGGGGTGACTGAAACAAAAAAGACCAAAACTGGTGAGATCTTTCTGAGCAATAAATACAAAATGTTATATTCAGGCAATGACAATCAAGGAAAAGAAGGAGTAGCCATAGTATTCAACACAAAATATGAGGCTAATCTTCTTGAATGGCAGTCAGTCTCAAGTAGAGTAATGTGGGCAAATATGAGAATGGGGAACTGGACAATGAGACTTATTTGTGCCTATGGTCCCACAGAAGGTTCTACTAAGGTAGAAGTGGAGGAATTTTTTGAGGCTTTAGAAAAAGCAACTGACACAATGAAAAAGGAAAAGTTGGTCCTTGTTGGGGATCTAAATAGTAGAGTAGGAAATGATTGTGAGACATACAAAAATATTTTGGGAAAATTTGGAGAAAAGAGCAAAGCTAATAATAATGGCAAATATCTGTTGGATTTCTGCTCAGGACATGGACTGGTTATTACTAACACCATGTTCCAACATAAAAATGTGCACAAATTCACATGGAGAGAAGAGGCTAGGAATAAGAAAAGTCTCATTGACTATGTTATTGTTGATAGTGATGTTTTCTCCCTGGTGCAGGACACCAGAGTGTACAGAGGATTTGAAATTGGAAGTGATCACTATTTAGTCTTGAGCAGGATAAAATTGAATTTCATATTGAAAAGAATAACATGTAAAAAAGTTCTAAAGCGAATAAAAGTTGAGCAGCTCTCAGATATAAACTGTAGACTAAAATACAGAAATATTATTGAAAAGAAAATGAAAGAGTTTGAGAACAGGAATCAAACCTTGGAGATTCAGTGGCAAACTCTGAAGGAAACATTGATTGATTCTGCCAGAGAGGCATGTGGTGAGGTTGTGTGCAAGGATAAAAAAATCAGAACTCCCTGGTGGACACAGGAAGTTAAAGAGGCAGTGAAGGAAAAGAAGAAAGCATATCAAAAGTTCCTGGCAAATAAGTCAACTTTTACTCTTACAGAATACAGAGACAAATGTAAGAAAGCTAAACAGTGTGTAAAACTAGCTAAACAAAAGTCATGGGAGGACTTTGGCAAGAATATAGAAAATAAATATCAAGAAGGTGGCAAAATATTCTGGAGGTTGTTGAAGAAGCTTAGGAATGGAGGAAAGAGTGCTGTAAAAGGAATTAGAGATGATAAAGGTGAAATGAAAACAGGAGAAAAAGATATCCTTGAAGTATGGAGTAATTACTTTGAAAAACTGTTAAATGAAACAAGCAGTGATGACAGCACAGTGATAAAAAACACTGACCAGGCATGCAGTCAGGAATACATATCCATACTTGAAGTAGAAAAAGCCATCAAAGGCTTGAAATGTGGAAAGGCAGCAGGAGTAGATGATATTCGACCAGAAATGCTGAAGTATGGTGGTATAAGAGTCTTACAGTGGCTGCACTGCATAGTTCAGAAAGCCTGGACAGAGGGACGAATTCCCGATGATTGGAGTAGAGCTCTCATAGTACCCATATATAAAAAGGGAAATAAAACTGAATGTGAGAATTACAGAGGTATTTCCCTACTGAGTGTTCCTGGCAAGATCTATGCAAGTATACTTGAGAAACGGTTGAGAAGAATTGTGGAAGAAAAGCTTGGTGAAGAACAAGCTGGATTCAGGCCAAATAGAGGCTGTCAGGATCAGATCTTCACTTTACGACAAATAGTCGAGAAAGCATGGGAATATAACAAAGACCTGTATTTAAGTTTTGTCGATTTGGAAAAGGCATATGACAAGGTGCCAAGAGAGAAGCTATTCAATACGCTGCAGTTATATGGTGTCAATGGGGCATTATATCAAGCAATACTTAGTCTTTATTTGAGTTGTGAGTCAGCAGTTAGAATTGAAGGAAGTACAGGAAGATGGTTTAATGTTAAATCTGGTGTGAGACAAGGATGTGCATTATCCCCTCTGTTATTCATTATCTATATGGATCACATTATGAAGGAATGTGGTATTAAACCTGATATCAAAATTGGAGATGTTAATGTCAGCTCTTTGCTTTATGCAGATGATGTTATACTTCTAAATAAATCCGCTACAAGTCTGCAAGATTCTCTGACTAAATTGAATAGCTGTTGTAATAGATATGGTATGAAGGTCAGCAATAAAAAGACAAAGACAATGAAAATAGGCAGAATCATTGAAAATGTCAACTGTGTTGTGAATGGAGAACCTGTGGAACAAGTAAAACATTTCAGCTACTTAGGCACAATTTTTACTGAAGATGGTAAACTAAATATAGAAATAGACAACAGAATCAGCAAAGCTGGTATCGTGGGAAGTCAATTGAATAAATTCATATGGAATAAGAAAGAAATTAGTCGGAACACTAAATTAGCTGTATACAAGACTGTGTTCAAACCAATTTTAACTTATGGATCTGAGAGCTGGGTCAGAAGTAAAACACTTGACCAAAGACTAGAGACCGCAGATATGAGAGTCCTGAGAAAGATTAGAGGCGTGAACAGATGGCATCAATGGCAATATCATATTAAAAACGAGGATATTAGGAAAGAACTTGACATTGTCAGCATCCAGGAATGCGTTAGCAGAGCTAATCTCAGATGGTATGGTCACTTAAATAGAATGGGAGAGGAAAGATTAGCAAAACAAGTGTTCTGTGCCAGGTTGGCAGGAAAACGACCCAGAGGAAGACCAAGATATAGGTGGATTGATACGGTACAAAGTGCCTTAGACGATAGAAATATAAGATCTGATAATGTTGGAGTCTTGACAAGTAACAGACTGATTTGGAGGAAAATTGTAGATAGGAAGTTAGTAATGATGTAATTTTTTCATGTAGTACTGTCATATCCTGTACACCCCTTGAGGGTACATGGCAGGAATTTGATGATGATGATGATGATGATGATGAAAAATACTGTACCCTTTAATCTATATTAGTATGTATGATTCTGATAGCCAGATCTCACTAATGCCTACAATCTGAGGTCCCAACATATTGATCTAGGTAACAAACTCTACTCCTTAATAAATTACACACACACACACATATATATATATATAGAAAGTATTTTACCTTCTTGGAGATGTGTTTTGGAATTAAGGGTAAATATTAAGATTAGTGATCAGAGCTTATGCCACCTTTACCACGAGTTGCCTTGGTCTTGCACTACCCGTAGGATCAGATAGACTTGCATCACTTGCAGGCGCAAACTTGACTTGTTTGTCTGTTTGCTTACTTGGGAAATGGAGTAAAACCAGGTTTAAAATTGCCTGGAATTTTTAACACATATATATATATATTATTTTTTTTTTAAAAATAACGAAACCTGTGGTGCGATCATAATTAAAAGAAACACACGTATTAACCTCAGTGAAAATTATTTAATTGTAAATATTTCATCCTAAAAGTATCTTAGGACATCATCAGTACAGTAGTTTAAAACAATAATAGGAATAACATACAGTTAGGGCGCATGATTACAATAGAATCTCATTAAATGTGCGTAACGTGATACAGAAGTAAAAAAAACATATTTTTAACACAATTTTGTATGACAATTTCCCATACTTTAGGAATAGTAAGAACGTCGTTGCAGTTTAAGTTTGGTCTGTGTAGTAGGGCTTCAGAACTTTCTTTGTATAAACGCTCATGTTTATATAAAGATCTATGTAAAAGTTTAGACTTTTCCCAATGGATCCTATGGTTTGGATTTTCAATTCCGTGTTGAGAGAGGCCAGATTTCTGCGGTTTAAAAAGACGAATGTGGTCTTGATGTTCCGAGATGCGTTTCTGAACAGACCTACCTGTCTGTCCAAAGTAAGACATTTTGCATGAGCATGGAATCTCATAAATGCCAGGCAACATCAAAGGTGTGAGTTTGTCCTTAGGAGAAGGTAACAAGTTGTAAATTTGGTTGATAGATTTGTAAGTAGTGGCAAAATTGTATTTCTTCATAATTTTAGAAAGACATTTGGAGATGCCTTTCACGTAAGGTATGGAAATCCTATGAACTTCTTCCTGTCCGGTTTGATGTGTGGAGAAGTGACTGATGATTTTTTGAGTTGTTTTCTGATTATATCCATTTAGGATGGCTGTATTTTTGATTACTTCTAATTCCTGGTTTAAAGATTCTTCAGAGGAGCAGAATTTGTGTGCTCTGGAAACTAGTGATTTAATAATGCCAGATTTCTGAGATGGATGATGAGCAGAAGAATTGTGAATGTAGCGACCTGAGAATGTAGGCTTGCGAAAGACAGACGTGCCGATATATATATATGTGTGTGTGTGTGTGTGTATGACGATTCATTGACTCGGTTAAAATATATATTGTAAAATAGAGTTGAATGACTTAAACCGAGAGTTAGGTAAAAAAAAGGGGGTTTAATAGTAAAATATGACTAGTTTCGGCTTATAACAGCCTTCATCAGGTGACATAAAAGAAAAAACACTAAACACTCAAGGTTAAAAAAACTATGAACAACATAGTCTCTATACATAATTAGCATGAAAACGTTGTAGTTGTATTTAAAGCTGTTCTTTCATTTGTTGCATTGTTGGGAGAGTGCATGCTTGCAGCATCATGTGAATGCCAGTACATGATTACTGCTGAATGACTATCTGAGAGGTTGTGGCTCAAGTTATTATTTAGATGTTCAGGGTTGAAGATGATTTCCCTAGATTCAACGATTTTTCTCTCCAATTCATCATGGCAACAAAAGATGTTGGTAGATCTGTCCCAGTGGACTGTATGACTTGGGTTTTCATCATTAGGATCAGCCGAGAAAAGGATATGGCTTGATAAGTCACTGGCTCATTGTCACTTGTAAGCAATGTCCCTCATGTGTTCCTCCATACGTAATTCAATAGATTTGACCGTCTAGCGAAAATAAAGAACATCACAATCACACCATATTTTGTACACTAGGATATTTAAGATGATGATGATGACAAGTTTTGGGGTGGCTTATTAAGGAGCGGATCTCTGGAAGTGGAGTGAACAAAGTTCTGATATTGTATTTTCTTAGAACTATTATTAAATATATATATTTAATAATATATATATATCATCATCATCATCATCATCATCAAATTCCTGCCATGTATCCTCAAGGGGTGTACAGGATATGATAGTACTACATGAAAAAATTATATCATTAATAACTTCCTATCCACAATTTTCCTCCAAATCAGTCTGTTACTTGTCAAGACTCCAACATTATCAGATCTTACATTTCTATCGTCGGCACTTTGTACCGTATCAATCCACCTATATCTTGGTCTTCCTCTGGGTCATTTTGCTGCCAACTTGGCAAAGAACATTTGTTTTGCTAATCTTTCCTTGCCTATTCTGTTTAGGTGACCACACCACCTGAGATTAGCTCTGCTAACATATTCCTGGATGCTGACAATGTCAAGTTCTTTCCTAATATCCTCGTTTTTAATATGATATTGCCATTGATGCCATCTGTTCACACCTATAATCTTTCTCAGAACTCTCATATCTGCGGTCTCTAGTCTTTGGTCAAGTGTTTTACTTCTGACCCAGCTCTCAGATCCATAAGTTAAAACTGGTTTGAACACTTAAACGTGTGGACAGACTTATGTGTTCGTCGAACATGTTGTTTATTATTTTAACGGTATAATAGAACACAGAAACTAAGTAAATAATAACTTAGTTTCTGTGTAATTACTGTCTGCCCTTCCTGGATACACTCATCACACATCTCCCAGATGGTTCCTTATCATTTTCAGTTTTTAGAAAACCCACACATACAGGCAGATACTTACACAAACAATCACACCATCATCCTTGTCAACAACATGGCATATTAAAAACGCTAACCCATAGAGCTAGAGCAATCTGTTCCAATGACAAGGCTCTGACTGCTGAACTGACTCACTTACACCACACCTTCTTGGCCAACGGCTACAATCCACATAAAATAAATAAAATACTAAACACTCCTAAGAAACCCCTCCCACCATCCACCACAGAGAACAACAACAAAACAGTCACCATCCCTTACATTAAAGGCACATCCAAAAAGATCTCAAGAATTCTCAATAAACATAAACTACGCACTACATTCAGACCATGTAGCAAATTAGCCACCCTCATCCGCTCACCCAAGGATAGCATTCCTCCTTTATCACATCCAGGAGTCTACCAAGTACCCTGCTCATGCAATCAAGCCTACTACGGTCAAACAGGAAGAACTGTGAACATCCGCATCAGCGAACATAGAAGATACGTCCGGAATTATCATTATGGGAAGTCAGGCATAGCAGACCATGCACTGGATACCCCCTGCACACAGGATCAACTGGAAAAACACAAAAGTACTACACAGAAACCCGTATAAATCAGAGAGATTGTTCTTAGAGGCGACAGAAGCCCTAAAACACACTCTAAATCTCAACAAATATGGCTGTATTAACTTGCTGAAGATCTGGGAGACAGTCATATTAAGAAAAAACTAGCACGTTTCTAGGACTCTAGTAATATATGATACCTTTTTTTTTTTTTTTTTTCAGATAGAGGGCGCCAAAATCAGGACTCTAGTCTTTGTGTTGCTGCTACAATTTTGTTTAAGTACACCATGTTGTTTTAGTCTCACGTATTGTGACAAACAGTGTTTTTGTGCTCTGAAGATGCTGGTTATAACACCAGCGAAATATCAGCATCAAGTTAATAAATTAATTATTTACTTAGTTTCTGTGTTCTATTATACCGTTAAAATAATAAACAACATGGTTTGAACACTGTCTTCTATACAGCTAATTTAGTGTTCCGACTAATTTCTCTCTTATTCCATATGAATTTATTCAATTGACTTCCCACCATACCAGCTTTGCTGATTCTGTTGTCTATTTCTATATTTAATTTACGTCTTCACTAAAAATCGTGCCTAAGTAGCTGAAATGTTTTACTTGTTCCACAGGTTCTCCATTCACAACACAGTTGACATTTTCAATGATTCCGCCTATTTTCATTGTCTTTGTCTTTTTATTGCTGACCTTCATACCATATCTATAACAACAGTTATTCAATTTAGTCAGAGAATCTTGCAGACTTGTAGCGGATTTATTTAGAAGTATAACATCATCTGCATAAAGCAAAGAGCTGACATTAACATCTCCAATTTTGATATCATGTTTAATACCACTTTCCTTCATAATGTGATCCATATAGATAATGAATAATAGAGGGGATAATGTACATCCCTGTCTCACACCAGATTTAACATTAAACCATCTTCCTGTACTTCCTTCAATTCTAACTGCTGACTTACAACTCAAATAAAGACTAAGTATTGCTTGATATAATGCCCCATTGACACCATATAACTTCAGCGTATTGAATAGCTTCTCTCTTGGCACCTTATCATATGCCTTTTCCAAATCGACAAAACTTAAATACAGACTTTTGTTATATTCCCATGCTTTCTCGACTATTTGTCGTAAAGTGAAGATCTGATCTCCTGACAGCCTCTGTTTGGCCTGAATCCAGCTTGTTCTTCACCAAACTTTTCTTCCACAATTCTTCTCAACCATTTCTCAAGTATACTTGCATAGATCTTGCCAGGAACACTCAGTAGGGAAATACCTCTGTAATTCTCACATGCAGTTTTATTTCCCTTTTTATATATGGGTACCGTGAGAGCTCTACTCCAATCATCAGGAATTCGTCCCTCTGTCCAGGCATTCTGAACTGTGCAGTGCAGCCACTGTAAGACTCTTATACCACCATACTTCAGCATTTCTGGTCAAATATCATCTACTCCAGCTGCCTTTCCACATTTCCAGCCTTTGATTGCTTTTTCTAATTCAAGTATGGATATGTATTCCTGCCTGCATGCCTAGTCAGTGTTTTTTACCACTGTGCTGTAATCACTGCTCGTTTCATTTAGCAGTTTTTCAAAGTAATTACTCCATACTTCAAGGATATCTTTTTCTCCAGTTTTCATTTCACCTTTATCATCTCTAACTCCTTTTACAGCACTCTTTCCTCCATTTGTAAGCTTCTGCAACAACCTCCAGAATATTTTGCCACCTTCTTGATATTTATTTTCTATATTCTTGCCAAAGTCCTCCCATGACTTTTGTTTAGCTAGTTTTACACAGTGTTTAGCATTCTTGCATTTGTCTCTATATTCTCTAAGAGCATAAGCTGACTTATTTAACAGGAACTTTTGATATGCTTTCTTCTTTTCCTTCACTGCCTCTTTAACTTCTTGTGTCCACCAGGGAGTTCTGATTTTTTTTATACTTGCAGACAACCTCACCACATGCCTCTCTGGCAGAATCAATCAATGCTTTCTTCAGAGTTTGCCACTGAATCTCCAAGGTTTGATTCCTGTTCTCAAACTCCTTCGTTTTTTCTTCAATAATCTTTGTGTATTTTAGTCTACAGTTCACATCTGAGAGCTGCTCAACTTTTATTTGCTTTAAAACTTTTTTACATGTTATTCTTTTCAATATGAAATTCAATTTTATCCTGGTCAAGACTAAATAGTGATCACTTCCAATTTCAAATCCTCTGTACACTCTGGTGTCCTGCACCAGGGAGAAAACATCACTATCAACAATAACATAGTCAATGAGACTTTTCTTATTCCTTGCCTCTTCTCTCCATGTGAATTTGCGCACATTTTTATGTTGGAACATGGTGTTAGTAATAACTAGTCCATGTCCTGAGCACAAATCCAACAGATATTTGTCATTATTATTAGCTTTGCTTTTTTCTCCAAATTTTCCCAAAATATTTTTGTATGTCTCACAATCATTTCCTACTCTGCTATTTAGATCCCCAACAAGGGCCAACTTTTCCTTTTTCATTGTGTCAGTTGCTTTTTCTAAAGCCTCAAAAAATTCCTCCACTTCTACCTTAGTAGAACCTTCTGTGGGACCATAGGCACAAATAAGTCTCATTGTCCAGTTCCCTATACTCATATTTGCCCACATTACTCTACTTGAGACTGACTGCCATTCAAGAAGATTAGCCTCGTATTTTGTGTTGAATACTATGGCTACTCCTTCTTTTCCTTGATTGTCATTGCCTGAATATAACATTTTGTATTTTTTGCTCAGAAAAATCTCACCAGTTTTTGTCTTTTTTGTTTCAGTCACCCCTATTATGTCGATCTGGTACTTATTCAGTTCCTCAGCTAGCTCCATTTCTTTGCCATTCAGGATTCTTACGTTGATAGTACCGATCTTTAACTCTGGTGATGTTGAGTTGGGGTTTGTTTTCAGATTTGTTCCAGTAGCTGACTTTTTGCCCTGGTTCCCTGGTGAAAACAACGGGGGCCTTGTTTAACCGGGCAACGCCCCAGCCGGCATTAAATTTTGTCATGTTGTACCATCATTTTTTATTTTGGTTTAACTAATAAGAAAACAATTTGGTCGGCTAAATCCCAAATTGCCAGCCCATCCTCGTTTGTTCAGTATCCAAGTAGATACCCAACAGGGTGCACCAGGAGAAGGTGAGGATTGGACATTAGGTCAGAAGCCCTGGTCGGTTCTCTGCATTCCTTTAAAGGCTATGTGAAGGTCTCCTCTCAGTTATACACCTTTGACCCTTAAGCACCCCATATATATATATAATATATATATATATTATTAAATTGAAGGTTTACTCTGTTTGATAACACATTAAAATTATTTAATGACTGAAAACCGATGTTTTGAGTTAAACTTTATAAATACACACAACTAGTCGTCTAAAAATAAACCTCGTCAGGTGCAAGCGAAAAGGACATGAAAAATATCAGAGAGAATCATACAAGTACTGAATTTCTACATAGCAGAATGTGTAAAACAACAGAGGTTAACATTTAAATGGAAGAAAGAATTCTGGCTGTAGCATCATGGGCATGCATGCATGCGTGTAAGGTCTCGTGATTTCCAATATTGAATGGTAGGGCTGTGAGAGTCTGGCAAACTATAGCTTAGGTTGCTATTAATGTGAACAGGGTCCAGAACAATTTCTTTAGATTCTAGAATCCGTCTCTCTAATTCGTCATAATATCTGTGAACGTTGTCAGTTAAATCCCAGCATATTTGATGTGGGAGTCTTTCATCATTAGAGTTTGCAGAAAATAATACATGGCTGGACAAGGCGCTGGCTTGAGTTCTGTTGTAGGAGATGTCACTCTGATGCTCTCTTAGGCGGGGATCGATGGATTTCTCCGTTTGACCGTAGTACGGTTTACAGCAATTGCAGAGAACTCTGTAGACATCAGGACATTAAAGATTATTATGTCTATCTTTTGGACGGCTTAAGATTGAGTGAAGTTTGGGTAAAGTAGTGAAAAAGTCTTGATATTATATTTCCTTAAAATTTTTGCTAAAACTGGTGATAGAGAGCAACCTTTGGAATTAGTTGTATCCTCATTATGTTGTTGATGGTGACGGTTAAACAGTATTCTATTTATAGTTCTCCCAGAGCAGGGGTGGCCAACCTATGGTGCATGCACCAAAAGTGGCGTATTGCATGATTATAAGTAGCACACTGAACCCTAGAGAAAATGAAAAAAAATTTTGTATACGATTTATATATATATATATATATATATAAACACACAATTAACCTACCACTAAATTCTAGAGTGCACACTTATTATACTTGTTTGATCTTGAAGCAACAGGCACCGGCAAATGCTGACATGCGTCACCAGTTACTCGATCAGTTTACAGCTGACTCTCATGTCATAACGTTCGATGAACTTCTGATTCGAAGTGAGTGAACAATTCTGTGTTTTCGAACTTATATGTTTTTATTAACAGTTCTTTAAGTTTAAGATAAGATTTCTGTTTTCATGAAGGCTTAATATAGTTCTATAAATTTAAAAATAATTTTTTTCATTTTGAACTCGATATACGAGTTCTTGCCTGCTCCCCTAATTTGCTGATTACTGAAACCTGCAATTATTCGGTGTATTTGTATGTGTGTGTTATTTTATGTTATTTTTATATAATATATTTTCTTTTTATTAACGTATAGTAGGTTTATTCCTAAAATTTAACTGATCATCAGCAAAGCTTTTGTAATGAGGATGTTTGGGTTGTGTGTGTGATTGCCAGCTGATCGACTGTTTTATGGCAGGAAGCGATCTCATATTTCATTGGACATAATATACTACGAGAAAGAGATGAAAACTTTCAGAACTGTATTAGGCCTTCATAGAAACAGGAATCTTATCTTAAACTTGTAGAACTGTTTTTGAATGTTCATAATGTTTAAAACGATAAAATAATTTAAATAAATTATTTAATAATAAGCTTTACTTTTGGAAATAATTTTTTTTTTTTTTTACAGTCAGTTACCTATTACTTGAGAAAGAAAATGAGCAGAAAAAAAAAAGCAGAAGGTGATAGCAAGTGCCTGTTTAATGAACTGTGGGAAAATGAGTTCTTATTTATTGTGGGTCCTTCAGGAAAACCATTGTGCATTGTTTGTGAAAGCACTCTCTCAGATAACAGAAGACATGATCTTAACAGACACTATAGAAAACATCAAGCTGAATTAGAAGAAAAACTGAAGTTAGTTCCTGGTCTGAGTTGCGGAAGGAATATGTGGTTAAGAAAAAGGAAGAAATAAAAAAAAAAAAAAAATATATTTGTGAAACGAAGTTGTGAAAGTGTGGCAATGCTGGAGACGTGTTATGAAATTGCCTTTGTGTTGGCTAAAAAACACAAGCCTTTCTCTGATGGAGAGGAAGTTGTTAAGCCCTGTCTCAAAAAATTTGCAAAATGCCTTGGTGATAAGAATGTTGAAAGAAAAGTAAACCAAATTGCACTGTCCAAGCAAACAATTACAAGATGCATCGAAGAACTTTCCCATGATGTTACTGAGCAATTGAAAGACCATGTTCATGCTTGTTCTTTCTTTTCTTTAGCCTTGGACAAATCCACTGACATATGTGATGTAGCCCAATTAAGCATTTTTATAAGAGGAATTGATGGTAATTTTAATAACTTTGAAGAACTTATCGGTTTTGAGTCACTTCATGGAAAAAACCAGAGGGTCAGACATATTTGGCAAAGTAAAGTCATGTCTATCAACAACTAGATTCTAGTAAGCTCATCAGTGTTTGCACTGATGGAGCACCGTCAATGGTAGGTAGAGTTTCTGGGACTGTAATAACTTTACTTGAAAGGTTTTTAGGTCATTCTCTACTAAAGTATCACTGAATTATACATGAAGAATCTTTGTGTGGAAAAACTCTAAATTTGAAGCATGTTATGATACCAGTTGTAAAGTGTGTGAATAAAATTAGAGCAAGAGGGTTAAACAGAAGAGAATTCAGAGAATATTGTGAACTTCTAGATATAGAATATGGTGATCTCATCCTTCATTGTGAGGTGCGCTGGCTTTCTAAAGGACAAGTTCTCAGTAGATTTTGGAAGCTGAAAGAAAGTGTTCATAATTTTCTGGAAGAGAAGGATGAGCTGCATGAGGAAAAAGCCCTGTTGTGTGATGAGAAATGGCTATTTGATTTAGCATTTTTAGTTGATGTTACCAGCCACCTCAATGATCTAAATTTGAAACTGCAGGGGAAGAACAAACTGTTTCCTAGCTTAGTAAATGACATCAGTGGATTCAAAATGAAATTAAAACTGTTCATCTCCCAGTTGGAAAACGGAGATTTAAGTCAATTTCCACATTTAAAAGAACACAGTGAATCTGTTGAAGATAATGGCAACTTTACAGAATATACTGAGAAACTCAGATTATTGCAAGAGTCCTTTAACAGACGTTTTAGCAATTATGCCAAAGAACAAAGAAGAAGACTGCATACTTGCATTTATAAATCCCTTTTCACTTACTGAACAAAAAATCTTGATGATGCCTAGTAACATACGAATGGAACTTATTGATCTCAAAACCAATTCTTTATTGAAAATGAAATTTAATGAACTTCCATCACTCCCAGATGCTTCTGATATAATTAATTTCTGGCGATCGTTGCTCCGTGAACATTTTCCAGAACTAAGAAAATTTGCTCAGAGTTATATCTGTCATTATGCAACTACATACAGATGCGAACAAGCACTTTCATCAATGAAAATGATTAAGAACAAATTACGGTCGTGACTGACTGATTCAAATTTGAAAAACTGTTTGATGTTTTCTGTAACTGATTTAACTCCAAATATTACAAGCTTAGCAAAAGCAAAGCAATTTCAAAAGTCTCAATAAAATAATGAATGTTTATCATGTCTTTATATGAAATCCTTTTATTTAAAACTGCTAAAAGTGTCTATATTATCATATATATAATGAATCATTTTATGCATAACTGTTAAATATATCCATATTACCATATTTTAAAAGGGCTGAAAAGTGGTATAAGTGGTATGGCACATCTTAACTAAAAATAAGAAAAATTAATGCATAAACTATAAAAGGTTGGCCACCCCTGTCCTAGAGTATCCATTGTTTTTGAAGGCTTTTGAGTTCATTTTGAAGTTCTTGTTTGTCTGACAACAAAGATCTTGCTCAATGACCCAGAGTTGAGATGATGCCAAACGTTTGTGGTGGATAATGGTGCGAGTCTGAGTGCAGGTACCTGTCGGTGTGCATCGGTTTTCTAAAAATGGAGAATTGATATGTTCAGTTGGCTTGGTTAGTAGAATATCCAAGAAAGAAAGAGGGCTGTCCACTTATAGCTCATATGTGAATTTAATATTTGGATGTATATCATTCAGGTGATTTTGTAATATTTTCAAGCATTCTACCTTGTGAACGACAGGCTCTAAAGCAATTAAAAAACAATAAAGATATTATTATCCTTCCAGCTGACAAAGGAAATGCAACTGTAATCCTAAAATCAGATTACCACCGAAAACTCTTGGAATTATTAAACTAAGACACTTACTCTCTAATGGACAGGGATCCCACGAGAGAGACCCACAACCGCACAAATAACTTACCAAGAACTACTTCAGAACTGCCTAGGAACATATGCCTATCGCCCCACTCCCTTCACCCACTTATCCCTCGTCTTTATGGCCTTCCTAAGTTACATAAGGAAGATATTCCTTTAAGATCCAATAGTCGAAGGTATCGATTCTCCTACCTACAACTTGTCAAAATATCTCGCTTCCTCTCTGAAATGCTTCTCAGGAAAATCTTCTTCCTTCATTAAAAACTTATGACTTTATTTCCAAAATTAAACACTTCATATTGTCCAACTCAGATATTATGGCCAGCTTTAATATTGTGTCCCTCTTTACATTCCCACTGAAGAGGTTCTTACTCTTTTAAAGAACAAGGTTTTTAAAAAGATTTTTGCACTACTATCACACTGTCTCAAATCAGGATATTTTAAATTCAAAAACAACATTTACAAACAGAAGTTCAAATTAGCAATGGGAAGTGCATTATCTCCAGTCCTTGCAAACATCTATCTTGAAAACTTCAAAGAAAAAGCAATTTCTTCATCTCCGTTAAAACCGAAGATACGGCTCTGCTACATAGATGACGTATTCTTGATTTGGCCACATGGTCTAGATAACCTCAAAATATTTCAAAATCACCTGAACGATATACAGCCAAATATTAAATTCACATATGAGCTAGAAGTGGACAGCTCCCTTTCTTTCTTAGATATTCTACTAACCAAGTCAGCTGAACATATTAAATTCTCCATTTTTAGAAAACCGACGGACACTGACCTTCATGCGAACTCACACCATTATCCACCACAAAAGTTCGGCATCATCTCAACTCTGGGTTAATGGGCAAGATCTTTGTTGTCAGAAGAACAAGAACTTCAAAATGAACTCAAACGCCTTCAAAAACATGGATACTCTAGGACAGTGTTTCTCAAAGTGTGGTAGAAATACCAAGGTTAAGTAACACAGAGCTTATAAGCACTGTATTACTTAACCTTGGTATTTCTAGCCTGGCTCCCACTGATGAGACCTCAATAAAGGTCGAAACCGGTCTGGGTAGTGGCCTCTTGCCTTTAATGCATAGCATCATACATCTCCTCAAGGACGGACACTGGACTTTGCATTAAGGGTAAATATTAAGAACAGTGATCAGAGCTTATTCCACCTTTACCACGAGTTGCCTAGACTTGCACTGCTTTGCGGGTCACCTAAACTTGCATTACGTGCAGGCACAAACTTGACTTATTTGTCTGTTTGCTTACTTGGGAAATGGAGTAAAAACCAGGTTTAAAATAGCTTGGTATCTTTAACATATATTATACCCAAGGTAAAAAACTTTCTACACACACACACACACACATATATATATTTAATAACATCTATAAAATCAGTAACAAATATGAAATTTCCTATTAAAAAAGCACTAAGATAGGGAGATACAATTTCACCTAAACTATTTACAGCAGCTCTTGAAGAAATTTTTAAAATTCTAAAATGGAAAAACAGAGGAATTATAGGAAATGGGAAAGAGCTAAATCACCTACAATTTGTAGGTGATTCAGGTAAGTTGCTGCTGCCTTAAAGAATTTGACTGTTCTTTAATGCAACTCAGTAGAAGAATTTCAGGAAATGATTAATTAACTGAATGCAGAAAGTAGAAAAGAAAGGATTAAATATAAAAATAAAACAAAGTAATGTATAGTAAATACATAACCAAAAAGCCAGTATATGCAGAACACTTGGATTTTGTTATAGTAACTTCATATCTTTATCTAGAGCAAAAGATCGCAGTAGATGAAGGCTGTAAGGAAGAAGTTATGCAAAGAATTCAACTACTTATGTGGGTAGTTTGAATTTCACTGGTATGGATACTTTCAATGTGGTCTTTTACACACCCAATCAAGATTCAAATAACTGCTGTAATCAGTAAAAAACATTGAGCACCAAGTCATTTAGGTATAATAATACAATACCTACACTTTACTTAGGATGTCAAGGAGTTGTTAGAAGAGACAAAACTGGAGAGCAAGAAGGTGAAGACTGTAAGTCTCCTACCACGCTATGACAGAGGCAAACTGAGGTGGAGGGCACAGATAGCCAATGTGTCTATACACAGATTCTGCAAAAGGAATGATATAGAATTTGTGGATGTGTGGTTTCTGTTTGATGGAAAGAAGAATTTGTACAATGCTGATGGACTGCATGGGTTTTGGTAAGGTGTCTGGAGAGAGCTATGTTCACCATGCATGCTGAAGTGAAAATTCAGGAAAACTTGAGCATTAGGATGATAGCAAGTGAACTGAAGGCACCCATGAAGTGAGTGAGTGTGAGAATGACCAAGTGAGGAATCTAGTCTATGAAGCAAAATTATTGAATAGGGTAGTCAATTCAGGAAGTAAAGGTAGGTGGGGGACTAAAGGGATGCTGCAGTTTCTATATACTAATACCAGAAGTATTATTAAGAACAAAAGCGAGGAGTTTTTGGCATTGGTTAGTGCAACCTAGCCAAAAGTTATAGGCATTAGTGAGACTTGGCTAAACAGCAGATGGTGTAATTTCAGGGAAGATAGAGAAGACAGGATGGGGGAAGGATGTTGATGATAGCATATGAATTGCAACCAAAAGAATAAGAGAAAGGTGGGTGGGTGGGTGGCTGTTCATTTGAAGCAATCAGGTTTGAGATTAAGGACAGCAAGACAAAATCTACAGTTGGTTGTTGCTATAGGCCAGGGAGTTCCACAGATGATCTGGAAGACATGCATCATAAAATTAGTACAATGAGTACAGGCTAAGTGATTATTATGAGGGGCTGCAACTATGGAGATATAGACTGGAAGAAAGAAAAATCATATGGAAGGATGGAAATAAAATTTATACACCTGCTGAGAGATAATTACTTAAGGCAGCATGTGATGGAGGGGAGCCTAGGGGTGGAAGAGTATTGGACCTGGTCATAGGATCAGAAGAGCTATCCATAACCAACATCATCTCCAATTGGTGAAAGTAACCATGCAGTCTTGACCTGGGAGATTGTAAAAAATGAGAAATATTCTACTAAGAAGAAGTATATGTGGAACTATAAGGCAGGTGATTATGACAAGCTTAGGAAGAAGCTTAAATCTATGCCATTGCAGAAAACACTGGAGGGTAAGGATGTCAGTAGTGCATAACATATAGTTAAGGGTCATCTAGAGGAAACAGTATTAAATTGCATACCTAGGGTAAGGATGGGTTAATCAGGAAGGAGTTAAATGGATGAGTAATGTTATTAAGTATGTGTTGCAGAAGAAGAAAATGCTGTGGAGGGTATATAAAGAGAAAGGCGACCAGCATGGTAAGGAAGGCAAAATCAGATCATGAGAAGAATCTAGCCAAGCAGGCCAAAGGAAATCACAAAGAGTTCTTTTGTTTCAGGAGACCTCAGGTCTCATCAGTGGGAGCTAGACCCAGAAGTGATGCCAAGGTTGAAGTAATGCAGAAGTCATATACGAGTAGCCAAAAGATGTCATACCTTATTATTAAAATATTCTGGATTAGAGATAGACGTTGGAAGTTTGAGACCTCAATAAAGTTCAAAACCAGTCTGTGTGGTGACCCTTCCCATAAAGCATAGCATTATACTTGTCTGTAAGGATATGTGCTTTGCATTATGGGATACTAAGGCAAGTGATGAGAGGTCATTAGCCTCTCTCTATATATGAGTTTCCCAGTCCTGAAATTACTTCAGGCTCAAACTCTGTTTGCTTATACTTGGATAAAGGATTAAACCAGGGGTGGCATCTTTAATTTATTAAAGATGCCACCCTTGTCCAATGTTTCGTAATAATAAAATCTGGCTGTGCCAATTTCAACAGTACAGTCTATATGTGGTCTGACTTAGGCTAATGTCAACCCCCCCCCCCCCAGACACAAATGAGATTTTACATCTCGAGAAAGGGAGGGGAGAGAATTTGGAATCATTGCTTTAAACTGTACAAAAGGTTCAGGTTCTTCTAATGGCATTTGATGAGTGTGTAGAGTGGGCTACCAGTGAAAGTTGTGAGTGCATGTTCAGTAAATGATTTCAAAGATATGATAGGCATTGTGTGATTTGAAAGAGGATCTGTCTCAATGAGTCCTCAGTCTTCAGAGGAGTCATTAACAAATCAATTTGAAAAGACTCCCTCTTGTGCTAACAAGCATCAAGTTAAAGTGCAAGTGAGCTAAAGCACTTTTCATTTTCTTCAAATAATTTTACAATTTTATTACACTATTTCAAATATACTAATTTTGTGTATATAGCATAAATAGTAAATTTGTACTACAAATACTTAAATGTCATCATTTACAGTTTTCCAACCTGACTATTACGAAATATATAGAATAGCAATACTGCAGATCCTAATATAATATAATCACATATAATAATATTATATTAGTATTAATACAATAATAATAATAATAATGAGTTCATACCTATCTTTTGGGAATCCACTTCCCCTGTTTGTTGCAATCTGCTATTATTGCAGTCAGACTCTGTTGACCCATGTGATGCTAAATGAGACGTGTTAACACAGGCTGCTTCATCATCTGTAATTGATTTTTTTTTCTTTTAATATATTCTGAATCATCCTTTTAATAAATAGCAGTCCTGAAAAATTAAAACTATTCATTACTATTATAATGCTGACTTTAATTCCAAACCTTAGGAATTTATTATGGGGCAATGTTTGCAATCTACTAAAGACTATATCTAACTTATGTTTATAATTATCATGTTCATGACTAGCCTGATGGAGCATCTACGGCAATCCTACTGGACCTGTGGAAATCTCATATATAGTCAATGCACAGTGAAGTTTCTATTGCTAACTTATCCTTCGCCATAGCAACCAGATATAGCATGAGTTTCACAGTACACACTTTGATACAAACATAACTATATTGTATGACTAAGTAACTAGAAGCTGGTGCATTTTACAAACAGAAGTTTTTGTTTTTGTTTTTAATCCAATACACATTTATGGTGATACAGTAATTAAATGAATGTGAATGCTAATTTTTTAAATTATTAAATAAAGTGAAAATCGTAAGTATATTACCTAGATATAATAGAAATGAATAAAAAGAAGGGCTATAATAACAAATGATTCAATGAGGGAAGAATGGATTTGTATAAGAGGGACAATCTACACTTGAATGCATTTGGTATAAGAAGTTTTGAGAAATTAACTGGTATGAGACCTAACAGAGAGTCAAGGAAACTAAATTATGATAGGCAGAATGGTGGGAATTTGTGTGCAAGAGCGATAATGTTATGTAACTGTGTTAATGATGGGAATGGACATTATCATGAAAACGATTATGAGGAAAGAACACTTTTAAGTTCATCTAGTTCAGACTTATCATGCATGTGCAAGGACGTCTGCATAAGGAACTAGATAAAAACAGAGATCTGCAAGTTGTCCAACAGTGTCACACAGACTAAAGAGAACAGTATACAAAAGAAGCATGTGGGTAACTTATGTCAGTACTAGGAGTATAAAAAACAAAGGGGTAGAGTTTGTCCCCTTGATCAATATGTTGGGACCTCAGATTATAGGCATTAGTGAGACCTGACTATCCGAGGCTAACTGGTATCAAGTGTAAAGGGTGCAGTACTTTTAAGAAGGATAGAACATGATAGGAGAGGAGGTGATGTGCTGTTAATGATATTGGATGACTTGAATCTAGTTAGAGCTGAAACCCCTGGACTGCAATACTAGTAACAGTTTTTTCATGTAGTAGTGAGTTTGAAGCCATCTGGTGTGAGGTGGAGTCAAACAAGATCAAATACACGGTGGGGTGTTGCTACAGATCTAGTGGATCGATTGCTAATGACGAAGAAATATATTACCAAATAAAGATGATGGTGAGAAATTAGTAATCGTAATGGGGGGGGCTTTATTTGAACGCTGATTGGATAGCAGTGAAATCTCATGAGAATAATGAAACTAAATTTATTGAGCTGTTGTATGACAACTTCCTCAATCAGTATGTGTCAGAAGAAACTCAAGGTTAAAGAGTGTTAGATCTGATTATAGTGTAGGAGCAGGAGCTGAGGGGGGTGGGGGTTCATTTAAAGATGTACTACTCTGCTTCTGGTTGGCAGCAGTCATTATGCAGTACTCACTTTGGAAGCAGCTAAGTTTATAAATATCCCATCCAGAAAATATTACATGCTAACAACAAAGCAGGAAATTATGATCAACCAAGGAGCATGCTGGGTTCTGTCCATGATATTGGTTGCTAGATGGTAAGGATATTGACAGTGCATGAGAAGTGATTAAAAAATACTTAAATGATGTCATATCAGAATATGTTCCCATAGTTCGAATAATAAAATAGAGTAGAAGTGAAATGGATATGTAATCTTATTAAGAGATTCCTAAGAAAAAGATGATATGAAAGGAATACAGCAATCCCTCGATTAATGCACCTAATGCATTCTTTAAAACAGGCGCATTAATCGAATATCATAATCTATGGAAAAAAGTATAATTAGTTCCTCAAATTTCTTTTTTGACTTTTAATTTTTTTTTATAAAAGAATTAGAGGGTATCTCATGGCCTAGTTAAAGGGAAACCATGAAACGGAAAGACAATAAAACATATTCAGAATATAAATTTATTATTCTACTTCTTAAAGAATTGAGCTAACGTAGTTTGGCAGTGATTCTGTTTGGCAGGCATTCTGTTTCTTTTTTTCTTACAACTGACGGTATAGCCATATTGCCTCTTCTACTACTTCTGCAAATTTTACTGCTTCTCCCTTCATCGGGGCCAGCCTCTAAGCATTACTGCTTAAAAACTTTGATTGTACAAAAAATATTTTCAAATTGTTTCTGTGACATCTCTTTGGGCTTGTAAGTGATTAAATTTTCTCCATATTCTTCAGGCTGTGCATCTAAATTTAGCAGGTCAGGATCACTTAATTTCTCAGAATGAGATTTAATAAACTTAGATTCATTTGAAAAGTCTCTAAAATCATATGCACAATGTGGAAGAATGTGCTTCTAAACGGCTCGCATATTGCTAGCAGTAATTTCATTCGATTTTGTGAATTTATAACCAGGCTGAGATTTCTCTGATTTGGCCAGCAGTCTTGGAAGGCATTTGCTTCAAATAAAAGGCCAGTTTCATTGACAATATATATTTCTTATATACAGGGCCGGTTTTATCATTAGGTGATTACGGGGTTATTGCCTAGATTGATAACCTTAATTAATAATAAATTTTTTATTATTAATCAAGGTTAATAATAAAAAATTTATTATTAATCTAGATTGATTACCTTGATTAATAATAAAAAACTGAAATAAGTCAAGCAGTCCTGGTGCTCGCACATTATTTTCGCCTTTCTCTATTTCTTCCACTCCCCTGCTCTTTGTATACTTACCTCAAGTGCAGAGATTTTTCCTCCTTCAAGTTCAGAAAGGAGTTTCTCGAAATTAAAACTTACACTCGCTCTACAATGGCTCAGGAAAGACTCACTGGTCTAGCAATAATATCTACAGAGCATGAAATTGCGTCTACAATCAATATAGATGAATTAATTCATAACTTTGCCAAAGCAAAATCCCGAAAGATTAATTTTTCATAATTTTTGTATTTAAGATGTAATAATTTTCTTGCTATACAGATATTAGGAGTAATCATATATGTATACAAATGTATTGGTTTTGATTAATAAATTTTTTTAATGTTCATAACGATATTATTTTTATAAATATCCACATGTGTAGGTGTACATGTGCTTGTGTCAGTATGACAAAATATATAGAGAGACAATGTATATGGGTGCCTAAATTTTCTTTGCCTAGGGGCATCAGATACTCTCGGACCGGCCCTGGTTATATATAGTGTAAGAGCAGGGGGGATTCATTTAAAGATGTAACTACTCTGCTTCCGGTTGAACTACAGCTCCAATAACCCCCTTCCACAATTTTCTTCAAAATCTCTGGATAATTTGCAGCCACCTCTTTATCTGCACTTGCTCCGCTTATGATTAGAGCATTATATAGGCTATTTCTCTTTTAGAAACGCTCAAACCACCCAGCACCAGCTTGAAATTCTTCTTCTTTTCTGTCATTGATAGCCCTTTCTTTCAAGATTACAAAAAGACTTAATGCTTTTGATTTAATAAGGTCAGTGCTTAGCAGGATCCATTTTTAGTTACAATCTTCGATCCATGTAGAAAAAAGTCTAATTCATTCATTATAATACTTTGATTTCAAGTGCATGCATGAGGAGTTTGAAGCAACCTTACCTTGTAAGGTTGTATTCAGTATTCAGCAACTTTGCTTAAAATTGCTCTTATAGTTGATTTGCCAATTTTTGTGTTCTTGTCCTATCTTTGCTCTGAACATGCCTTGTTCATTTTTCTTTATTATTTCAAGTTTTACTTAAAATGAGATTACTTTTCGAATCATTTTCACGCTTCCACTTTTTTTGCTCACTCATTCTTTTTAATCATGATTAAAGGTTGAGAAAATACTTTAAAATAAAAAAAAAGTAAGGAAAACAATTGCAAAGGAGGCATGAGATATGATCATCAAAATACTATGTAATTAGCAGGCGACATAAATTTTGGCTTTAAATTTGGAACATAGTGTACATGGAAATAGTGTAGTACTGCATGCCATTAAAAAATAACTTTGTAAAATGTTTTAAATCAGTAACTAAATTATTTCATCCTGGTGGGTGATTTTTTAAAATAGTTAGCGATAAAAAAATATACAGAAAGAAAATTTTTAAGATCTGTAACATTTATTTTTAAGATGTATATAGGCACACTAATCGAATTTGGCTATAGAAAAAAATGAAGCACTAATCAGAGGCATTAACTGAGGGATTGCTGTACTGTATGCATAAGGATGATGTCAGTTATGAAAATTATAGGAAGCATGCTAGAAAAATCACACCTATTGTATGGAAACCCAAATTCGAGTATGAAAAGAAACTATCTCTGCAAGCTAAAAACAACACTCAAAAGAATCCTATCGTTATGCTGCAAGTAAAAGAAAGAATAACTCGAATGAATGTAGATGGTATGTGTTTGGCAGATGTGGAAGAGATTGTTCAATCAATGATTGCTCATATTTCTAAAAATAATCAAACTAGTGTATGCAACATTGTGCTCAGTGCTACTTATTTGCAGGTGAAGAAACTAAGGTAAATGAGGAGGCAGTACTAGAGCTGTTGCACAAACTGAATAAGAATTCGGCAATAGGGACTGATGGAATATCCACAGGGATGCTAAAAGAGTGTTCAGCTGAAGTGGCTATTCCTTTGATCATGCTATTTTAGTCTCACAACAGGGATGATTCAACAGGAGTGGAAAGAATGTATAGTAATCCTATTGCAGAAGAGTGGGGCAAAGACTGATGTATATAAATATTGACCTATTAATATCTCGGGAGTGATGGTGAAGATTTTGCAAAAGTTCGTCAGGGCTCACATACAGAAATGGGTTTACTAAGGGAAGACCATGTATGAGCAACTTTCTGAAACATGGACTGGATTATAAAATAATGGCATGGACAAGAGGATGGCTGACTGGCAGATATCAAAAGTGGAGGCTGTGAGTCTGCAAGATTTAAAGTAACCAGGTGTGCCACAAGGATCAATCATTGGTCCATTGATATTTAATCTATAGAATAACGACTCTGGAAAGTATTTGACATGTGACAAACAACTATTAGCTTGTGATGCAAAAATAGGCAGGATAATCAAGAATGCAGTTGATATGCAGTACTTGCAGAATGATTTCAATAGGATGAAAGTGTAGGTATGTGAGGTTCACGGACAATTCGTCGCGGGAAAATTCATGGCATGATGAATAAATGGATCGCAAAAAAATTTGCTGAAAATGTTATTCCCTAGAAAATGGAAATGATATTGCATTGATACCGATATACAAAAAGTAAATACAGTGCAAGATAAATTTCACAAAATATTATTTTATTATGAATTTATGTATTAGTCCGTGTGGTTAGACGAGTGCCCGGTTGCTTCACAACCATTTGCCTGGGAAAGGAGTGTCCTGGGTTCGATTCCCATCGCTGACATGATGAGCTCAGGATCTTTCTCAGACATAGCCAAGTTTTCCGGTCTTGTATTTACAAGTTGTATTTTCCACTCTATGAGAGAAGAATCTGGCTCTCACCCCCTACTATAAAATGAAAAATTACATCTACTGAAATCTTGTATGACCTTTTCGGAAGTTTGTAAATCTCAATCATATCACTCCTCTTTCTCCTGTTTGCTAGTATCTGCAGTCTACAAATTCCTAATCTGTCTTCATAATTAATATTCCACAATCCTGATATTATTTTTATCATACTCCTTTGCACTCTTTCCACTATATCAGAATCACCACAGATGGAAACAAGGAGACCAGAGATGCTCACAACAGTCCAAGTGAGGTCTTATCAAGGCATTGTAAAGAGGCAAAATGACTTCCTTATCATTACATGTTAAGATTTGTTTGAGCATTGCAATTATCTTCTGAGTCGTATTTACAATCTTTGCTATATAGACCTCGAACCTCAGCTTCTTATCCACTAAAAATCCATGATCATCCCTGGCCTGATCAGTTTCTTCTAGCATAATCCCACCAATATATGACATCATTGGATATCTCATCACACCAGAGTACATTGCTTTACATGTGCTAACATTGAAGTGACAGCCATTTTCACCTGCCTGTGTCCAGACAATTCAGCTCACGATCTATTGATCGCAGAAAAAATTCACTGAAAATGTTAAAAATGTTCACTAGATAATTGAAATGATATTGCATTGATACCGATATATGAAAAGTAAATGCAGTGCAAGATAAATTTCACAAAATGTAATTTTATTATGTATTTATGTATCAGTCCGCACAGTTAGTGAGTGGCTGGTTGCTTTGCAACCATATGCCTGGGAAAGTAGTGCTGTGGGTTTGATTTCCGTCACTGATATGGGAGCTTAGGATCTTTCTCAGACATAGCCAAGTTTGCCGGTCTTGGGCGAGGACTGCAGGGTTTTTTCTCCCCAGTTTATCTGGGGTTTTTCCTCCTGCTAGCAGGCAAACCAGCCTTGAGAACAGAACACTTCTACAGACATAGGATCCAGTGGGAGGCAAAGGGCCAACCACCTTATCTTTGTATAACGGTTGCAGTTATAATTTTGTTAATATTAATATTTCATCAACAGAACCTGTAGTATCAAAGTAAGAAAAATAAATATTTATACCTTTTTAATACGAAACAGAAATTAGGAAACTAACTAATCAATAAAATATTACTTTTACTGTATAAGAATAAAAATATTTTGAAAATCTAAATAAATAATACACAGATCTTTCCCTCTTTTACCTTTATGCCATTATACGAGGATAAGGTGGTTGGCCCTAGGCTTCCCAGTGTATCTTACGTCTGTCGAAGCGTTATGTTCTCAAGGCAGGTTTGCCTGATTGTGGGAGGAAAAACCTCAGATAAGCTGGGGAGAAAAACCCTGCAGTCCTCACCCAAGCCCGGCTAACTTGTCTATGTCTGAGAAAGATCCTAAGCTCCTCACGTCAGTGACGGGAATTGAACCCATGACACTCCTTTCCCAGGCATATGGTTGTGAAGCAACCAGCCACTCACTAACCACACGGACTAATATATAAATACATAATAAAATTACATTTTGTGAAATTTATCTCGCACTGCATTTACTTTTCATATATCGGTATCGATGCAGCATCATTTCAATTTTCTAGTGAATAACATTTTCAGCGAATTTTTTCCGCGATCAATAGATTGTGCGATGAATTTTCCCCGTGCTGAATTGTCTGGACAGGAGCATGTGAAAATGGGTGTCGGTTCAATGTTAGCACATGTAAAATAATGGGTGTGATGAGATATCCAATGTCATATTATATTGGTTGGATTATGCTAGAAGAAAACTGATCAGGCCAGGGATGATCATGGATTTTTAGTGGATAAGAAGTTGAAGTTCGAGGTTATATACAACTCAGAAGATAATTGCAATGTTGAAACAAATCTTAACATGTAAAGAAAAGGAAGTCATTTGGCCTCTTTACAAGGTCTTGATAAGACCTCACCTGAGCTATCGTATCTCTCCAGTCTCCTTTTTTCCATCCGTGGTGATTCTGATATAGTGGAGAGAGTGCAAAGGAGTGTGATAAAAATAATAACAGGATTGTGGAATATTAATTATGAAGACAGATTAGGAATTTGTAGACTTCAGATACTAGCAAACAGGAAAAAGAGGAGTGATATGATTGAGATTTACAAACTTCTGAAAAGGTCATATAAGATTTCAGTAGATGGAATTTTTCATTTTATAGAAAGGGGGGGGGTGAGAGCCAGATTCTTCTCTCATAGAGTGGTGCATGATTGGAATGGATTGCCACTGGATGTTGTGAATGCAAGCAGTGTGAATGAATTCAAGAACAGGTATGATAGCTGGTGCAGGTAATATGTGGCCTTCCAACAACGAGTTCTTGACTACCTGAAGGTCTCTCTTAATAATAATAATAATTAGAAAACTAAGAAACAGATAAAAATCAATTGTTACAATATGGATGAAAACAATTCTTAAGAGAATTGTAATATTTTAAATATCTGAAGAAAGAAATAGTAAGCAACCAAATAGACTATGAGAAAGAATAACTGCAGAGCACATATAACAATGTGTATATATATCCACAGAGAAGCTGATGTGGATACTGGCTACATCAGCACATTTGAAGTTGAGACGTTGTCTGAAATGGAGAATGTTAACAGAAATGCTAACTGATATGTAATATCTAAAAGTGTGAGGAGGGAAATATAAATAGATAATATGCAGAAAAGGCAGCACAAGAGAAAATATTCACTTCCTTCTTAACTGAGAAACAAAAAATAGATGGATTCAGATCAAAAATATTATTACTCAATAGTAGAAACTCTTTGGTTCAAATACAACAGAAAGATAAATGCATTATTAGCTTCTTTAGATGCATTATGATTCAATAATGCATGTAAAGAAGCTATAAATATATAGCATAATGTTAATTATGCTATATATTTATAGCTTCATAATGTATAGCTCTCAAGAATACTGAGAGCTATACATTATGCTTAACAAGAAATTATATTTCTTGTGTGAAGAATCTTCACAATTAATTACCTGAAACAAAAATATGAACTCTTTCTGTCACAGTTCATCTTACAAGCAAGTCTACAAGAAACAATCTCATAAAAGTCAACAGACTGAAAAAAAAAAAAAAAAAAAAAAAAAAAAAAAAAAAAAAAAAAAAACAGTTTCCGAGGATTTGATTGCATTAGTAATTGATAATACACCAATAATACACCAATCTTTCCATCAGGGTATTTAACACCATTCTACCAGAATCTGCTACCAGGTAAGAAAAGCAGAAACAGAAAAAAAATTCCCAATTCTTGCGGATCAGGGATGCAAAGATATTTTCGAGAAAGTCACAAACTTCAAAGTCTATATAAATCAAAAGCTCAGAGGAGGACATGATAGGCTGCCAAAGTGAAAGAAAAGACTCCTAATCACATAAAAAAAAAGACTTGAACATATAACAAAAATGAATGTCAACTATCAAACAAAATTAATAATACCAGAATATAGAAGCAGTTGTACCTTTGACTTGCTTGATGTATGGAAGCAACACACAGAATGAATGAGTGGACTTTCCATCTGCATATAAACATCAGAAGCATTCAAAAGCATTTGTCCTAATGGAAATATCTGTTACTTTTGATGAAGAAAACATGTACCAAACTGCAAACATAAATATTGTTGATAAAAAAAAAAAAAAAAAAAAAAAGGAGTACTGTAATACAGTATTTACCAAACAAAAATTAATAGTAAAAGAAACTGTTATTTGAGCATGCTGAAAATGTTTGTAGCAAAATAACTAATGCTGCCAATCAACAGCACCACCTAATACTAAATGCTGTTTATATGCCACCAAGCTTAAACATGACAAAATTCTTGCATAAACTAAATTGCTGGCTTTCATGCCAAGAATTATGCTTAACTGAATACCTAATGATAATCAGTGATATAAACATATATTGCACATGAACACCATAACAATACAGTACAGTACCTTTATAAATTATCCATGTATAACCTAATACCAGCTTTAACATCATGCACTACAAAAGAAATAGTTGGAAATAGTATCACAACTTTTTACATAGATCACATAAACATTCAAGCACCACCAAATAGTTATACAGCAGCAGTCAAAAATGCAAAGTAGCAGAACATTACTTTATGGCTCCAAAATGCACACTAAGACTTGCAATACTCCACACCTGAAAAGCAACACACACACACACACACACACACATATGCAACAAAAATAATAGACACAGAAATACATAATCATGAAATAAGAAAAATTGACTGGAAACACATGGCATCATCAGATTCAGGAGATATTTTATACAATAACATTAAACTCATACTGGAGAAAATATATAAGACAACCACAAAGAAAATCAGAATTTGCACAAAAACAAACCAAAATCTTTGGATAACACAAAACATGATTGTTTTATACATTGAAAGGATACTCTATAAGCAGGGGTCTTCAATGCATCGCCCGCGGAACTCTTTGCCGTGACCCACCGGCCATTTTGAAAAAATAACTACTTAACATTAAAACGTGATTAAATAAAAAATAATTTCAATGAAGCCCAAGGGCCACTAAGCTATACTGCTGTATTTAGAATTGTAAGATGCTTTCCAGATTCACAAGGAATGCTGTGCATTTGATACTTCACATAAAATCCTATAAAAATAAATATTAAATAGACATGCTATTTCAGCCATCTACCAGCACCAAGCAGTACTTAAGTACTAGTATTAACATTGCAGATGGCTGAAGCAGTAGTTTGTTTGAGAGCACTGTCTAGTGCCTTCCAGATACATCTCGAAGGTTCTCGATACTTTGTTATTTTCATATAAATACAAGAGGATCTCATCCACACTCAGTCAGTCGTGAACAGTGTGATATTCATGTATAAGCGCATGCAGGTTCGTCATGTCAGCCATAGTCTATTGTGGTTTTATATTGCCAGACTTTTTTCATTGGTATGTGGGACACATTCAGTGGATAATAACCATGGCTATTTTGGATTTTGGGTTCACTTCCATCACTATGGCATCTACGAGTAAAAAGCGTAAATCAAGTGATTCTTGCCTGGTTTTTAATGAAAAGTGGACCAATTTGTACATTTTTTGTGCCGATTGATGATAAGCCAGTGTGTTTAATTTGTCGTGAGTCAGTATCAAAAGAATATAATATAAAACGACACTATGAGACAAAGCATGCATTCAATTTCGATCACCTTCAAGGGCAGCTTCGTGTGGACAAAGTGAACCATCTCCAAATTGATTAAAATGCCAGCAGGGTACATTTAAAAGGCAGAGGGAAGAGAGCAAAGCATGAGTCAAAGTAAGTTATGTAATAACTGAAAAAATTGCTAAAAAATCAAAAGCCTTCTTGGACAGCGAGTTTGTGAAAGAGTGTCTCATCGCTGCTGGGGATATTCTGTGCCCAAATAATAAGGAAGTGTTTAAAAAACCGAGTTTGTCTGAGGTAACTGTAGCACGACATGTCGAAGAACTTGCCAATGACATTGAAGGAACTTTAAAAAAATGGTCATCCGAATTTACGTCATATTCACTTGCTTTAGACGAGAGCACAGATATGAAGGATACAGCACAACTGGCTATCTTTGTCCGTGGCACTGATCAACAATTCAATGTGAAAGAAGAACTGCTGGTGCTCGTACCTATGAAGGGAATGACGAGAGGCACTGATATTCTTGAAGCCGCCAAGAAAAACGCTCCAGCATTTTGACCTCAGCTTAACCAACCTTGAGGGTGTGGTAACTGATGGTGCCCCTGCTATGGTGGGAGAGAATGAAGGGTTTGTTGTACTGCTACGGAAAGAACTGGAACTAGAAAGAAAAGATTTCGTCCATTACCACTGTTTAATCCGCCAGGAGAATTTGTGTGCAAAAATTATTGGATTTGAGAATGTCATGAAAGTTATTGTGCCTGTCGTCAACGTTATTAAGGTAAGAGGATTGAATCATCATCAATTCCAAGAGTTTTTGACCCAAGAGTGTGAAGCGGATCATGGGATGTGGTTTATTATAGGGTTTGTGCACTGGTTCAGCAGAGGGATGGTTCTTAATACAGTCTTTGACTTAAGGAGCAAAATACAGTAGTTCGTGCAAACCAAGGGAAATCCGATTGTGGAATTTAATGATCTGAAGTGGATGACAGAACTTTGTGACCGACATCTCATTGCATATGAATGACCTAAATATGCAGCTACAATCCAAGATCAACTGGTGCACACTCTGTTTGATCACATCAAAGCTTTTGTGGCCAAGCTCAATCTTTGGGAGGCACAACTTGCAAAAAAAGACTCAACTCATTTTCAGCTTCTCACTGAGTCCAACTGTTCATCTCTTGATGAATACACTACGAATTAGCTGCGTTGCAAAGTGAGTTCGAAGAGACTTAGTGATTTTCGTAACCAAAAGTCTTCTTTAGATTTATTTTCAATGCCATTCAGTGTCTATGGAGCTGCTTGAACTCCAAAACAACTCTTCTTTGAGAGAAAAATTATTCAATATGCCCTTGCTTACATTTTAACAAGACTACATTTCTGAGGACGCATTCCCTAATCTTCGCCAGAATGCTTTGAAGATGCGTGCTTTGTTAGGAAGCACATACTTATGTATGCAGTTCTTCTCCAGAATGAAGCATGTGAAGTCCAAGACAAGAACTCAGATTACGAACCAACATCTCAAGAATACTCTGCGCATAGTGATTTCCAACATTGATGCCAACATCGACATTGTAAAAAATGAATGTTTTCTTCATTAAATTATCTTTTTTCAAGTATTGAATGTATTTACTTATCATGAACCTGACTCCTACCTACACTCTTAAAGCTGAGTTTGTTTATTTTTATAGGATTTTATGTAAAGTATCAAATGCACAGTGTTCCTTGTGAATCTGGAAAGCATCTTGCAATTCTAAATACCGCAGTATAGCTTAGTGGCCCACAGGCTTCGAAATTTTTGATGCAGCCCACACTGTCTGAAAGGTTGAAGACCCCCCCTGCTCTATGGAAACAAATACAGTAATATACAGATAATGCAGCTTTAAAAACCAAATGTAATATACCATAACATAACAAGAAATTGCCTTACAACAGATAAGAAATGCAAAAAGAAACTACTACACAGACAAATAAAATTAACCTCCACACAAAATGATGTGAAACAAACCTGGCATCTGATCAATGAGATTCTATACTATGCTCCCAATACCACTGCCTTTGAAACAATAAAACACAGCTTCATCAAAGATACCAAATCTATCCAACAACCAGCAAATTTCTCTAACCAATACTTTGTAGACTCCATTCAAGAGTACAGAGAAATATCCCTCCACTCACAAAATGCAATCTCCCACAAGGAAAACAGATAATTGTGGTTCAAAACCATAAGAGAAGCAGAACTATTCTCTATAATCCATCCAACTAAACCAAGCAAAGGTCCAGGAATCGATCGAATAAGACCTGAAGACATTAAGCAACGTGTAACTAGCCTAGGCTCGATCTTACTAAAATTAATAAATAAAAGTTTTAAAACTGGACAAACATTCAGGATGTTAAAGACTTCCATAGTCATGCCTATATACAAAAAATGGCAAAAGAAACTCAATCAACAATTACAAACCTATAACAGCATTATCAATCAAATTATGGAGTGGATTGTGCTTAGCATACTTGCAACATATATGAAAAACTTTCATATCATCCCCAGAACACAGTATGGCTTTCAGAAAAATAGGGAACATCTCTCTTGGAAGACTTTGCACATGTAATTAACACTGCCTTAGATAAAAACAAAATTGTCATGGTAGTCTTTACTGACTTGACTAAAGCATTTGACACAATTGTACATGAAACTATATTAGAAAAGTTAAGACATGCTGGAATATATGGACTTCAGCACATGTGGTTTAGAAATTATCTTCAAAACAGAAAACAAATTGCATGCATCAGGCTAATCTGTAGTAGAGAATTACCAGTAACTTGTGGAGTGCCACAGGAAGCAAGCTGTTCTCCCACCAATTATATTCAACCTCTATATGCATGATATTAACCGGCTACCTCTCAAAGGCAAGAACTTTTAATATACAGATGATACAGTTATAGTGTCCATCCATAATAATGCAAGTATATCCCAAACAAACATGCAATATGGCATAAATCTGTTCACTGAGTGGCTCACCAAACACTAAAAGACAAAATTTTGTTTTATTTTGTTTATTAATATGCAGAAATCCAACACATAGAACAGTAAAACCATCATCATCATTCAGGTTGAACCAATTTAATACTTTGGAATTTACCTTGATGTAGATATGAACTGGAAGAGGCACGTAAGTCATCCACAAAACAAACTTCAGAGTACAAAGTATATACATTATACTAATATATAAGGTACTATGCGAAAACATACTAAGATATGCTATAGCAATTATTCATTCTGTGCACACTACAAACCAAATTGATTAATAGCATTACAGTATAAAATGATAGCGCTGATATTTTGGGAAGAAAGAAACAATGCTGGATTTATTCACACTGCAATGACAGAACATAAAATACTAACAGCAAAACACATGTCACTATGCAGCTATGCTAAAGTATTACTTCAGTACCAACTACAGGACAGCCAGATGTAAAAAGACCCTAAAACAACTAATTATATCATATATAAATATAAATAATCACTATGGAAAGGCCATTCGGAACTTCTACATTCCAGATATGCTAAACAAACTACCTTTTGAAAACAGAAACCTTACAAACTACAACAGCCTAAAAAGGGCCCTAAGTGTATACTATGAACAAGAAACACACACTCCAAATAACTCACAGATTTAATGAGATGCAATATATTATTAGTTCAGGCTTTTCAGTTCAGTAACACAGCACAGCATTCCTAATCATTGTGTGTGTGAGGGTTGCTTATCTTACAGCAGTAGTGCAGTAAATATCAAATCTATCAAACATCAGTCTACTTCCAGTACTACAATCAAACCAACAATAAAAATAACCAACCAGTGTTATCCTCGGATAAGATTAACAAAAGCTTCAAGGATACAAGCTGAGACATCATGCCTCAACTGAAATCAATATAAAGCAAAAAAATGTGTATTATAAAGAATTTATAATTATAAAAATAAAAATTATTGTATAATTACTGTAAAACATAATTTTATTCATCTGCAATTGAAATTACTAATTCCTGTAACTATTATCTATGTACTGTACGCCCACAGATATGAGACCTTCAACACTTCTGTCCATGTCAGAAGAAGGAAAATCCATTCCAATAATAGGGAAATCAATGCATCTTGTTGGATTATTTGTTTATTATTACACATCGGAAAATTAATTTTTTCTTTTATGAATATTGTAGTTTTTAAAGTGGTAACTATTTTGCTTGTATAACAGTTGGAAAATTTTACGTATAAAGCACGTGATTTTGTGTGTTGGTGACCAATTTGTACTTCAGCTTATTTCTTTTTACCCTACAACATGAATCAACTCTTCTTGGCACGTTGCCAGACTAGGGTCTTGGATCGGTGGTCGGACATTCCTCACCGTATGTATGTATATACATACAGTGAGGAATGTACATATATATATATATATATATATATACACATTATTATATATATATATATATATATATATATAAAGTATTCAGCACTGAAACATAAAAAAATCTATATATATTAATTACCGATTGTAACAAAATATAGTAGTATGCAAACTGAAACTTGTCCATTGTGCTTTATGTTTTTGTTTATTTTCTTTCTGTGTAAATGTAATTACTTTAATAGATAATAAACCTACTGTGGTTAAAAAAAAAATTTATCACCATGCCCTACATGGAGTCAGCAGATTCATTATTGGAGGTTCATTCAACTTATTTATTTCATGTGCAAACTACAGAAAATATAAGATCATACATTTAAAGAAATAGACATTAAAAGAATAGGAATAGGAATAGATTAAAAAACAAAAATGCCACATGCATAAAATATTAAGCAAAAACATAAAAAATGTCAAATTTAACTCATCCAGTGACTAACATACTTTCAAGCTGTTTCATTACACTGCATTAAAAATGCAGAGTAATGGAATTAAATCTTCTCGGGTACATATATTATTAATGTCTATTAAGCAGCATTGCAGAAGATGATCCATGGTTTCTGTTTCACCACATAAGAAGCTGTCATTGTCTGTGTAGCCCCATCTGGTCATATTCTGTTTTGATATGCCCATTCTGGAACGAAGTCTATTCAATGTCTTCCATCTTTGCCAGTCAAGATGTAAGGTGGAAGGAAGAGATTTGTTTAAGTTCAGAGCCTCTGGAGATTGTTCTTGCCACATTGTTGACCTTGTAACTTTTATGGAATCAACGAACAATTCCACTGAGTGAATAAAATTTTTCACTTGTTCTTAGCCCTCTTATGTACTGCAACGTCCATCCAAAGGATGCTGTTCATCATTTAGTTGTTGTTGTTTCCACTCATTTCTACTCTGTGTAGTCCTTCTGATGTGAGGAGGTGCAATATACCAAACAGTGAGTACAGATGGTCAATTTTTGTAAGTTTAAGGCAACCGGTAATGTGCCGACATGCTTAAGGCATTTTGTAAGCTTAAGGCAACCGGTAATGTGCTGACATGCTTCATTAAGAACCTTATCAATAATTTGATATGTGATGATATTTCCCAAACAAGGGCTAGCATATTCAGCTGTCAAAAAGCAGAGTGCCAGTACATCTTTCAAGAGATGCTGCAGATTTACTTAGCATTCAAATAGTCTTCATACTTTTACATAACATATGCAAAACCTCCTACATATGGAAAAACCTCCTACAAATAATAAATAAAAATAGAATTAAAGGTCTTAAAAAAAACTTAAAAAGGACAGAAACATCATGCATAATATTGAAAGCTGACAAAAGCAACTCGACAGTTGTTTTGAACTGTACAGAATATGTATAAAAAAAGAAATCACTTCTAGAAGACACAAACACATATGAAAAGTTGGAACGAGATCCTACAGGATATTTCCATAATAAAATCAATAACATGCTCAAAATAAAACATAGTTGCTATTTGATATCTTTGTTTGTGGTTTTATATAAAAAAAATTGTTCTAAAAACATCCATCTTATAATTCCAGATATGTCCTTTTTTGGCAGTAACGTTTTCTTGTTTCACCACTTCTCGAACAAGTACCTCATGATCACTGTCACCAACTGACAGTAGTATTAATCATTAACAATCACATGTGAAGTTATCACCAAATCCAACACTATAACCTCATGCTGCTTAGGATAATTAACCCTTAGAAATTCAACAAATTCACTCTCCCTGTTTCTGTATACACTATCTCCTTCTTCCATTCTATATTTCTGTAATTAAGTCTTCCATCAGGATCACCTTCTTTTTACATGCCCAGCCAATATGCCTGAATATTTCACAATCTGTATTCTCTACATTCCCTATCAGATAAACTAGTGTGTTAATTTCAACTTCACATCACACAGATTCAAAATCTGCACATGAACTTCCACACTTTGTGAATGCAATTCCTCTGAAATCATTAACAGTAACTTTAAATCATTAAATTAACAGTAAATCATTAACTTTTCACCTTCCTATCCTTCTGTAAAACTATTTCCTTCCATCTTTTCAATATTTTCCAGTTTCCCTCAGACAACCAAGTTTCAAATATGAGGATTACCTTTGGGCATGCTAAATCAATCAGTGCAACAAACTCAGCTCACTTTATTTCAGATGCTCCTTACATTTGTATACAAACATAACAATTCCTCAGTCTTTGAGGCCATTCTGACAACAACAACATTCTATACTGTAGTCCCTATACCACACCTTTCTCTTCGGTCTGACCACTCATTTCCCTCAACCTGAACTCTGATTGCCATTCACACCTGTCTCATCCTCACCTTTATGTATTCCATCAACTTGTCCTGCTGAATCTCCATCTTCCTCTGCTGTACAACCTGCTCAGCTGTGCTATCCTGCTTCACAAGCACCCTTTGATCATTAGCTACACTAACTTCTTGATTTTGTGCCTTCTTAGCAAACAACAGCTTCTCTTAATGTCCAACACCAAACCCATTCAAATGTAATCCATCAACTTTAAATTGCTCAGAAGCAGTAGGACCATCATCACCAAGTAGCAAAAACACAAACAAAATTACAAACCAATGAAGAACACTTGGATTCATCAACATTCCAACTATTTCAAATTAACCCCAAAGGTTTATAAACTGAATCCCCTTTGCTATCCATTATCTCTGTTCTCCTTCTCAACTTACTATTATTACGTCCAGGAAACATGCTAATGGCTTTCTCAACAACTATTATCCTTTACCTCCTGCAACAGCTTCCTCAAGTCTATCAGATTTCTTTTTTTTTTCACCAGCTAAATCATTCATACCCACACCACCACTAATTCTGATGCCCATTCTTCTCCTCTCTGCAGAGCGCCAGTTATTTGTTTCACTGTTCCACCAGAAGAGCATGTTTTGTGTACTTTATCATTTATCACATCTCTAATGACTTAGTCCCCGTACAATGCTATACAATTATCCTTTGACACTTTCTTCATAATACCAACTTCCTCCTTTTCATTCACACATCAGCCAATCTCTTGTTTAGATGTTTAATCATTCAGATGCTTCATTTCGCTTTCATCTTCATCAACTTTTGCCTAAACTCTTTCACTCCACTGCCTTTGATTATTAATGCTTCCATCTTGCAACAACAACAATTCGTGCAACGCATCCAATGAGAAAAATTCAGCACTGAACTGAATCTTCATGTAGAAGCTTTCTGTGCTACAGACATGTGCTTCCTTATGCAAGAATTGTTCAGGAATCAGTAGGACTATCATCAAGTAGCAAAAACACAAACAAAATTACAACCAATGAAGAGCACTTATATCCATCATGATAAAAAAAATTAAAGCACAAATATATGAATAAAAAGGAACACTATAGACTATTTAAAATGCTTTTCTAAGCACAGCTCATATATACTGCTGTCTATCTGATGATTACCAGTAACTATGGAGTTATATCCCTCTTGGATGGCTGCAAGACATATACAGTGTGCCATTAAGTAATGAAACAATGATTATATCAAAACAAAGAACTATATTTGGAATTGTTAATTACACAGATTAAAAATAATTTCCCTCCAACACCACACAATGTTTACATCTGTCATGCAGGTATTCGAAGACACGGTGGTGGAAGTCCTGAATGGGAACCTTCTTCAGTGTTTGGGTGACATCACATTGGATGTTCTGAATGTTTCTGAAGCACTTCCCTTTCAAAGCACACTTCATCTCTGGGAAGAGGAAGAAGTCTGCAACAGCCAAATCTGCTGAAGTGGAGGGGGGGGGGGAGTTTCAATCACACAGATTGACTTTGAAGCCAGAAATTGCTTCACAGGCAGTGCACAGTGCACAAGCGCATTGTCATGCAACAGAAACCAACTGTTGATGTGGAAGAGTTCCTTCCTGACACGTTGCATGCAGGCATAGAGATGTTTCATTACTCCTAAATAATACTGACCATTCACTGTGGTATCCACAGGAACAAATTCACAGTGGATAATTCCAGCAGCGTCAAAAAGAACAATGGCCATTATCTTGACAAGTGATTTTTGCAACCTGACTTTCTTCTACCAGGGAGAAGATGTTCCATGGCATTCCGTGCTCTAGCATTTCATTTCCGGATCAAACTGAAAACACCAACTTTCATCACCAGTGACAATTCTTTGCAATGCACAACCCAGTGCTGTCTCTGTTCGTGTGTGGCACAAACCTCAAACAAATCTTCTTCTTGTGCAAATCTCTTTCTAAGATTAATCTGGCTGTTTCCTTACCAATACCACCAAGCTGTAAGTGAGTAGCCTAGTGGTTATGTGCTTGTCATAGGCAACAATTTACCTAGCTTTCACATTTTCATTTGTCTGTGCAGAAACTGGATGTCCATTGTATTATGGTTCATCCTCCAAGGATTCCTTCCCTTCTTTAAATGAAACCAGCAGAACACCTGTGCACAGCTCAACTGCTGCTTGGAAAACTGGGCAGTCAGTCAGTCAAACTGCTGTTTGACTGGCTGCCCTGAAAGATATCAACAAGTTTTATATCGAGAAAAGGAAGCAAAGTTCCAAAAAAAGGAAGATATGTAGCAGTGCCAAGGGGTTCTGTTCATGGGACATTAACAGATAAGTTGAATGGTAGTGCTTCAAGTTGAAAACCAACAGAACACCTGTGCCCGGTTCAAATGGTCATCGCCGTAAATTTTTATCAGGTCTTGGTGCACTTCTGTAGCAGTTTTTTCTACTTTACAGTAAAATTTTATCACAGCTCTTTGCTCTATGACATAACTTCTGACATGCTCCACTTACACAATCTTACTTCAATGGTTACCACACGAAAACTGCTGTGTCACCCAACTCGTAAATTGCACTTGCGATCACAACACATTCTAGCAGTCAAAACTATAAACATGTTTGTTACTTTTATTCAAAAGGCTGTCCTGTAAAAAATCAACCTCATTACTTAACAGGCACATTGTGTATACACAATGAACTGTAAAAATGATTAATGTATACATATTAGACTATCAGCATAGCATCCTCACTGACAACTATCATATTTTCATCCTTTGGTAATGGAAAAATATTATGAATTTGACAAAGAATTACATCTAGTATTACAAGAAGTAGCAGCATTGGATACAAACTTTTTTGAATATCCAAGAAGCACATAAATACACTAATGCCCAAAATCTAAGGACGAACTATTTTTACCTGTATATGAAAAAGTTTTCATGACTACAGCCAAATGTGGACATAAATTTATTGCCAGCATACTAATAAATCATATTACAGAAAAAATGTGTTATAAATTTTTTACTAATTAAATTGCAATACATTTTTAGCAAAATGTTACAAATTTCCTAAGGATATAATTAAGGAATTAATGTATGGCACTTACAGAAAACTATTCAGAGAGAGAGAGAGAGATTTCAGTATGGAATATGTCAACCCTGAGCAGCTCTCACAATGACATACCATGCTTAGTACCAAGTGATTCAGAAATTCTTGAGACAAACTGGCCCACTACTTCTTCAGAGCAAGGATAAAGCCTTGTTTGTTTACTGGAATGCATCTCTATGTGGATGAGATCTGGGGAGCATGTAGACCACTCAATTCGATTAATATCCTCAGTCTCCAGAAGTATCTCCACTGCTCATGTATGATGAGATGTGGCATTGTCATCCATAAAAATGAATTCTTCACCTACAGCACCAAAGAACAATCGAGAATGATGACGAAGAACTTTGTTGCAATATCGTATACCAGCCATAGTCCCTTTTTCCAGCACTTGTAGCTCAGTGTCGATTAAGTATAATGCCTCCCCACACCATGATCCCAATACAGCTGTATCTATCCCTTTCAAGAACATTCTCGCAATGGTAAGCAGTACCACTTTCACACCAGTGTCATCTAGAATTGGAGGAAAGACTAAAATGACTGCTCATCTATAAAGAGTATATTAGCTCATTGGTGTTTTGTTCAATTTTTATGGATACAATACCACTAAAAATGTGCTCTAGAATGAGCTGTGGCTCTTGTTTCTAATATATCTCGTTCCTGCATTATCACCACCTGGATGATATACTCTTGCGAAGTGTTCATTTAGTAATTCTCCTATTTTGACTGATTCAGTTACCTCCCTACCATTGGCATTCCTTAAAATCATTTTGCCATATACATTCTTTCTTTTACTTGCAGCATATCAAAAGAACAATTTGGGATTCTCTTTAGCCTTTATTACTACAATAGTTACTCTTCTGGCCAGTGCCTTGTACTGTTCATGTGCCTGCAGGTCACTTTTCTCCTTAAATTCCCTCCACAACTGCTTCTTTTTTTTGCAGCTTCAGCTTAATGATGATATTCATCAATTTAACTCCCACTTGATTTACTCTCCTGACTCTAGGTATGAAGACTGCCATTACCTCCCTCAAACACTTCTTTACCCCTTCCCATCCACTATCAACATCCAACCCTTGCAGTTTTACATGCCATGGCACTGATCCAAGCAATCTCCTGAGCTTGTCATACTAGCCCTTTAATTCCACATACATCCCATCTTAACTGAAAATTCCACACATTTGGCCACCTCCCAGATCAAGACAGACAATATGATCACTCTCACCAATGTCATATGGTTATTTTCATTATAGACAAATTGGTCAACATGGTCATATTCGTTATAGACAAATTCTCAGATGCAGTTACTAAATCAAGCATTCTCGAATCCCTAGTATATTCCATTACATGCTGTCTCAGGTAATTATCCCTTAGTAACTGCATGAAATTCATTTCCATGTGTCTGCTCCTCCTTCCAACCAATGTTTCCACAATTGAAATCCCCCATGATAATTACCTGTTCTCCACTCGTTGAGTATATTTGCCAATGCATACTATCTCCATCATCTTTTTCCATCCCCTGGTCTATAGCAATATCCAACTGTATATTTTGTTGTGTATGTGTGTGTATGCATGGTATGCATACACAATTTAAAATATGAACCTCTGCTCTCTTTGGTTGCAGTTCATCAGCTGTGGGGTATGCCATTCTGGATAAGAATAGTCATAATTCAATGTTGTTTATGCCCATGTCAAATTCCTGTTGATATGAACAGTGCTATATAATTTTCATTCCTATGATAGTATACAGCCAGACTTATACAGTATAACTAAAATATGTGGTAAGTAAAAGATATGACTATAGCTTGCAGAATAAAAGCATTGACAATAATTTGTTTACAGCATTTCAAAGTCATATTATATAATTTTCAAACTGTTCAGTTGTTTAAAAAATAAATAAATAAATGATTTACTTACTAATACTTGTATTGTTTTCATAAGTATCTTCATTTTTCAAAATATTCAAAAGATGTGGAGATGGCCGATAAACAGGTGCTTCTATAATTCAAAAAAGAAATTATTTACAGATGCATAATTTAAGTGCAATTAAAGGAAGTGCTTAGCAAAGTGGTTTTATTTTATGAACTGGCAGTGCTTAGGAAAACAGAGTTATTTAACCATGGATTAAACAAAGTTCATTCATCACAAATTTCAGAAAAGTGCATATACAACTTTCTAAAATGTAATTTGCTGAACAATATAACTGGAGGTAGCTATATCTGTACTGATGAGCATTTCTTTACTTAGTTAATAATCAAGGTCATAACATATTTACACTTAAGCAGGCTTAGTACTATATAATATTTACTATACTGCATCAGTAACTTTCTAAAATATGTTAACATTACAAAAAAAAAAGCACTGTTTTGAAAAATGTAATCTGGTTTAATATGTGCATTCATCCATATTATGCAGATTTATTTAATACACATTAAATTAATTTTTATTTGTAGTGCAAATTTTTATTAAAACAATTCTACATCAGCTTTGAGGTAAATGCCTGTCTTCGTTGAGTGCAACTCCATCACACTGTTTACTGAAGAGACACCAACTGATTCTATGTTTAGCCCCCAGAGCAGACTCCTCTCCCTTTTCTTTTTATATGCACTATGTTGCTGCTTTATCCTTCAAGAATGAAAAAAAAATCTAAGTTCCTTCTGGAAATTTTGATTTTTCACTCTGGAAATTAGCACAAGAACATATACAAATAAAGAACAACAGCCTCCCAGCCTTGGATTCTTCAGCTAATGCCAACCAACTCTCTACAGCAGCAAGGCAGGTCTTCAGGCTGACTACTAGATAATATATGGGACCAAACATGTTGCCAACACATCTAAAGGCTTCCCCCATCAGCTGGCACCTACTTATTATGCTTGAAAGCAGTCTGAGTGGTGCAGCATGTATGGGACATGGCAACGATATGATAAGGAGACTTGGTATCCTCTCTGGGTTGACATATGAGAGTAATCTCCTCTTGATGCATATCTCTGCTGTTTAATTAACTCTTCAACCAACCACAAAAACATTTCTCATTTACAGCTTGCAGCACATCTTAATGACACAAAGTACACTGTATGATTTTTTCAGCCACAAGAGTGGTACTTGTGAATCATTAGTCTAATATTCTGATATTAGTAGTGATCATTTAGTTCTTCCAACTGTATCACCTAGTGCAGTTGGAAGAACAAAAGAAAATGAGCCCTCTGAATGGAAAAAGGCCAGAGTTTGATTCTTGTCATGATAAGAGTGGACTTTTTCTATGACCTGATTGTAGTTCTCCCAGTTACTGAAAATTGTGCCCTGGAAACTGCTTCCAATTCTAAATCATCTTTATATCCTCTCAAACTCACCTGTCATCTACTTTAAAGCAGATGCGAGCCTATAATCACATATTCAAAATAAAGCACATAAAAGTCTATCAACTGTTACTGTGTTGATATCAGTTCTTTCTAACAACTGAGACATCAATTAATAGTCAACTTCTACATCACTTGGAAGCTCACATGCTTATCAATGAAAACTGGTATGGATTCTGCCAATCAAGATACATAGCAGATTTCCTTATTTACATTAGCCATGGAAAGGTTTGGAGAAACCTACTAAAGCACTTTGCATTTTCACAGTTTGATTACCATGGAATGGCAGGCTGCTAGGGAACTGAAACCCTATGGTATACAAGGCATGTTCAAAAAAAAATTAACTTTTGCAATCAAGACTTCATTGCTCATTTTACAACATTTTAAGCACTATCCCCCTTCAAAGTAGTACCCCTCCCTTTCTATTGATACACCATTCCCAATCTTTCCTTCTATTGTTGGAATGCTTCCTGGAACGTACTTTCCATGATGACATGCAGTTCTTTTATTGCATTTTCCTGAATCTCCTTTATGGTTTGGAAACAATGTCCTTTCAAAGTGGTTTTTGGGAAAGAGAAAAAAGTCTAAAGCCGGAGAATAGGGTGGATGGGGCACAACAGATGTCTGATGTTTTGCCATATAACTGCAGATGAGAAGTGATGCATGAGACATCCAAGACTGGTTTTCCCACAATTCAGGTTTCCTTCCATTGGTGGAATGCACCTTCTGTGATGGCATGCAGTTCTCTTATCAGATTTTCCTGAATCTCCTCTATGGTTTGGAAACTATGTCCTTTCAAAGTGGTTTTAAGTTTGGGAAAGAGGAAAAAGTCTGCTGGGGCAAAAGTCAGAGAAAAGGTGGATGGGACACAACAGATGTCTGATGTTTTGCCATATAACTGCAGATGAGGAGTGGTGCATGAGACATTTAAGACTGGTTTTCCCACAATTCAGGCCTCTTCCTGCACACAGCATCCCTCAAATATGCAAAAACTCCTGGTACAACTCTTTGTTTACCATCTGACCACGTGGTACAAATTCATAATGGACAATGCCTTTCCAATCAAAAAACACAACCAACATCACCTTGATCGTTAACTTACTCATCATACAGTCCTTCCCATATGCTTGGTTAAGCAATTGAAATATGTCTATAAAATTTTTTACCAAGTTTGCAGTAAACTTTCACACCCACATGTTGTTTTTCAAGCTCTTTCGTTGTCACTGTCACTAATCCAATAAACATCTTGTGCACGCACTCAATTCAGCGGATGTAACTTGACGACTAATGCTCACAGTAGAACGCAGCACATTCTCCGTGCCATTTGGCATGCTATTTAAAAAGTTTGGTCTGTTTTTGAACAGATTTAATATTCAATTTAATTTCGGTCGAGTTGTTTACTACATGCTGCAGCAGATGGCTTTCCCTCTTTAGAAAATGCATCCCAGGGATACTATATACTGATACCAAATCCTATCTTTAGTTTTCTGATGACAGTACACACCACTCCTATTCACTTCACAAATCTTGCAGTGCTCAAACATCCCAAGCTACAAGATCTGCTGCAACCATTATTTTAAACATAGTTCTTCATACCATTTTCAACTAGTCACTTTCAATGCTATCAAAACATAGTTGTCTTCTCTTAAAAAACAAAATAAAATTTAAAAAAAACTTGGACATGTAAAGATAAGGATGTCATTTTGCCTCTTCACAAAGCCTTGATAAGCCCTCACTTGGACTACATGGACAGGTTTGGCTTCATGGTTTCTGTTGTGATTCCATACACTGGAGAGAGAGAGAGAGAGAGAGAGAGAGAGAGAGAGAGAGAGAGAGAGAGAGAGAGAGAGAAAATGCAAATGAAAGTTAAAAATGATATCAGATTGTGGAATACTGATTATGAAGACAGATTGAGAATTTGTAGACTGCAGACTAGCAAAAAGGAGTGATATGATTAAGACTTAGATTTCTGAAAGGGTCATACAGAATTTAATTTAATTTAATTGGTGGAATTTTTCATTTTATGGAGCGTGGGGAAAGGATCCTTGGAAGCTGAGAATGACTGCCGCTAAGAAGGGAGCATGATTGGAATGGATTGCCATTGAATGTATGTGTGTGTGCAAGCAGTGTGAATGAATTCAAGAATAAGTATGACAGCTGGTGTGTTTAGTATGCGATCACCCTTGATGAATCCCCGACTCCTTGGAGATCTCTCTTAATAATAATAATATTGGGCTGATTGGCTCTGTCACAGAATTAGCAGCAGCCAGGTGAAAAATGTCCTAAGTTTGAAAAATGGACACCACCTCTTGTTTCAAGACTGAAACAAAGACAATGATTTGTTTGTGCCAGAAAAGACTGGAGATAAATGTCAGCCTACAAAGGAGATATCAACTCACCTTCACTGCCTTGGATAACATCCAGTTCAGGCAAAAATTAGATCCCTCCTTGTAGGCTGACATCTAACTCCGATCTTTTCTGACCCAAACACATCATCGTCCATGGCTTCTTCAGTCTCGAAACAAGGGGTGGTGTCCATTTTTCATCTGGCTGTTGCTAATTCTGTGACAAAGCCAATCAGCCCAATATTATTATTAAGAGACCTCCGGGGAGTCAGGAATTCATCAAGGGAGAACACATACTAAACGCACCAGCTATCATACTTTGTTCTTAAATTCATTCACACTACTTGTGTGTGCACGCGTGCGCGCACACACACAGCAATCCATTCCAATCATGCACCAATCTATGACAGAGAAAAATCTAGATCACAATCTCATCTTAGCAGCATTAATCCTCAGCTCCCAAGGATCCTTTCCCCACTCTTCTTAAAATGAAAAATTCCATCAATTAAATTAAATCTTGCATGACTCTTTCAGAAGTCTGAAAGTCTCAACCATATAATCACACTTTTTCCTCTTTGCTAGTGTCTGCAGTCTGCAAATTCTCAATCTGTCTTCATAATGAGTATTCCACAATCCTGAATATCATTTTTAACACTTTCCTTTGCACTCTCTCTCTCTCTCTTTTCAATGTATGGAACTGCAACAGAAACCATAAGCATGTAGTCCAAGAGAGGTCTTATCAAAGTCTTGTAAAGAGGAAAAAACAATATCCTTATCTTTACATGTCAAAGTTCGTTTCAGCATTGCAATTATCTTTTGAGTTGTATTTGCAATCTTTGCTACATGACCCCCAAACTTCAACTTCCTGTCTATTAACACTTCAACATCCCTAGCCTAATCAGTTTCTTCTAGCATAATCCCACCAATATAATACAACATTAAATATCTCATCACACCAGAGTGCATTACTTTACATTTACTAACACTGAAATGACAACCATTTTCACATACCAACAATTCCAGCCTATTCAAATCATTCTGCATGTACTGCATATCAGCCACTTTCCTGATTACCCAACCTATCTTTTCATCATTAGCTAATAGCAATATATCATCTTTCCAATGTCATTAATGTACAGATTGAATAACAGTCGACCAAGGCCTAATCCTTGTGGTACACAACTGGTTACCTTAAATCTTGTAGACTCATATCTCTTGCCCCATATACCACATTTTGATATCTATCAGCCAACCATCCTCTTATTATTATTATTATTATGGGCAACCCCAAGGAATCTTAGCCTGATGGCCCTAAACATCATGTCAAGAACAACTATTCAGCATTCGCACAGTATCTACCATATTTTGCTTTGAACTCATTTACGGTCATGGCACCCACACAACAAACTCCAGCAGCTTATTTCACTCATTCACCACTCTCCAAGTAAAAAACCTAGTTCTAACACCCTCGCTACCTACACTCTTGCCCAGTTTTCATGGTTTCTCATAGTTCACCCACCACCAGACCTGTTCTGAAAAATTTCCTCTGAATTAATCTTGTAAAAACCCTTCAGTAATTTGAATGTCTCAATAATATCATCCCTTTTCTGTCTATCAACTAATTTCTGTAACCCACAGATCTTCAACCTGTTCTTGTAAGGTTCATTCCATAGACCAGCTATCATCTTGGTCACTCGCCACTGGATCCTCTCTACCTCCTCCCAATCAAAAAGAGACCCTGGTGCCCAGATCTGGGCACAGTAGTCAAGAGGGGGATCTTATCAAGGCTCAATAAAGAGGAACAATAATTTGCTTATCTCTGCTCATCAAAGTATTCTTCAGTAACCAAGTGTTCTAATGAGCTGATTTAGCCACTTTTGCTATGTTTCCCCTAAACTTCAACTCCCTATCCACCAACACCCCCAAATCTCTGGTACGTCAACCTCCTGGAGTTTTTTTTTTTTTTTTTATATGTTGGGCCCATATACGAGAGGTTGACTGGTCAACCTATAGTACGTTAGTACCATATATGGATGATGGGTTGTGAAAGGAGAAACTTGTTTACATTTGATTCGAACGCCTGTATATTGTATTCCTTGGGAAATACGTCAGGGAGAAGACTGTTCCACAGTACTGCAGTAGCAGGGATGAATGAGGAGGAGAAGAAACTTGTTCTGTGGGTTTCGAGGTGTACTGTAAAAGGATGTTGGGTGGCAGCTGTACGTGTTCCAATGGGCTTGGTACAGGGTGGAGGAATTATTGATGCTGTTTCAGATAATCCTTTCCCATTAAAGTATTTATAGAATATACAGACTGCAGAGACCAAGCATCTATGTGAAAGTGGGGGGAGCGAGTTGGTGAGGGATGGGTCATTTATTAGTCTAATTGCTCTCCTCTGTATCGAGTCAAGCATTTTGAGGGAGCTTTTTGGAGCCCCACTCCAGATGTGAGAGCAGGGCAGATTTGTGACTTGTATAGTGTTAACAGCTGTTCAGAGGTGAAGCAGCATCTTGAGCAAAAGAGAAAACCTAGTTTTTCGGAAGCTGAGGATGCAATGGTTGTGATGTATTTATGTCAGGAGAGGCTTGATGTCAAGGTAATTCCAAGAAGAGAAAATTCGTCTTGTCTGTGAATTTGAGTGTTATTGAAAACAATGCTGGGAGGGAAAATGGTTCTTTTTTGTGAGAAATAAGACAGAACTGGGTTTTACTAGCGTTGATGTTGACGAGGTTGTCTGAGCCCCATTGGAGGATGGCTTGGAGGTCAGAATTAAGGGCAGTGGTGGTTGATGTTCTGTGGGTTGAAGTGAATTGTGTAGGAGTAGGGTTTGTCAAATGAAAGGGAGGAATGTAGTGTGCTGTCATTTGCAAAACTATGTATTGGGTTACAGGTCAACTGAAGTAGGTCACTGATATATAGAAGGAAGAAGATCAGTGAGAGAACTGAGCCTTGAGAGACCCTGGCATTAGTTGGATGGTGAGAGGATAGGGAGCCGTCTACCATCACACATAGTGTGTGTCCAAACAGGAAGCTGGCAATCCATCTGCAGACGTCCTGAGGCAGTCTAAATGATGGGCGTTTGCTTTGTAAGCCTTTGTGCCAGACTCGGTCAAAGGGTTCGGAGATATCAAGTGCAACTACTTGGGATTCGCCGAATTTCTCCATAGCGCTTGTCCAGTGATGGGTGATGTATGAAGGTAGATCTCCTGTTGAACGGCTTTGGCAGAATCCGTACTGGTGGTCGCTTAATAGCCGGGTACCTTCAAGGTAGATTAGGATTTGAGAGTCGATGATTTTCTCCATTACTTTAGATAGGACTGAAGTGAGTGAGATAGGACGGTAGTGGCAGTGATTTGTCACCCTTTTTAGGAATGGGTTGAATATAGGCCAGTTTCCAGGTTTTGGGATATATACCAGTGGAGTAAGAGTGTGTGTACAGGTGACATAGGAAAGGAGTCAGTTCAGATGCACAGACCTTCAGAATAATTGGAGGAATCAGTCTGGGCCAGGAGACTTTTTTGTGTCTAATTTAGAGAGCAGGTTTGTGATATCTTTTTGGCAAAAGGATATAGGGGGCATTGTATGTTGGGCAGTTGGAATGACTGGAGGGCATTTGCCATTGTCAGTTATGTGTGCATTGGAGGCAAAGTGTGATGCCAGGAGGTTAGCTTTTTCTATGGGTGATGTTGCAAATGAGCCATCTGGGTATGATAGAGGTGGGAATAGTGTAGGATAAAAGTTAGTTACTGCCAATTGCCTTGGCAAGGGACCAAAAGGCATGGCTGCAAGCTTCCTGCTTTTTGCCCATTCAAAATCTGTTTTGGAAGTATTGATAGTTTTCTTGCATTTGTTTCGGGCTTCCGCATAGGCATTGAATGAGGATGGGGTTCTCGATTTGAGCCAGTTGTGGTATGCCTGATTTTTCATTTGTACAGCCTTGGCACATTTTTTGGAGAACCAGGGTTTAGTTAGGGGACAGCAGGTCTGAATAGTGTGGGGAATATATGCTTTCATGCCAGCGAGGATCACTTTGGTGATGCGTTCGGTGCATATGTCTGGACTGGAAGACCGGAAACAATAGTCTCGGAGGGTGTCCCATTTGGCACTATTATAATGCCAAACTACTCTTGTGTGGGAGTAACTGTGTAGGCACTGTTGCACGGGAGAGGAGATAAGCACCAAGTTGTGGTCAGAATTACCCAGGGGGCTTACTACATTCACTGCATATTTGGAGGGGGTCATTAGTAAGGAAGAGATCTAGGGTATTTGGAGAGTGGTTTGGGTTGTCTGGTATTCTGGTCGGTTTTTGAACAATTTACATGATGTCATTAGTGACTGCAAATGTTTCAGCATCTCTGCCTGCAGGATCTGTATGACTAGAAGAGGAAAGCCAATTGGTGTTATGGATGTTGAAATCGCCCAGGAGGATGATTTTGCTGCTTGGGGAGTGGGACTGGAGAAAATCAACTTTTAAGGAGAGGAAATGAAAGAGCTCTGAGTGATTGGTGGTGTTAGGAGAGTGATAGAGACAGCAGATGAATTTGACTGAGTGCAAGAGGGATATCTTCAGCCAAAGAAGGTCGAAGTCGGGCGATTCCAAGCTAGTTATTCTATGGCAGGGTATGTCAGAGCGGATATATGCACAGACGCCACCCTTGGATCGAAAGGAGTTAAATAGTGTATATAATATAGTTAGGAAGGTTGAGATTTGAGTTTTGGTTAAAAAGAGTAGGTGGGGTTTGGTGTATTGCAGGTGGTTGTGGATGCTGTTGAGGTTAGAGTTGAGGCTACGGATGTTGGTGAAGTGGATATGCAAGGTTCTGTGAGGCATGGATTTGACCCCAAGGGTCCTGCACGTTTCCTATGCATTTTGCATAGGAAACTTGCATGCTAATGTTCTTGGTGGCTACTGATGTCACTTGGTTTTTGTACTAGTTTGGATTATTTGTAGTCTATTACCCAACTGTTGTCTCCATTTTGGTGTTTTTCTTCTGGCTGTTTTCGGAGTTGGTGTCTTTGTTCTCTCTGGGAAAAGGTTAAACCAGGTCGAGCACGTATGAGTGAATGAGGGAAAGTGTCCTTTAGCTTGTTGTTTATTGCTGTTATAAATTTGGTGTGTTTATTGGTGAGTCGCAGGTCACTTTCACGAGACGTGGATAGTTCGTTCCGTCCTTTCTTCTGTTCATGGGTCCGATACGATGGCATTTGACAATGTTTCTGGGATTGAAATTGCATTCTCCTGCAAGTTTGCCGATGTCTTCTTTTAGGGATTTACCGTTTTCTGTCGGAAAGTTCAGGATAACAGCATTGAGTTTCCTATTTTCGACCTCGAGTGACTCATGTACCAATGATGTGATTAGTTCACGAAGTTTGTAAGCAGGCATGAGCGCTGATCGTTGAGCGTCTCGAGCTTAGTTTCCAACTTTCTGATTTTGGAGGAGAAGGTATCAATCATGATATTAAGCTGCTGCTGCTCGAGGTTTGTGACTCTTTTGTCTAGGTTTAGTATCTGTTTTACGGAAGAGAGGCACATCATACAGAAGTATGGCTGGTTTAGATCGGTGAAAGGCTTGTGCGCCGATTCATTTATTTTTGCGCAAGAAATATGTATCCAGTTGCAGCAGAAATCACACAATATACCTTTTTTTCCTTCTTTGACTTCTGTTTCACAGCTGCAGCACTTTCTAATGTCATTCGGTTTGTTGGTGATCGGCGACGCTACACTGACGGGACTCAAGGTAGTCTTCTGTAGGCATAGCGCTTTCACGTGGCTATTTTTTAGTTGTAAAATATAGCAAATTTAATGGACTATGGGTACTTACGAGTTGTACTGTAGTAGTCAGATGCTTAGTACCTTCTGTTACTTTTCCGTTTGCTGCTTATTTTGTACAAAAAACATTTGCAGTTACGATAAAATGCGGGAGCACAAATTTAACGTTGATTATTCGCTGGCGCCACCTATCTCTGGAGTACAGTTCCATCGATGTGGTATACTGTGATAATCTTTTCACCCCAAAATGCACTTTGTTACATTAAACTGACATCCATTCTTCTTAGCCCAGTCTTCCAATCTATCCAAATCACCTGCAAAATTTTGACATCATGTGCATTCGCTATTGCTCTACCCAACTTTGCATCATCAGCAAATAAATGAATAGTTCCTCTCAGATCCTTTCCCATATCGTTAATGAACAAATTAAATAGCAGTAGTCCAAGAACAGAACCCTGCAGCACACCACTAGTCACAGGCTTCTTTTGGACTCTACTCCTGAATAAACTACCCTTCTATCCATCTCACCAACCGTCCCCATGTGCTGTAGTTTACTGATTAGAATTCCATGTGGTATCCTGTCAAAGGCCTTAGCAAAGTCCAGCAGTATCACTGTAAACCCATTACCCTTATCCAGATCATGCCTCAGTAACTTGCTCACGTTTTATAATATGGTGATGGCTGAACTGGATAAGGGTAATGGGTTTACAGTGCTGCTGGACTTTGCTAAGGCCTTTGACAGGATACCACATGGAATTCTAATCAGTAAACTACAGAACAAAACCATGCTGCTCCCATACAGTATCCCATTTTCATCTATCCATTCCTGTATTTTGCTCGACTACTTTCTCCAAAACCTTGACAACGACTCCTGATATATATGCTTATCAGTCGGTAATTTGCAACAGCAGTCTTAAAGCCTCCTGTATGCAATGGAACTATTTCCCCCCCCCCTTATCCATGATAATATTTTATAATCCAAGCCCATATTCTCCAATTCATGCAAGAGACTTCCATGCTGTATTTTGTCAAAAGTGTTTAGTAAAATCCAAAAGCATCATGGTATATCCATTCCTCTTGTCTAGCTCAATGGTAACATTATTATAGAATGTGAGCAGGTTGTTAAAACATGACCTTCCCTTAGTAAATCCATGCTGTTCATTGCAAAGTAGAGAATCTCTGTCAACCCATTTCTGAATGCGTACCCTAACCAACTTTTTCAAATTCTTCACCATTTCTGAGATACTGATTAGTTGATAGTTGAATACATTGATCTTTGCACCACCCTTGTGCAATGGGATTACCACACATTCTTTCCATTCCTGCAGAATCTTTCTTGTTCTGCGACTCAAATTATATAGCCTTTCTAAAGGACTAGCCAGTTCAGCTGAACACTCTTATAGCACCTGTGCTGATATCCCATCAGTCTGTAACTGCAGTTTGTGCAACAGCTCTAATTCACCCCCCCCTCATTCACCTGAGTTTCTTCATCCAGTGAAGAGGTAGCAGTGAAGCTTTTAGCAAAATGAGCACTCATTAGTTGAATAAGCTCTTCTGCATCTGTCACCCTCACACCATCTGCATTCAGTAGAGTTATTTTTTCATATTCTTTCTTTTACTTGCAGCATATTGATAGAATTCTTTGTGGTTATCTTTAGCTTCCAGAGCCAGTTTCTTTTCATACTCATAGTTTGCTTTCTGTATAACAGATGCGACTCTTCTGGCTTGCTGCTTATAATTTTCACAACGGACATAATCTTTATGCACATTCCGTCCACGTCATCCTTTTCTTACGAATCTCTTGATTGATAAGATTACACAACCATTTGACTCCTACTTTATTTCTGATATGGCATCATTTAAATGGGAAACATTCTTTGCTCAGAATCTAGCAAACTACTCTGTTGGTAATAATTTCCTGCTTTGCAGTTTAGCATGTAACCTTTTCTAAATGGAACATTCATAAACTTAGCCACTTTCCAAGTGAATACTGCATGATCACTGTCACCAACCGAAAGCAGAATAGTTATTTCTTTAACTAAAACACCCTCTGACAGTATAATCAAATTTAACACTCTTTGACCTATAGTTCTTTCTGACACATGCTACTTGAGGAAGTTGTCTTGCAACAGCTCAATAAATCAGTTTCATTCTTCTCATGATAAGAATAATAATCGTATGATGATACACGGCCGTGAGTCCCCTTTACAGGGGAGGTATGGCACCATCTCAGTCCCCCCCAAATTTTATCTGGGCTCCGGAACCGGCATAGCTGACAAATCAGACCTATGGCTAGGTCAGTATTCTTGACTGTAATCTGCGTGCGCTCACTGGACCAGTTTGCCTGCTTGCGGGTTGAAAAACCCTAGATAAACTGGTGGGAAAAAACCCTGCTGTCTGCAACCAAGACTGGCTAACTTGGCTATGTCTGAGGAAGATCCATAAGCTCCTCGCATCGTCGATAGGAATCGAACCTAGGACATTCCTTCCCCAGGCATATGGTTGTGAAGAGCATAGCCACTAGGCTAACCGCACGGACTCTTCTCATGATATTTTACTGCTACTCAATCAATATTCAGATAATTAAAGTCTCCCATAATGATTACTCTTTTTGCACCTATTGTCTTTATTTGGTGATGCATTTCTTCATCACTAGCAACCAATCCACCAGGTCTATAATAATATCTCACTATGTATTTGATCTTGTTAGATTCCACCTCATGCCAGATGGCTTCAAACTCACTACTACATGAAATACTGTTACTAGTAATACAGTCATAGGTCTCAACTCTAACTGGATTATGACAATATTGTTCTTTACATGTGGGATGGTGAATCAAAAATATTCACAAAAATTCTTGATACCATTCAGAAGAAAGTATTTCAACTAGCTGATGCCTCTCTCCAACTTATTCCAATGGCTATTTAATAATTAGTCAGTGCCTTTTATTTTTTCTCTTTCATGGGCAGTGTTCCACTGAACTGGCATCTTATGCCATCACCTTCTTCTAAACTTATAATAACACGAGCGACAGATGTTGATCAGCTGCAATTACAGTGCCAAGTGTTAACTACTAGTACTCCTCTTCTTTCATTCTGACTACATCAGTTCTGCATTATGTTACAGTTTTCCTTACAAAGTGTTTCTCAAACGCTTTGTAAGGAAAGAGCAATGAACATAACAAGATACACAATGTTTTTTTTTTAAATAAAAATATGGAAGAGTATAAAACAATTAGTTTGGCTGGGATTCTCAAGTGGGATTTGCATGTGCAGCATCTTGCTAGCATGGCTGGGATTATGTTTGTTCCAGCAGGTCAAATCTAACAGTGATTGTGCCCTCTACAATACACAGAAATCAGTGGATGAACATCTGAGTTTAATTTAATTTAATTCAATTTTGGGACATCATTTAAAGAAAGCTGAACAAAAAAGACTATAAACATGACTATTTTTGAAAATTTCTCCATAACTTCGTTCTTGGGGGATCTTATGGCTGAAAGCTACAATATATAACTTGGAAGAAGCCTACACATAGCCTTTTAAGGAATGGGGGAGAAGCAACGAAGGCTTCTGACATAATGCCAATCCTCACTTTCTCATGGTGTACCCTATTAGGTATCTACCTGGATACTGAACGAATGAGGATGGGCTGGAAATTTGGGATTTACCCAACCAAATTGTATTTTTATTGGGTTAAATCACAATTTGAAATGATGGTACAACATGACAAATTTTCTTGACAGCTGGGGATTGCCTGGTTAAACAAGGTTGCCATCGATGTGTTCTTGGATTTTTTCCCAGAACACATCTGAACTCAACATCACCAGAGTTCAAGATTGGTATCAATATGAGAAGAATCAATGGAAAGAAATGGAACTAGCAGAAGAATTGGACAAGTACCAGATTGACATAATAGACATGAATGAAACGAAGAAGACAAAAACTGGTGAGGTCTTTTTAAGCAACAAATACAAAATGTTATATTCAAGCAATAACAACAGGGAAAAGAGGGAGTGGCTAGAGTATTCAACACTAAATATGAGGATATTTTTGAATGGCAGGCAATATCATGTAGACTGATGTGGGCAAATATCGAAATGGGGAACTGGACAATGAGATTTATTTGTGTTTATGGTCTCACAGAAAGTTCTATTAAGGAAGAAATGAAAGAATTTTTTGAGGAATTAGAGAAAGCAGCTGACATAATGAAAAAGGAAAAGTTGATCCTTGTTGAAAATCTAAACAGAAGAGTAGGAAATGATTAAAAGACAGAAATGTTTGGGAAAAATTTGAAGAAAATTTTAATAATAATGGTAAATGCCTGCTGGACTTTTGTTCAATAAAGGGATTAGTTATTACTAACACCATGTTTCAACATAAAAATGTGCACAAATTCACATGGAGAGAAGATGCAAGAAATAAACAAAGTCTCATTGCCTATGTTATAACTGATAGCAATGTTTTCCCACTGGAGGTATACTCTTGTGTCCTTCAGGACACAAGAGCATACATTAGGATATTTGAAATAGGAAGTGATCACTATTTAGTTTTGAGTAGGATAAAATTGAATTTGATATCGAAAGAAGAGTGTATAAAAAAATTTTAAAATGAATCAAAACTGAGCACCTCACAGAGGAGAACAATAGACTTAAATACAAACATCATACAAGAAAAAATAAAAGAGTTTAAAAACAAGAACCAAACATGCAGATTCAGTGGCAAATCCTGAAAACAACATTGATTCATTCACAGAGGCATCTGGCAAGATTGTAAGGAGAGAAAAATTAGAACTAAATGGTGGACTCAGGAAGTTAAAGAGGTAGTCAAGGAAAAGAAGAAAGCGTATTGAAAGTTCCTGCCAGTAAGTCAGCTTGTGCTCTTAGGGAATACAGAGAAAAATGTAAGAAAGTGAAGCACTGTGTAAAACTAATTGAACAAAAGTTATGGGAAGACTTCAGTAAGAACATAGAAAATAAAGGAAGAAATGTAGGAATCAGGAAAATGGCAAAATATTCTGAAGGCTATTGAAAAGGCTTACAGATGGAAGAAAGAGTACTATAAAAGGAATCAGAGATGATAAAGATGAGATGAAAAGTGAAGATAAAGACATTCTATATGTCTGAAGTAAATACTTTGAAAGACTGCTAAATGAAACAAGCAGTGTCAGCATAGTGGTAGAAAACTCCCAATAGGAATGCAGGCAGGAGTACGTAACCATGCTTGAAGTAGAAAAAGTCATCAAAAACCTGAAATGTGGACAGGCAGCTGGAGTAGATGAAATTCGACCAGAAATACTCAAATATGGAGGTATAAAGGTTTAAAAGTGGCTGCAGTGCATAATTCAGAAAGCCTAGTCAGAGGATCAAATTCCAGATGATTGGAGTAGAGCTCTCATAGAACCCATCTATTTACAGAGGTATTTCCTTACTAAGTGTTCCTGGTAAGATTTATGCAAGCATACTTCAGAAACAGCTAAGAAAAAATGTGGAAGGGAAGATTGGGAAGAATAGGCTGGATTCAGGCCAAATAGAGGTTGTCAGAATCAGATTTTAACTTCAAGACCAATTGAGAAATATTGGGAATATAGGATTTTTAAGTTTTGTTGATCTGATAAAAGCATATGACAAATTGCCAAGAGAAAGTTCTACAAAATGCTAAAGAAGTTATATGATGTAAACAGGATGTTATATACAACAATACAGTCTCTATTTAACTTGTAAGTCAGCAGTTAGAATTGAAGAAGTACAGGAAGATGGTTTGATGTTAAATTAGGTGTGCAATAAGGGTGCACATTTTAAATCTGATATCAACATTGGTGATGTTAATCTTAGCTCTTTACCTTATGCAGATGATGTATATAATTCTAAATAAATCCAGTACAACTCTGTAACATTCCCTGACTAAACAAATAACTGCTGTAATAAATTTGGTGTGAAAATGAGCAATAAAAAAATCACAGACAATGAAAATAAGCAGAAACATTGATAACATCAACTGTATCCTGAACAGTGAACATATGGAATAAATAAAACATTTCAGCTATTTAGGCACAAATTTTAGTGAAGATAGCAAATTGAATATGGGAAATAGATAACAGTATTAGTAAAGCTGGTATGGTAGGAAGTCATCTGGAAGTCAGAGAACTATGCTGTTCTCTTTGATTACTTATCTCTAAAAGATTGATTTTATATAGTCTGATCTGATCTGATTTTCCATTTCAGTCGTTTTTCCGACCGTAGGTGACTTTGTAGGTGGCATTGCCCACAAAGTACTCCTGGTGAGATTTTTACAGGGTAGTTCACCAGTGCTTCCCCCCCCCCACCCCAATTTTTATCCGGGCTCAGGACCAGCATATTGCAGGGACGTATTCATGACTGTAATCCGTGTGTGTTCACGGGACCGGTTTGCCTGTTCTGGGGGATTGCAAAAAACCCAAGTTTCTGAGTGAAAAAAAACCCTATCTCCGTATGAGACCGGCTAACTCATCTTAAAAGGTTCCTCACGTCCCTGACGGGAATCGAGCCCAGGTCTTTCCGACCAAAGGGCTTCGTCTACACTGACTGAGCTACGGAGGCTTTATATAGTCTAATTATCCAAATTATGAGATCATCTTTCTAGAAGACTTGAATGTTCACAATGCTTTGCAGATCAACCCAGAAAAAAACCAAATCATTTGATAATAATTCAAATCAAATGCAAATATTAACCTACCAACCAGAATACCAGAAAAAATCCTCATCATTCACCCAACATTGGACATTTTATTAACCAGCTTTTCCTCCAAATACACCGTAGATGTCTGCTCTCCTCTTGGCAGTTCTGACAATCTTATCCACATTTTCATTTCTTCAGATCAATCTCTTCTCAGCCAATCTCAATCTTGAACCCTCCTTATGTCACTATAATGATTCAAGTGGAATGACTTCCAGTATTTCTACACCTCTTTTCCATGGTTAGATTACTATTTCTGTACTACAAATCATCCCACAAAAAACACTGCATGTAAGTCCAACATTTTACTAGATTCATAATCATGCTAATTAACAGTCATATCGATATCATGTCTGCACATATTAGCTAAACTTTCATACATGCACACACACACACAATCATTCCTCACATGATGAGCTAGTTTCTTTGACTCTTTGCAGCAGGTGTTCCCTGCAATGAATGATTTCTCCAGGCGTCTGATGCCAAATTCATTCAAGCATAAGCCATCCTCTTATACAAGTCCTTTCTACAATAAAACTCAACATACCCAAAGCAGACTTCATAAGAGCCAAATATATGCCTGTCCCCCTACTCGACCAGCAATCAAGTCATCTCATCCTTTGCTAAAGCTGCTGTGTGTGTGTGTGTGTGTGTGTGTGTGTGTGTGTGTGTGTGTGTGTGTGTGTGTGTGTGTGTGTGTGTGTGTGTGTGTGTAACTTCTGCCTTTCTATGTTTCCACCTATTTCACATCCTGATGGTACCATCAGGATGTGAGATATCTCTTCCATTTCTTCTGCTATCATAGCTCTTCTTATCTCAGTACTCTCATTGAGTAATTGACTAACAATTTCCATTCTCTCACTCTTCTTTCTCACTTCTTCCAGAAATCGTTTTACATCCTCTTTCATGCTGTGTTTATCATTACTTAAATCATTTGTTCTTAGAAGCAAGACCATCTCTTTTACCTTTCTTTTCTCAATTACATTCATCACATCCTTAATCTTCACTACCAGAAAGCTCAAATTAGTGACATCATTGTCAAGATCAAATTTAATGGACAAATAACCATGCTATATAACTTCTTTTTTTTTTTTTTTCTTGCATTCTACTTAACCATATTATCATTATTAGTTAGTGATATCTTATGAACTTCAATGCTTTGGTATCTCTTATTTTCTACATATTTTTCATATCCTAAGTTTTTCTATATGTCTCTTACCTTTTTCTAACTTCTGGGCTGATTGTTCTAATAATCTGTTTTAACATAGAAATTTCATACGTATGTCAAATTATTTTCTAAATCTTAATCTGAATCCAATATTGGTATTCTAATGCTTTTTCTGCATTAGGTTAGCATCCACACCTTTGTTTTTGACACCACTCTTGTTCTGATAGGTTTCTGGTGTCATTTATTATATACTACCTTAAATTAACAATTTATCTATAAAATGAGTAAGTGCAATAAATATACTAAAATATGCTAATTAATCTAAGAAAACATCCAATAAATAAAAATAAATCACTTATCTTAAAGGAGCATGAAATAAACTGTGCTCTCTTAATACAGCCTTGAACCCCAACTAGAGAAATCAATGCAGAAATGTTCCAGTATAAAAATAAAATAGAACTTTTCTTTTATCCCCTGAGAGTTTTAGTGAGTTAAACTGTAGCTGTACAATTGGGAACAACACAGTAAGGTTTTCAACATATTGCATATACTTATTATTGCAACGAATGTGAAAGTATATAGTCTAGAGAAGTTCTGGATATCAAAACTAAATTTTATATTCATCAAATTTCTTTTATATTGTATTCATAAATCATTATATCACAAAAAAGAAAGAAAAGTTACCTTTCAAGTCTAAATTAGGCCATGTGTGGGCATGTAATGCTTGGATAATCCTTTTAAATCCTTTAGTTTCTTTGAAGTCATCTGTTAAAATGAAATGTACTCAGTTGACAATTAAAATATTGCATGTCATTAATCTTTATCAAAAGTGGAATAGAAGATGGTCCATTTATTTTTATATATCATTTATAAATTTACCTAATGCAAAAATATACCACAGTCCATCACTTATGGTTTTTCTACTATGGAAAACAATAATCAATATCAATGCAAACAGACAGGACAACTATCTTCAAATCTCAAACAAATCCACTCATGACTTCCTTAGCTGATTAATGGTGAATGAAAGACAGTTCAGTTATGAAGAAAGCCTGGTTGGAGGCTCTCTTAACAAGGGTTTTTATGATACCATATTGTTGAGATGGGGGGGGATGATGGGAAAGTTTTTGTATATCTACCTATGTGAGTAGGTATTCTATAAAATGGAGAAAGAAAAAGTACTGTTGGAAAGACATGTAATTAGAGTGTCTAGAAGAGACACACTACTGTTATTTTCTTTTTCTATAGTGAAATGGATTCTGGGGTGTAGGAGGAAAGAGTAATCTGAGTCTTGTAGCTGAATGGAGAACACAACAATGTACCTCAGCCAGATAGAAAGTTTGAGAACAGCAGTATCAAGAGTATTTTTCTCAAAATGTTCTATACAGAAATTGGAACATTAACTAACACCTTAACTTTATGTAAAAATGTTTTTGTCCTAGCATTAAGGATTTCTTCAATTTTTTCCATTTAAACTGGCTGTTTCATTTTAAAGGACATCATATACAGGGTGTTCGGGATAAATTTGACAGTTTCGTAAGGAAAAAGAAAATCTTCTTTGTATCTATTAAATTTAATGAATTGACAAAAAAACATTACAGGCAGAGTTAATTACAATACTATCAACAAGATTTACTCAAAATAACCACCATTAGCATCGATCACAGCTTCAATTCTGCTTCGGAACCTCGAACAAGCTGATGCTACAGTCTCCCTAGGAAGGGCCGCAAAAACTGTTTTAATTTTATCCATTAACTGGGCTTTTGTATTACTGGAAGTGCGATTGGTGTCTTTTTCAACTGCGCCCAATACAAAATAATCCATGGGGTTAAGGTCTGGGGAGTTTGGAGGCCAAACATTTGGACTGGTGAAGTCGTAGAAATTTTCAGACAACCATTTTTGACTTTTCCCAGAGGTGTGGCAAGGGGCCGAATCCTGCTGCCATACATACGGCCTACCATTGGCTACCCTTGTTATCCAGGGCTTGACTACAGTTAGCAACTCCACGAACAAAGCCCGAATTCCAGTGCATAAACACCTGTTCCTGCAGATTTGCGAGGAATTCTGCTGTACGAACGCAATCAGATCGTCTGCTAGGGATCTTTCTTCTTGCTACATCCTCGTAGTCACCATTGCAAGTCTCTAGTTCATGCCTGATTGTTTTTACTGTATTCAGGGAGCATTAGGCAGCAGTCGTAATATCCTTATTTTGATGGCGGGCACGAATCATCATGATACAAGTTATTCTCTTCCATGATTCAGGTGGGTTCCAGCTATCCATCCTTTCTGACATCTTGTATGTGAATGAAGAAGGGTCCAAACTTTTAAATGAAGAGAAGTGTGTGTTAATACATGTAACTTACGGAAAAATATAATTAATTATAAATATGTCAAATTTATCCCGAACACCCTGTATATATATATATATATATATATATATATATATATATATATATATAAACAGATACAAGCTATGGCCATTGGCTCTCCCCCTCTCTCTCTCCTCCCTTAGCCAATTTCTGTAGGGAATTTCAAAAAGAATGCTCCTGATGCTGTTCTCAAACTTCTATCTGGCTAAGATACACTGATAATGTGTTCTGTTCATCATTTGGCCACATGGCAAACACATTAGACTTGTTCCACCTCAACAGCCAGCATTCCAGAATCCAGTTCACCATAAAAAATAAAATAACAATAGCCTATCTTTTCTAGACACTAATCACATATGTTCCTGGTGGCACTTTCCTTCTCTGCTTATAGTTAACCTACCCACACAGGTAGATAAATTCACAAACTTTCCCATTATCCCCCTTCCCAGCAATACGGTATCATAAAAACCCTTGTTAACCACATCTCCAACCACTGTTCCAACCAAGCTTACCTCACAGCTGAACTCTCTTTTATTTACCATACCTTTACTATCCAATGGTTTTATGATGCCAAAAACAATAAATAAAAAACAGCTTCTGTGTCATCTGTCAGCTCACATCCCTCTCACCATAGAGATTATAGTAATTGCTAATACTATTTTCTGTATCCAGGGCACCTCAAAGAAAACAGAACTTTAAAGGAATATGATCTCTGCACTGCTTTAAAACCTTACATGAATATGGTTGGCCTTATCCATTTTTCTAAGGATTAATTTCCCCCTCCCCTATCTGCTCCAGGTGTGAAAAAATTATCTTGTTCTTGCAACTTATCATACTATGGACAAACTGACAGATCTGCTAACATCTGCCTTGAAAAACACAAGAAATATGGCTGCGGGTTCGAATCCTGCTATGGACAAGGATGTTTGTGATTGTCTGTGAAAATACTAGTGGTGGTGATGATGATGGCCAATAGATGGCATTGGCATAGATAATGATGGTAGTTGCAGTTCACTGTAGTTGATGGAGACAGAGTTGTAGAGTAGGTGCCCTCCCTCGATGAGTCTTTGGGCTCCCTGGAGGTGTTACATAATAATAATATATCCACCAACACAGTCAGGTCTAGCTGACCATGCTCTAGACATCTTGCACAACATGAAAAAACATTATGCTTCACTGCAACAAATACAACACAGTTTTCCAAGCTTCCATGTCCCACTGTGCACGCTCTTTGCACCACACTGAGAATGGTGCTGAATGTTGGTTCGGGTAACGTGGGAGTTGGATATTGCAGTCCAGCCCCCCATGTTGTAAGCTTTGGTTCTGAATGTTTTTGTGTGGATTCGTGTTTATTCCAGTTGATGCCCAGAACTCCGCATTTAATGTGTCAGTTGATGAATGGCAATTTTTACTGCAAATAGTACTTGCAGTTGACTCCCTGCGCTTCCATCTTAGTATGATGTGTTAAGAATTAAGTGCTGAAAAAAAAACTCACAAGAAGTTTAATGGAGTGAAACAGCACTAAGAAATGATTAAAAATAGTATTTAATGCTTTCAATATTTCATCTCAGTTACAGAGACATAATAAGGTCATCAGGGAGTATAAAATGAAACTTGTAACACACACACACACACACACGGCAGCACAAAACTAACTGAAATATGTGGCTGAAAGACTAGAGTCCTAACTAGGGCAGGGCACCCTCCATGGACATCTGCTTGCAGCCTAGGATGTAAACTGGGATCTTGTAAAATTCCAGTATCCTGACATCCTTTAGGAAAGGCCAGCTGGTTTAATTGTAACGTGATTTTGTGTGGCCTGCGGCAGGATAAAAACTATATTAAATTATATGTATTAAAAATTTAGCTATTAATTTCGACCGCAGATTTTCTGATTGATATACTAGTTATATTCATTATTTCTGATGACAGAAACACTTTATATTCTCAACACGGAATCAAAATTGCTTTAAAAAGATTACTCAATTTATAAAATCTACTGTTTCTCTGTGCGAGTTGTAGTAGTGGGAGTGGTAGATTTCTAAGCACTCCAGAGTAATGCATCATTGAAAGTCACTTGCTCTGATCTGGTTACAGTGATCAGTTTCAGAGACTCAGTTTCAAGTAGTTTATATTGTTCTCCAAGTAGTAAACTGATTTAGCAAATATAGTAAGTCAATACATATAACTATTGCCTTGAAAAAATGCAGAGTTTATTTTTATTTAATTTCTGTCTAAAAGCGTGCGGCCCGTGACTCTACCACTCATCATATATTGGCCCTCGTATAGAATGATGTTGGCCATGCCTGGTCTAGACAATCAAAGTTCCAGCTTGCCGCAACGTATTGAGATCCCAGATTACATCCTAGGCCACCAACAGGTGTCTATAGAGGGCACCCCACCCATTTAGGACTCTAGTCTTTCATCCATGTGTTTCAGTTAGTTTTATGCTACATTTGTGTATGTGTGCTACAAGTCTCATTTTGTACTCCCTGACAATGTCTCTGCAATTGAAATGATATACTGGAAGCATTAAATACTATTTTTAATAATTTCCTAGTGCTGTTTCACTCCACTGAACTTTTATCATGAATCTCATTAGGGTATTATTGATTGCTGACCTGGGATGGCCCAATTGGTCAACAATTTGCCGAACAGATAGGCCTGCAACATGGCATCCAATCACAACACCTCTGTTTCCAGCTCCATCAGTTTCTTTCTTGCAGCCATTTCACCCAAAGCATAGATTCCTGACTTGGGAGCATCCTATTCCTCCAATTTATACTGTCTACAAACAAATGAGTTGTTACATGGCACGATGCACCTTGCCCATGGGAGTGTCCATAGGCTTCTTTCCAAGTTGTATTTTAAAAAATAACTTAAATGACTATATAGCTAAATGATAAAACAGAAAATAACTAATTTATTTCTAAAATCGCTACTAGTTCCCATCATCCTAGAAGACTTTATCAGGCGCATTACACAGAAGTGAAAAAACAGAACATAAAACATTGAATACATCTACCAAAGTTTTAAATTTTTAACAAATTGCTCATATCTGAAGGAATTCTCAGACTAGCTGTGTTGCTCTTGTGCATAAGGACGTGGTCTTGTGACTGCAATAGCTGAATAGCAAAGAAGTAACAATCAGAAAGGCTGTGACTGAGGATGACTTTAAGGTGAATAGGATTTAGTGCAATTTCTGTTGATTCCAATATTTTTCTTTCAAGTTCATCATAACATTTATATATGATCTCAGATCTATCCCAGTTTACTGAATGTATTGGTCATCTGGATAAGAAAAAATAGGGTCATCTGGATAAGAAAAAACTAGATAAAGCTGTGGCTCCAGTTCTACCATTGGTGATATCTCTGAGATGTTTTTCAATACGAAGTTCATTTCTCTGTTTGTCCATAATATAGGGAATTACAGCTCCATCAAAGGTGTAACACCTGGATACTTCAAAGTGTAATGTTTTGGCTTTACTCGGTGAAGCCAGAATCGAAGCTTTGTTAAAGTGGTGAATGGAATTCTCAGACTAGCTGTGTTGCTCTTGTGCATAAGGACGTGGTCTTGTGACTGCAATAGCTGAATAGCAAAGAAGTAACAATCAGAAAGGCTGTGACTGAGGATGACTTTAAGGTGAATAGGATTTAGTGCAATTTCTGTTGATTCCAATATTTTTCTTTCAAGTTCATCATAACATTTATATATGATCTCAGATCTATCACAGTTTACTGAATGTATAGTGGATTGTTGGTCATCTGGATAAGAAAAAACTAGATAAAGCTGTGGCTCTGGTTCTACCATTGGTGATATCTCTGAGATGTTTTTCAATACGAAGTTCATTTCTCTGTTTGTCCATAATATAGGGAATTACAGCTCCATCAAAGGTGTAACACCTGGATACTTCAAAGTGTAATGTTTTGGCTTTACTCGGTGAAGCCAGAATCGAAGCTTTGTTAAAGTGGTGAATAAGATGTGAATCTTATATTTCTTTGGGATGTTTGCCAATTTGTTAGAAATAGAGCTGATATATGAAATAGTGATATAACCTTTCACATCATTATTCTTTTTGACACGGTGTGAAGGAGGATTAAACAAGAGCTTAGAAATCAAGTGTTTATGATAACCATTCTTCTAAAAAATTGATAAAAGTGACTTCAATTCTTTGGTGATGATATCCTTCATCATTGCTGATGAGAGTGTGTGCATAAGTTCCTAAAGTAGAAATAATAAGAAGCATTTAAGGTGAATAATGATGGGACTGACTGTGAAGATATTTGTTGGTATGTGTAGGTTTACTATAGAAAGAGATCATCAATTTTTCCATCAAAAGAGTAAGTTTTACATCAAGAAAAGGAAGGGAACTGTTAACTTCTGTTAGTACTCCTGTGAATTCTATCCTAGGATGTTGTTTGTTAAGATGGTTCAAGAACTCTTGGAGTGATGGCATCATCTATACATCTTTTCCATATTCTGGGTTTCAATGGAAAAGAGTTTAATGCATTTTCCTTGAAGGCTTCCATGCATGTATTTGCTAGTACAGTTGATAGAGGGTTGTTGATGGCTAACCTGAAATTTTGTGTGTATATCGTGTTTCTAAAAATGAAGTAGACTAAATTTATACAATGACTTAAGAATGTCATGACTTTTTTCTAGATAATTTATCTTGTAAAAGAACTAATACTTCTTCTGTGGGTACATTAGTAAATAGAGAATTGATATCGAAGTTGGCCAAGATTTTATCCTTTTGTAGAATGTATTGAATTCTTAATACATTAATTAGAACTTGTAAAAAGTTCTAATTAATGTATTAGAACTTGTAAAACCTTTCAATAATTCTGTCAAATACTTAGATAACTGAAGTAGGGGGGATCAATCCCATCCACAACTGGTAGGGGAGTTTTCCTTGTGAACTTTTGGAATCCCATACATGCGAAGAATGAAAGGATGCAGAGATTAAAGGGATCTCAATTCTCTAGGGAATTCAAAAGTAGTCTTGAGGAGATTATTAGTTCTGTTATGTAATTCTTGAGTTGGATCATTTTCAAGAATAAAGTAAGTATCTGTATGTAGTAACACTGACCTTTTGTAATAATATTCCTCGGTATCCAGGAAAACGACATTACTAGAGACCAGAGATCACAGATATGAGCATACTGAGAAAAATTAGAGAGGTGAACAGATAGCATTAATAGCAGAATCATATTGAAAATGAAGATACCAGAAAAGAACTCGACATTGTTAGCATTCAAGAATGTGTCAGCAGAGCTAATCTAAGGTGGTATGGCTACTTAAATAGAATGGGTAAGGAAAGATTAGCAAAAACAAGTGTTTGATACCAAGATGGCAAGAAAGAAACCCAGAAGACGATGAAGGTCTAGTGATTTAGAAGTGCCTTAGAAGACGAAATGTTAAATATGACAACATTGGAGTGCTGGCAAATAATAGACTGATTTGCTGGAAAAGTGTGGATAGGAGATTAATAATAATGCAAACTTAAATCATGTAGTGCAGTGATAGTAGCCTGAACACTTCTTGAGAATACATATCAGGAAATTGACGATGATGGTATCTAGGATAAGTGTCACATATCCCTAGTCTGCAGGAAGGATTATAATATCTTCATTATCTTTTAATTTTTTTTAATGCTTGGAGTTCTGCTTTGGTAAAATTACTTTTTGGTGGTTTTGCTTGGTTAATAGCGAAGATCAATTCTAATTGCATTAGGAACGAAAGAAGCAGCATTTTCAATTTTGGATAATAAAAGTTCTTTGGGAATATTATGAGGGGAAAATTATGAAATTAAAACCCTTACTGAGAATATCTGTTTCTACATTTGAAAGAAGGTAAGCAGACTCACTGATTAGAATGTTGTTGAGAGGAAGATGATCGTTTGGTTTAGATAATTTCTACTTGCTTAGTAGACTGCATGACATATATATATATATATATATATATATACTGTGTGTGTGTGTGGATGAAAAACAATGCCTAAACAAATATATCCAATCTTCCCCCACTCACAGTAGAGGTATGCTACAGATATTCAATCTTTTGTATGCAGGATTATATAAAACATATATCAAGGATATTTTGGCCAAAATTTCACATATGACTTACATAATATTCCTTTGTCAAAAAAAAATCGGCTAACGCCTTTTATTCCTGTATAGGGAGTAGGCAAGGCCGTTTTAGCCCTAACTTTTGGAGACCGAGTGGGTAGTTCAATCTCCACTGGTAGCCAATCAGAGACAGCTGGCCCAAGGCTATCACTAATTAAAAATGGCATGCAGCGAAGAGACGGCTCAAAGTGCTACCATCGCGTGGTCTAACCCTAACAAAAATATTTGATGTCTGAAATAGTGTGGGTTCTACGATCGATTTTCTTGAGTTTATGGGATGAAAAACCTGAGTTTCCAGGAGAAAAAAAAAACATTTTCCAGTGACAGAGATCACTTTCGGGAACCGGCCAAAAAAGGGCTTAGAAAAATTTCCTCTAGTTGCTGACTAGATTTTAAACCAAGTCCTCCTTCATGAGGTCAAGTGCTGTGGTGTGCAAACACCACATCCACTGAGCTACACAATATTCCTGTGTTTATCAAAATATCTAATGGCACTGCTTTCAAACTTCTTATGATTAGCCTTGCATGTGTAACTTGCCAATTCCACATCAAATGACTCACTCACATGAGCTGAATTCACTTTACAAATAAACTGCCTGATGTTCTTGTGCTGCAAGAGACTCAAAAAGTATAATACTAAACTTCTTTCCAGAGAGAAAATTCTTAGATATATCTTGATCCTTAACCTTAATCACCCTAAGTATGGAATAGCCACTTATATTAAAGAATAACATCATTAATTATACTATCTACCAATCAAATTCCAGTGCAGAACATCTTTAGTACCTCTATCGAGGTCTGTGGATTAATCATCACAAATGTAGTAGAAAGTTTTTTCGCTTGGCTACAAATAAAATTAAACTTGTGAAGAAATTATATTATTGTTTAATCCATTATCCGAATGTGACCAAAGTTTGCACGTGAAGTATCTTCACAACTAGGCTACTTGTATATAGAGGCACATGACTTCGCATCAGTTATCTTAGTATACGATAATGCAAAACATACATCCTTCAAGATGTGTATAATGCATAGCATTATACACAGAAGTGAGATTTAGAGGGATCTTGTAGATCACTTAGTTTTTGAAGAGATATCTCTGCACTTTAACTACTACTCAGACTAGTTTTGACCTTTATTGAGGTCTCATCAGTGGGAGCCAGAACCAGAAGAGATAGCAAGTTTGAATTAATGCAGAAGCCATATATAGTCAGTCATGTACAAACTTTCTATTCTATGCTCACACTTGGATAAAGGATTGAACAAGAATATAATTTCTTGGAAAGTGCAGTTTAATTTGTAACCATCTACAACTTTTTTTAATCCAGAGTATTTTAAAAATAAGGTGAATATACGCCTTCTATATTATTTGACTGTGGGAAATATATGACTTCTGCTTCATTTCAAATTTGATATCTCTTCTGGCTCCTACTGATGACATTTTATAATGTTCATCTTTGGGATTACTTACTTCCTGGAGAATAAAGAGGCTATGCTTGGTGGCAGGTTTTCGCCTGTTACTGAGTGCAGCTACCACTGAGATTCCTGTCCTGGAGTCATTCAGGACAGGAGTGATGAGTTTAATAGTGATCCTTTAGGATCACTCAGTGAGATTTAGAATAATCTTGTAGATCACTCAGTGAGATTTAGAATAATCTTGTAGATCACTCAGAGATTTTGGAGAGGTATCCCTGCACTTTAACATATCTCGATAAATGTCAAAACCTGCCTAGGTAGTGGCTTTTCCCACAGTGCCTAGCATTATGGGACACTAAGACAACTGATGTGGTCATATGCCTCTATATACAAGTAGCCTAGTCATGAAGATACTTCACGCACAAACTTTGTTTGCTCACACTTCGATAAAGGATTAAACAAGAATATAATTTCTTGGCAAGTTTAATTTATCATAAATGTATATAAACCTTCCAGTGTTATCCAGCATAATCCTGTTCTTCATCATTTGTGGTTGATCATTCTTCAGTGAGACATGCTAGTTGAACGGGATGGAAAATCAGAACCTATATTTACTTTTGATGCTAAAGACAACACAAATTTCAACTTATCTCAATGGAAAAGAGGATACAATTCTGATCTTTGCTTTACCACCTTTGATGACAATTACAGATGAATACTCTTAGCAGAAAAGTGCTTGTTGGGTTTCCAAATAGTCACCATTGTCCTGTCATATACATAATAGGAATATGTATTCATATTACCAAGTTTGTTAACAAAGTTAGATGGCATCTTCAAGAAGCCAAATGGAGAGCCTCTACTAAGTAAGCTAACTCCAACTTCAGGTGAATCCAACTTACTGGTAGTAACTATGAGAGTTACTACCAGTAAGTTGGGAGCTATTATGGGAGCTACCAAGAGGACAATTCCAAAAAGTTATTGAAAAGAAGACATCCCTGAATGGAATGACAAACATGAAAGGTTATGTCAAGAATTATGGGACAGTTTGAATGACTCCAAAGATTTTGAACTGTTGAACTCTTTATGATGCTAGGAAAGACAAATAAATCGAAGCATTGAATAACACTAGCTTTATACATTATGGAATTAAAGCTTGGGCTTTAATAAGAAGATTTTGATTCTAGCACTGTCATTAATGTTCAAAAAAACATTAATGACAACACAACACATAGTGTCTCTCTAACAATTCATCTATGTGACAAATGTGCTGCAAGAGATGAAGAAAAAGATGTGACCTGAATGCCATTAAATGGCTGATTAATATATATAATGACATCTTAGAGAAAGGAAAGTTGCCAATGCTCTTTAAGAAATAAAAAATAATAGTTATTTTAAAACCTGGGAAAGACCCTCATTTCTTGTTTACAAGCTATTGACCCACTGCCTTGTTAAGCTCTGTCTGAAATATCTTGAAAGACTGCTGTACAACAGAAGTTCTCTGATAAATCAAGCTGGATTTAGGCCAAACAGAAGTTGCTCTGATCAGGTGCTGATTTTGGCTGCCTGCACTGAAAATAGTTTTGATAAATGCCCAAGGACAATCTCTGGTTTAGTAGATCTTTCAACAGATTAGGACACTTTGGCGAGAAAGTCTAACCCTGCAATTCCCAGGTCACACTCTCTCTCAAGATTGCTAATCTCATGAACAGATAACAATCCTTATCACTTGCCCACATACGGTACTGCAGTAATATGTTATGATCCTTCATATGTGAGGATTATCAAAAAAAAAAAAAAGTATGCTGTTAAATAGATGGATTCAGGTATATTCTAGTGACTCCAAAAAGTAAATTCAACAAGCTAAGAAACGGTCTTCCACCGTTCCCATATTTGGGGTGGAGCACCTAAGACTTCCATAAGAATTCTTCATGATATTCAGAAGAGGGCAATCTGTTTAATAGATGACCCTTCCATCACAGACTCCCTTCAGTCACTTTATTACAGGCACTCTGTTTCAGCACTGTGCATTTCTATAGCTACTTTCATGAGCATTACTCCTCTGAATTGGCTGCTACCATTACTCCACTTTCTTCTAGTAAACTTACTTTCTTCTGTTCTTGTAAGAACTAGAACAGCTACTGGCAAACACCCATACATTGTCCAGATCCAAACATACTGAACTAACTTCTCATCAGCTTCCTACATTCAATCCACTTCTATTCTCTGGAACAATCTCCCCGTTTTTCCCACTGAGTACAACCTCATGCTCTTCAAGAAACAAATAAACATGCGACATTTTTCTCCTTTATTACTTGCCCACACATGGCACTATAGTTATTTATTTATTTAGCATATGGCATAATAAAGACACATGACATCAGAATATATAAATATATATTTGTGCAGACAATAAAAACGATAGAAGTAATGCACATATACAAATATCAGGTAAAAAAAAAAAAGGTAATTTTAAGTCAAGTTTAGATAGCCAATCAAGAGCTGAAGGATTGACTTGAGAGACTTAAAAAAGTCTCTCAAGTCACCAGGGTAGGCTCTTATGCTGCAGTCCTCCACAATGTGCCGGATGGTTCGGTTTATGGCCCCACAGTCGCGTTGGGGTGTAGGTGATCTTCCCCACTTGTGTAAGCTGTCTGCACAGATACCATGACCTGTACGTATCCTATTTAGACTTTTCCATAGATGACATGGAAGCTCAATCCCTTTCGGATTTTTGTTGGGAAGAATATACTTGTTTAAGTCTGGTGGTGATTTTTCTTTCCAAGTTTCTAGTCATTTCGAATTAACTTTGAAATTGCTATTTACTAGTTCTTCAGCCAGTATTTAGTGTAGGCCATCGGGATTTAAGGCGATTCATATTTATATATGGGAGGTCTTCATGTATCGGCAACAGGGGATTGCTTTATTTTTTTGTATTCTTTTACCAGAGCATTTTGTCTGCGCAGGTTCGGTGGTGCAATATTACTCAAAGTTGAAAGCTAGTAGAGAAGAGTGGATTTGACACAACCTGTTATTGTCCTCATCGCTGAATTTATTTATGTGTCGATTTTCTTGATATGAGGACTGTTTAGCCAAACAATATTCTGCCGCAGAGGCTAACGTGGAGTATCGCAGTGTAATAGCAGAAGAACACCAAGTAGAACCACACAGTTTTTGTATGATGTTATTACAGGTTCTGAGCTTTAAAGAGAGATTCTCCAGATGTCTTTTGAAAGATAATGTTATATCCAGGGTAACACCCAGATATTTAGGGAAATCTTGATGCTGCAGCATTGTGTTGTTAAAGCTGACCGGAAGTTTCCTATTTGCCAATTTGATGTTTAGGTGAAAAGAGCTAACCTTGGTCTTATCGAGATTTGGTGTTAGTCTCCATTTATGAAAGTATTCCCCAATGGTTCTAAGGTCATTTGTGAGAATATCTTCAGTTACTTCAATGCTCTTGTGTTGGATGGTGAGGGCTATGTCATCAGCATAAGCAAATTTTTTTGACCTAGTTGTCGGTAGATCAGATGTATATAAGTTGAACAAGATTGGTGCTAATACTGAGCCCTGTGGGAGTCCATTGTTCAGCTTTCTCAGTTTGCTCATTTTGTTTCCCAGTATCACATGGAAGAACCTGTCAGAAAGCATGTTACCAATGTCTTATGATGAATTAGCATGGTATGACTAGCTTGTATAGCATCCCTTCTTTCCATACCGTGTCGTATATACAGCAGTAAGGTCAACAAACAGAACAGAGGTTTTCAAACATCTCTGGAAACCTGCTTTCATATGGATAGTAAGGCTTAGTACTTGGTCTGTACAACTACGTTGAGTCCTAAGGCCTGCTTGCTCAACAGGGATAACCTCAGATATTTTTGGCTCAATTCTGTTAAGGAGGAGTCTCTCGAGGAACTTATAACAGCAACTGAGGAGCGCAATTGGGTGATAGCTCTCTGCCTGATCTTGAGGCTTGCTTTTAATATGGCTATTATTTTGGTTCTCTTAAAGGCTGTTGGAAGGTTTTCCATCCTTAAAATGCGAGAAAAGAATCTTGTTAGCCATTGCTGAGTATTTTTTCCAGTTTACCAAGAATTCCAGGTGAACACCATCAAAGCCTGATGCTTTGCCGGTTTCACCTCCTTTAAGGCCTCAGTTATTTCATCTGTGATAAATTCTCTTGAAAATTGGGAACTGCCATCTGCACTTTGTCGTAAGTTTCTGAGTGTTCGTTTAACTTCCTGTGTGTATGTGTGTTGATGATCTTGAGGGGCTCTAGACAGCGAGGTTATTCGACAGGCAATTTGATCTGGCTTCACTAAAGGATTTTTACGAGTGATTGGGTTACTTCCACCTAACTTCTTTAATGAGCTCCATGCTTTTCTACTTGATTTTTTAAAGTCTAAGTCCTCTGTAGTTTTTATCCATTTTTCTCTGCACTCATTATCAAGCTTGTGGAGTAATTTGTCAGCTATGTCACAGTCGCCAGATTCTAAGTAGACTTGGTATTGCTCTTCACAGTCTTTATTCCAGCCAGGTATGTATTCCTTTCGGAAACCCCTTGGAATATACTTCTTCGCTGTTGATATGACTGCTCCAATAAATCTGTTGTAGTTTTCACTCACAGGAGGTAATCATCTTACTATTTTATCCAGTTCTTGTAAAAAATCATACCAGTTCGCTTTTCTAAAATTCCATCTTGGTCGTGGAATAACCGTATTATTGGTATTTGTATTCCGACTTTTACCAATAATGGGTGATGTTGGCTGTGTGGAAAATCTTCAAGGACTTGTCTTGTTGTGTTTATTGGCTGATTTTGCAAATTTTGGGTAACAAAGCAGAGGTCTGGGTTGTATTCCCTCTTCCATGCTGCAGCCTTAAAGGTTCCTTTGCATCAAATATTAAGCTAAGATTGTTTTGCTCAGCCCAGCATGTTAATGCTTCATCATTTCCATCATTATTATTGTCATTCCACATAGCATGATGGCTGTTAAAATCTCCAATGTAAATTAAGATGTGGAAATATGGGAATTACTTCAGGTGGCCATTCTACCAGGTGAGGCTTATAGATGTTAACCACTGTGAGATCTTCAATTTTGGCTATGATATAGTGTGTATATTCTGATTAATATGTGCTGATATTGAGTGGGCATTCTCTATATTATTGTATACGTAATTTGCACAGCCATGAGCTTGGTGATGTATAGCTCCTAGTATATCATACCCTGCAATTTTTCCTCTAGATTTCAATTGTTGTTCATTATCTATGTGCGTCTCTTGGATAACAGCTATGTCTATATCATTTTCTCGAAGGATTTTTGAGAGATATTGACTTTTAGCAAAGCTGATTCCTTCAATGTTGAGTTGGCAAATCTGGAAATTACCACCTAGTTTTCTTTTCTTGTTGTCCTGAAAAGGACTGTTAAGTGATTGTGTAGCTTATAATTTCATGTGTCTATAGCCAGAAGATCGTTAAGATAGGTCTGGCTGCCAGCAGTTGCTCTAGCTCATATAGCATTACACAGTGCACCACGTGAAGGCGAGCTAAGAATACACCCTGGCACTCTAGTATTATATATAGGTCATGTGACCTTTCATGTGTGGGGGTCATCATAAAAAACAGTATGTTGTCAGAAAAATGGATTAAGGTATATTCTACTTCTAATTTTTTGGAAATGACAATGTAAACTAAATTATTAATTGTAAAAACTTAAATTAATAACTACATATATTTTGACAATGCTACACTGCCATCTTTGGGGATCACAAAACAATGATATGTGCATGGAGAGGCACTCACACTAAGCAAATGAGGCTGAAGAAAGGCTACTGAAGTCAGTCCTAGAGTCCTAAAAGGTGACCCCTAGCAGGCTAAATTGGGTTGTCTTGGCTGTTGGGCTGACAATCTTAGAATGTAAGCTTCCCAAATTTGAGGCAATGTCATGTCATGCACCCAAATTTGTTGAGGTTTGAGAAGTTTTTCAGAGCTGAGGTTGATTCAAGGAATAATCTTTCATACTTATACTTCCTGTGGTGTAATAAAATGGCCTTCTTCCAGTATATTCTGTTAAGAGTGTCCAATGCATGGTCAGCAAGTCCTGAGCGGCTGTATTGGTGGAACTGGATGTAGTCTTTGTGTTCAGATATCCTGATATTGGCTGTCCTGCCTTTTTGGCTGTAGTAGGACAGTTTGCAACTGCCAGGGACCTGGTATACTCCGGGTAGGTCTAGAGGAAGTGGCTGGTCTTTGGTGGAGCAGAGAAGAGATGCCAATTTTCTATCTGGTTTGTAATTGGTTGTGAAGTCATATTTTCTTAAGATTTTTGTTAGCTTTTCAGATGTATCCCAGATATATAAAATGGAGATAGATTTAGAATAATCTCCACTATGAAGGGGGAGGGGGTTGTGGTTAACTGATTTTAATATTTTTTGAGGATTATAGCCATTGGCTAAGAAGGTGTTAAGGATATGGTTAAGTTCAGTAGTTAGGGCAATGTTATCTGAAATTATTAATTTTTCCCTGTTATATAGGGTTTTTATAATCCCATATTGTTTGGAGGGGAGGGTGATTGCTGCTGAATGTATGTTGAATGTTTACAGAAAACCTACACCTGTATGTGTAGGTTTTCTGTAAACAGAGAAAGCCAAGAATCCATCAGGCTACCATGTAATCAGAGTATCTAGGAAAGGAAGACTGTTGTTTTCCTTTTCCAAGGTAAACTGGATTCTGGGGTTTTCCAAGGTAAACTTGATTGTCTAAGTGTGTTGAGAAACTGTGGAGTGTCCCCAAGACATGCAGCCAAATGGTGAACACATCATCCATGTAGCATAGCCAAACAGTGGGTTTATGCAGGGCAGATACAGGTAGATACATTCACCAGCAGTTACCCCCTCCCAACAATATGGAATTATAAGGGCAAAATTGATCAGTTCAGATAACAATGCCCTAACTACTGAACTTAACCATATTCCTAATCCCTTCTTAGCCAATGGCTACAACCCCCAAAAAATCCAAAATATATTAAAACCAGTTACCACAACTATCTCTCCTTCATAGCAGAGATTACTCTAAATCTATCACCATTCCACATATCTGGGGTACATCCGAAAACCTAACAAAAATCCTAAGAAAATATGACTTCACAACCAGTTACAAACCACATAAGAAATTGGGATCTCTTATCCACTCCACCAAAGACCAGCCACTTCCCCTAGACCTAGCTGGAGTATACCAGGTCCCTTGCAGTTGCAAACTGTCCCACTATGGCCAAACAGGCAGGACAACCAAATTTAACTAAATTTGGATTAAACTAAATTTATTATGGTCTAACCAAGTGCAAAATAAACTTTCAACATCTTTCTCTAAATCCAGAGTAATTTAATAATAAGGTGGCACACCTTATGGCAACTCCTATAGGTAATGATGACCTCTCCATTGCTTCTGCCTGGTATCTCCACTTCAAGGCCTGGCTCCCAGTGACGAGACCTCAATAAAGGTCGAAACCGGTATGGGTAGTGGTCCTTCCCTTAATTGCATAACATTATACATATCCCCAAGGGGATGTGTTTTGCATTATGGGAGATACTGAGATAGGAGTGATGGTAGCTTGGCCACCTTTGCTACGAGTTGCCTGGTGTTGTTCTACCTTACCTCAGTCCTGAAGATATTTTCAGGCGCAAACTTTGTTTGCTCACACTTGGATAAAGGATTAAACTAAATTTATTATAGGCAGGACAACAAATATCAGGATATCCAAACACAAGTACTATATCCAGTTCCACCAATACAGCCACTCAGGACTTACTGACCATGCACTGGACACCCGCCACAGAATAAGCTGGAAGAGGGCCACTTTGTTACACCATAGCAAGTACAAGTACGAAAGATTATTCCTTGAATCAGCCTCAGCTCTGAAAAACTTCCCAAACCTCAACAAATTTGGGTGCATGAGACTGCCCCAAATTTGGGAAGCATACATTCTAAAATCATCAGCCTAACAGCCAAGACAACCCAATTTAGCCTGCTAGGGGGGCATCTTTTAGGACTCTAGGATTGACTTCAGTAGGCTTTCTTCAGCCTCATTTGCTTAGTGTGAGTGCCTGCATGCACATATCATTGTTTTATGTTCCCTGAATATGGCAATGTAACATTGTCAAAATATAGGTAGTCATTAATTAAAGTTGTTATAATTAATTCAGTTTACTTCATTTCCTTAAAAATTATAAGTATGTCTAACCAATGTATAAACTTATCTACAAGAAAGGTATATTCTAGAGACTCTAAAAGGTAAATTCAACAAGCTAAGGAATGGAATAATCTGCACCTAGTTCCACAGCTTTTCAATCTCTATACCTATGAAATCCCCACCACTGTCTTGTTGAAATTTATGAATGCAGATGATTTTCAATTGCAACTCAGAACACCTCCTTTCAAGTTGCAGAGAATACACTAACAGAAGACTTATCAACTACTTTAAACAGTGGCCCTTACAACCAAATCTGCAGAAAACTAAAGCTATTGCTTTCCATTTAAATAAGATCCAATTAAAGTATTCTTTAGTGGTGTCACATGCCCATTTAGGTTGGGTGTGCTGTTGTGTGGCTTATGCAACCAGTGCTACAAAATTCGTGTCAATTTGACCATGCGATTGCATTTTTATTAACGTATGAAAGTTTTAAGAGAGCACAGTGCATCAGTACTCATCTTAATTGATCCAGTGCAATAAATCGTATGATAACTTTGAATACTTTAACTGGTAATTAGTTTACGGAATTCACAACGCATATAAAGTATATTAATTAAAGGTAACTTTAATAAATAACTTCTATATTTCGGCAACGTCACGTTGCCATCTTCAGGAACATAAAGATATGGTATGTGCACACAGGCATTAACAAAAGCAAATGAGGAAGAAAGCAAGAAACTAATATTGTTCCTAAAGTCCTAATGGTGTCCTCTGGCGGGCTAATTTGGTTGTCTTGGCAGTGGGCTGAAGTTCTCAAAATGTAAGTCTCCCAAATTTGGGGTAGTTTCATGCACCCAAATTTGTTGAGGTTAGGAATGTTTTTTAGAGCTGCTGAAGATTCCTTGAATAATCTTTCGTATTTAAACTTGCTGTGGTGTATTATTTTTGTTTTCTTCCAACGAATTCTATGGTGGGTATCTAAGGCATGGTCTGCCAGCCCAGAGCGGCTGTACTGGTGAAACTGGATGTAGTCTTTGTGTTCTGAAATCCTGATATTTGTTGTTCTGCCTGTTTGGCCAAAGTAGGACAATTTGCAGCTGCAAGGGACCTGGTATACCAACTTTTTATATGGTCTGTAACAAGAAGTAAGGTCATATTTTCTGAGGATATTGGTTATTTTCTCAGAGGTGCCCTGGATGTAGGGGATGGTGATAGATTTGGTGTAATCTTTATTGTGGAGGGGGGTTATGGTTTACTGGTTTTAGTATTTTTTGGATTTTTTGGGGGTTATAGTCATTGGCTAAGAAAGTGTTGTGGATGTGGTTTAGTTCAGTAGTTAGGGCCTTATCATCTGAGCAGATTAATTTTGCACTGTTATATAGTGTTTTTATAACCCCATATTGTTGTGAGGGGGTGGGTGGGATTGCTGGTGAATGTATCTGCCAGTATGGGTGGGTTTTCTGTAAAGAAAATGTGTCTGCCAGTATGGGTGGATTTTCTCTTACAGAAAAACCACCCATACTGGCATATACATTCACCAGCAAATCCCCCCCCCCTCACAACAATATGGGGTTATAAAAACACTATATAACAGGGAAAAATTAATCTGCTCAGATGACAAGGCCCTAACTACTGAACTAAACCACATCCACAACACTTTCTTAGCCAATGACTATAACCCCAAAAAAATACTAAAACCAGTAAACGACAACCCCCTTCCACAAGATTACACCAAATCTATCACCATCCCCCCCCTACATCCAGGGCACCTCTGAGAAAATAACCAATATCCTCAGAAAATATGACCTTAATTCTTGTTATAGACTATATCAAAAGTTGGCATCCCTTATCTGCTCTACCAAAGACCAACCAGGTGTATACCAAGTCCCTTGCAGCTGCAAATTGTCCTACTTTGGCCAAACAGGCAGAACAACAAATATCAGGATTTCAGAACACAAAGACTACATCCGGTTTCACCAGTACAGGCGCTCTGGGCTGGCAGACCATGCCTTAGATACCCACCATAGAATTCGTTGGAAGAAAACAAAAATAATACACCGCAGCAAGTTTAAATATGAAAGATTATTCAAGGAATCTTCAGCAGCTCTAAAAAACGTTCCTAACCTCAACAAATTTGGGTGCATGAAACTATCCCAAATTTGGGAGACTTACATTTTGAGAACTTCAGCCCACCTGCCAAGACAACCAAATTAGCCCACCAGAGGGCATCATTAGAACTTTAGGAACAATATTAGTTTCTTGCTTTCTTCCTCATTTGCTTTTGTTAGTGCCTGTGTGCACATACCATATCTTTATGTTCCTGAAGATTGCAACGTGACGTTGCCGAAATATAGAAGTTATTTATTAAAGTTACCTTTAATTAATATACTTTATATGTGTTGTGAATTCCGTAAATTAATTACCAGTTATGTATGACCAACGTATAAGCCTTGCTACTAGAATTTGAATACTTTAAGTTAATTAAATTAATAGAATTTTAAATATGGAAAGCATAAAAGTCAAATGAACAATAGTTATGCTTCACACGCACCACTTATGCGAGAAGTACAAAGCGATTATGCTAATCTAATCTCATGATTTGTGGTGAGATTAGATTATCATTGGCAAATACTTGAGTGAGACATGGATAATTTGAATTTTGATACAATTTTTAAACACAGCCATATAATACGGAGAGAAATCAGAAAAAGAAATCACTTGGAAATTTATGATTTTTCTGGATTGAACAAAGCAAGGCTGAAATAACTTATTTTACTTATTTATACACAAGTTCCAACCTCCTTCAATTATAATCATACAATCCATAAAAGCTCTGGCAGAAAACAGGACATTCAGTAAATCGTCAAAACTATTTCCCATTATAAATATGGACAAAAAAAGTTACAAATTACAGAAAGAAAGTTACTTGTTTATATCAGGGTTCTAAACATATAATGTTTTGCAAGCGTTCACGCTTCATGCATGCAAAACAGATAAAACTCACAAAGTAAAAACAGCAACTCATGACAATGTTCAAGTGGATGGGTTGACACAATAACCAACCACAGCCACTGATTTTTGGGTGCTATTGTCTCAGCGCACACCCTGACTCGCCTTCTGGGTGGTTTAAAACCACTGTAACACTAAGAATTTGACCCAATGCACAATCTGTACATCTGTTCAAAGGGCTCAAGGGTGTCCGCAAACCTGGGTGCTATTAACGTGAATGTGATGCAATGCTTATGCGTCAAAAAGTGTTCTCTTCATGAAGCATTAGTATACTGTGTTTAATTAATTATGGGAGTCTTTAACAGGAATAAATTCAAAAATATAATATCGGTGATACTGTATTTACTCATATATAACTCGCACTTTTTTTTTTCCCAAAATGAAAGTTAAAAAATCATGGTGTGAGATATGTGCAGGAGATTTTCTGAATCTAAAGTGGTCCAGGAAAAAACTAAATTGACATTTATAATTAAATCCTCAGTATTCATTATAATTGATAATTGCTCACATTATTTATAAAATAAATGCATTTAAATTTTAATTATCAATGTCATTTACATGATCGGCTGCTCGCCTTCATCACGCAATATATTTGAATCTTTAGTGACAATGCTTCTGTAATTAAATTAAAAGAAACAGTTTCATTATTGCTTGTCCTTTTATCATTTCAGAATCATATGATCTTTGAGTTTAAAACCAGCACTGTAACTTGAATGTTTATCCATATTTCAAGCAAAAATCACCAGTAATTTAGAAGACTTGAGATATACGTTATGAACAATCCTTCACAAATGACTAATGAGAAGTGAAAGCAGAGTGCGAAATGGATAGCAATGGTAAGCTGGTAGAGATAACACAGATGTGCATATGATTGGTGCAGTATTAACAAAAGATCGTGCAACTCAACAACAAAGGCAAACTGACAACTGTTGAGTTGAAATACTGATTCTCTTCAACCGAATTCCAAAATACCTGAAACTGCCATAACAACATTCACTATTCATTTCTTAAAATTTTAAACTTTTTTTTTGTGTGAGAGATAATGCGAAACTTTTTAATTTCTTTTTTCGTAAAGTAAAATTAGGGGTGCGAGATATATGCAAGAGCGAGTTATATTCGAGTAAATATGGTATTTTCTATTCCGTGGGTGTTCACCGCACACCTGGAATTATATGTCCCTGATGTGCTCCTAAGGTATATTTTAAAAAATGCATGGTAAAATACAACAGAATCCAAAAGTATCTCATAGTAACTCTTGACAGATCCTTTCTAAGATCACTTGACAAAGATTGCTGGCGAATTAAAACTCACAATACATCTTGCAGAAACTAGCAGGCTCTTCATGGGGTGCAATGCCAGCAGATTACAAACAATAGTTTTGGCATCAGTGTTTCCCACAGCAGAATACTGTTCTTCAGTGTGGCTTAACAGTACTTACACTTCACTGATTGATGTCTATCTTGACCAAGCAATGAGATTTATCGCTGAAACAATACAATCAATACACCAACTTACTAGCTACCAACACTTTAGTAATGCTGTTCTTTCTCTATTACACAGGAAAAGGGCTTTAGGTAACGTATGGAATAAAATTATTGCAAACAGTGACTTGCTCATACATGAAGACATCTCTTACACAGCTACTCAGAGATAGAAATCTAGATAACCTTCCTGGAGAACTGCTGCTGTGCAAATGTTGCATGAAGCCTTTATCAAATCAGCCTGAAAACTATACTGGCAGAAACATACATCTAACTTAACCTCACTATTCCTGATCCAACTGCCATAGTAAAGGGTTTTGACTTTCCAAGACATCCATGATCTACACTTAACTGGATAGAATATGAAGATGCAAACAGATGCTCTGCAAATGCTGGCTTGATTAGCCAAGTGGTCAGCAAATCTGCTCTCCAAACCAACAGGCTGTGGGTTCAAATCCCACTATGGGCATGAAAGTTTGTGAATTGCTTTTATGTGGAAGATGAATTTCAATGACTGGTGTGAGGCCAAAGACCAGCTTGGTGGATGCCTGAAGTGGCTTGAAAAAGTTATGTTTAGTCTTTAGAGCAGTGTTTCTGGACTTTGTAAAAAAATAAGAACAGTATATAAAATAACTAAAATAAAAAAAAATTCTTAACCATCCATGGTACAAATGTACTATAGGTTTACAAATAAATCTTTCATGGGTGGGCCCAACATAAAAAAAAAAAGAAAGAAAATGGACTGACTCTTTATACTGTGACTGTAGCAATGTAGCCCAGACGATTGACCATGTTATTAGCTAGTGACTGTTCTGTGTTCTCTTATTTTGAACTTACATGGATTTTTTTTTATGTTTAAACCTGAAGCTTTGTGGATCCAGAATCCAATGGTTATACTATGATGCCTTTTCTGTTTTATGTACAAGTTCCACCTGTTTATTCTCTTGTCACTTTCTATATGTACATCATTCACTAAATAAATCAAGAAATAAACTTTACATATTGCATGTCTCTTTTATAAGTACAATGCATCTCACCTTCCCTAAAGTCATTTCCCATTTGTATGATAGATGCTAAAATCATGTACTCTACAAACTTTTCATTTTACCACCACCACCTAAAGTTATTAACAGCAAAGTTTTTTATTATGTCTATAGAGTTGACTTTCCAAAAAGCAAACAGTATTATAAAAATCTCAATCTCACTGTGAACTATCAAAAAAAGTCGACCTAAGTCCCCACAGGCATAAAATTATTAATTTAAAAGAAATTTACTAAAGCTATCCTGTATACCAAACTACTGCTGTGGTCTACACATATTCTATACAGTCAGAATCAACTGTAATTATGTATATTCTTAAATCTTTTTTCTATGGAAGAAAAAATCCAGTTTCTAGAAGAAAAATTTGTCTGCATCTCAGAATTATTAAATTAACCCTATCTGAAAAACATACAACAAAACTTTTCTAACAACATATGAAATATGAACCTAGTGTTGGATCCTACTTCTAAATCTTTACCTTGGATCCGACATGTTAATCACTACGATGTTCTTAAACAATTGATAAGTTGTAGTTGATTTCTAATTCAAATATAGAGAAAATTTATATTTAAAGACTGCGCCACTCTATATCTGAATTAGATCAAGAATTGAAGAAAAATCAACCTTCAACTATTTCTCCTTAAAATATATACTGGCCGAGTATATTTAACTAACTTAATTCACCCGCTATGGTTCGAATATTTTATGAATGGTGCAGTAAAAGAGATTCAGGCAAAATTCAACTTATGATTAACAAAAACAAACATTTAATTTTAAAATCACAAATTTTACACTTAACTTCAAATCACTAATTAAGTTATTAAAAACACTTAAGCCTTCCTGGCAATACAGTCATGCAAACTTAGACAATGGTAATTCTGCTATCTCTACTTTACAGTCTTCTCACAGTTCCTTAAATTCCAAATACAATAAATTTTTCAGTAACACTTCTTCACAAACAATCACTTTTAATTTTACACTTCGGCTAATTCTCCACAATAGTTACTGTTAGTATCAGGGAATTCTAAGATGAAATTCACACACTTCTCTGTACAGAAATATTAAGGTTGGAATAATCTTACCGATAATCTTTTCTTCTTCATTTACTTATACGTAAACACTTTGAACAGTAAACAGCACTCATTAAAATAATTCTTCTAAGCAATAATTGAATTAATCATCGGTCACAATACACATAACAAACGTTGTTGTATAAAGTACTACCGATAACTCATGAAATAAAGCAATACAATAATTCCTTAACTTTTTATAAGCACAGTTGTTCATTCCTCCAGCATTCAATTAATTCTTTAGGCACTATAATTCCAAACATAGCTAACAGTACACTCCAATTTTACAGCCTGTACTATTCTCTAGTAACTTTGTACTTTGCTTCAAGGTTCCGTATGTCTTTGAAAGGTCGGCGCTGGAATTATATCTCAACTCAAGTATTGCTAGTGTATTTAGTAGTCACTCAGCTGTCTTCTGTAGCTATAATTGTTATTCTACAATTTATTAGCTAACCGCCTCTGGACTAGTAGACTTTATTAGCTGCTTGAGTGACTTGCCGACTCGCTACTATGGCACTGTGATTCCCGAATGCTCCGATTCCAACCTGATGCCAATCCTCTCCTTTCTCTCTCTCTCTTAATAATCTAATCTCCCAATCAATTAATAATTCCAGCGTTCGTCGCTTATATATCTGTTTTTCCAGCCTAAATTCTTCTCGTGATCTCTTTAACTAATTCCTTTTTAGTAAACTTTCAGCTTTCTCCTCACGTTCTGTTCCAAAAACGTGCTCATTCACTTACATACGTTTCCATGACAACCAAGCAAAATATAATAAAATTGAGCTATTACATAACGTTAAACTTTACAAACAGGAATAAATAGAGAGTATTTACATTTCAAATAATGCGCAGTTAAAATATCAAATACAAGTTCTTATAATATTAACATAGTAATAATTAAAATAGCTTAATAATATTTAATACAGTCTTTTCATTATTAATATATATATCTTGATTAAATAATTAAATATTAGATAAAATTAAAGTAGTTATATGAATATTAAAATGTAAAATAAGTTGTTTACATTAAATAATATTTACAAGTCTAGCCTTTGTGATGGAAGATCATGTTGGATTCTGAAGCAGATAATAATTACTCTAATCTCTACATAATCAGAATCCAACACTAGAGCTCTTTTCCAGGAAATGTGTGATAAAACCAGCCGGCCACAGATAATATATTTATATGTAAGTATCTTAACATAAAAGGCTTTTTTTTTATGTACTTTTACAGAGTGCTGTAATGCTCGAGTCTTACAAGAGTTCAGGAGAAATCAGATAAGAATTCACGAAGGAATGCTTTCAGACATAATGTAAATGAATGTGCTATAATGTACAGATTTGTCACTACTGTAATGATGTCTGTTACCCATTTCCCTACACTTCACTTTGCAGTGTCATTTAAGCAGGGCATAAATCACTCGAAATGCATTGACAATTTTTTACATTTTTAATTTTTTTTTTGCAATTCTTTTTTCAGTCACTTATAGTCACTTGACAATTGGAATAAAAATGAACTAATCTTGATAACTGAAATCAATTTAAAGGAATGATACTAAAACATTATTTCTCACAGAATGCAAACTGTTAGCACAAAAAAAGTTTCAAAATGGTGAAGCATTTCAAAACTTTTTTCATTACTATATTATTTAAAAAACATGATCTAGGATTGTAGAACCAACACAGTTTACAATATTGCTGCTAGCTGAATGATGTCTTTATTTTTTTTGTGATGGCATCACCTCTCAGCTCTAGACATATCATGGATTGTAAGTTTGCATAAGACTATTTAAAAAAAAAAAAAAAAAAAATCAAGTATTTTTAATCAGCCAAAAGAAAGCAACTGAAGCAACAATTAAAATGGCATGTTCTTATAAACTTCAAATTAATTAAAACTAAGCGGTCAACCTGGCCATACAAGAATGGGATCTACTTTGCAGGAGCGAATTCTCCATGCTTGTGCTTACTGCGCAAGCTCATTACTTGAGAAAGAAGTAATATTTATTTGTTAATAAATGCATATAAATGTACATACATTTCTAAATACAGGCAGCCCTCAGTTTACGCCTCACTTCCGTTCCTGAAAAAAACGGGTGTAAACCGAATCGGCGTAAAACGAACCCAATTTTAATGGGAGATACAAAGTTATGTTCCATGAAGTCAAAAAATATGTGCATAAAGTATGTGTAACATTATTATATTTAAAGCGTTGACAATACATACATATATATTTGTTAAAATGAAATTATTAATAATGAAAACAAAATTATATACAAAAAATATGAAACTTCGAAAAGATATTACATATTTCTATGTTGAAATTCCTGGTTTCGGATCACCTGCATATTTTTTGAAAAAGTATCCAGTGTTAATTGCCTAGACTTTCTTTTTCTTTCTTTAAGGAGTTCAGTGTAAGGTCAAATAGATGTGATTATACTCCTTTTTACGTTCATATTTCATTCCCAATCTTGGTCCATTTCGCAGAGTTTATCAGTCAATGTCGCTATGCTTTCAAGGAATGCTGTAAATTGGCCATTTTTATATCTCTCAGAGGACCTTCTTCGTTTTCTTTCTCCTCCTTTGAGTGTTGACTTAATTGTTCGGCTAATTCTTTTAATTCTTCATTGGAAAGCGGTTTATCATGGCTCTCTAAGACTTCTGTCACATCTTCAGCTGCAATATCATCCAATCTCACCTCTCAAGCAAGTTTGCTAACGTCTTCAATAACATTCTCCTCTTGCTCTAATTCCTGGAAGTCGTGCATAAATGCTGGAAGTAGTTTTCGCCATGCTCCTTTTAAACATTTTGCTGACACTTCATTCCAAGCTGCCTTGATGCTGTTAATGCCCTTCAAATATCGAATGACCACCAATAGTCTTTAATAGTTTCTCCTGAAGTGTCCAAGACGCTTACCATTTCCATAAATGTTATACGGAGGTAATAGGCTTGGAAGATTGATATAATCTCCTGATCCATCAGTTGCAAAAGCGATGTTGTGTTTGGAGGCATGTAAACAACCTTGACATTCAATGGTGTCCTTACTTCAGCAAGATTTTGAGAATGTCAAGGGGCATTATCCAAGAGAAGCAATGCCTTGGCTGGCAAATCATTTTCTTTACAGAAGCGAAGCACGGTAGGTTTTATATAGACTTTTTATAGATTGATACACAAAATAATTTGTGTATCAATCTATAAAAACATCTTGTGTAACCCAAGCTTTCTTGTTCCATTTCCAATAGACTGGCAGCATGACTTTTAGATCCTTGAGGTGTGTGGTGTCTGCGAATGATACACCAACGCTGGTTTAAGCTTCAAAGTTCTGGAGACATTTGCACCCAACAAAATCCTAAGTCTATCTTCTGCAGCTTTAAAACCTGGAGCGGAATATTCTTCACAGGAAATGAAGGTGCATGATGGCAATTTTTTTCCAGTAGAGCCCAGTCTCATCAACATTAAAAATGAGATCAATAGGATAACTTCCTTGTTCTACACAGTCTTGAAATTCTTTAGGAAAAGCAGCCGATGCCACAACATCTGCACTTGCTGTCTCACCACATAATTTGACACTTATGGCACTTACTTAACTTAAATCTCGTGAACCAACCTTTGCTTCCTAAAAATGTTTCTTCGCCTCCATCTGTCTTTTTAAGATCCTCAAAAAGTGTTTTTGCTTTCTCAGTTATAACAGCGAAAGCATCAGAGAAATGTTTTTCTGATTCAAGTCATCCATCCATAATGACAATAATTTTTTTATTTTTTTATGAAGTTTATTCCTGCTATAACTTACATGTTTTGCATTTAGTACTGCCGTAGATTGTTGCACAGACTGTTTTATTCTATCTGCAGTTTTCATAATTGTAGTAATAGTCGATGGAGCTAAGTTCATACTTCTACAGACATTAGCACATATCTGTCCATCTTCTGTTCTTTGAAACATCTCCATCTTCTGTTCTTTGAAACATCTCCATCTTCTTTTCAAGTGTAATCGATTTCCGCGCCTTCTTAACACCAAGTTCAGATAACCTTTCTGCACTTCTTTTATCAGATATGGTATGTAATTAAGTAATTTTTCAATTTAAATATGTATGTAATTATTAAAAATAATATGTAAAAAAGGGGTGCTTAAGGGCCAAAGCTGTATAACTGAGAGGAGACCTCTACATAGCCTTTAAAGGAATGCGGAGAACCGACTAGGGCTTCTGACCTAATGTTCAATCCTCACCTTCTCGTGGTGCACCCTGTTGGGTATCTACTTGGATACTCAACGAACGAGGATGGGCTGGCAATTTGAGATTTAGCCTACGAAATTGTATTCTTATTGGCTTAAACCAACATACAAAATGATGGTACAACATGACAAAATTTCATGCCGGCTGGGGCGTCGCCCAGTTAAACAAGGCCCCCTTTGTTTTTGCCAGGGAACCAGGGCTAACAGCAAAAAGTCAGCTATTGGAACAAATCTGAAAGCACACCCCAACTCAAAATCACCAGAGTTAAAGATCGGTACTATTGACATAAGAAGCCTGAATGGCAAAGAAATGGAGCTAGCTGAGGAACTGAATAAGTACCAGATCGACATAATAGGGGTGACTGAAACAAAAAAGACAAAAACTGGTGAGATTTTTCTGAGCAAAAAATACAAAATGTTATCTTCAGGAAATAACAATCAAGGAAAAGAAGGAGTAGCCATAGTATTCGACACAAAATACGAGGCTAATCTTCTAGAATGGCAGGCAGTCTCAAGTAGAGTGATGTGGGCAAATATCAGAATGGGGAATTGGACAATGAGACTTATTTGTGCCTATGATCCCACAGAAGGTTCTACTAAGGTAGAAGTGGAGGAATTTTTTTGATGCTTTAGAAAAAGCAACTGACACAATGAAAAAGGAAAAGTTGGTCCTTGTTGGGGATGTAAATAGCAGAGTAGGAAATGATTGTCAGACATACAAAAATATTTTGGGAAAATTTGGAGAAAAGAGCAAAGCTAATAATAATGGAAAATATCTGTTGGATTTCTGCTCAGGACATGGACTGGTTATTACTAACACCATGTCCCAACATAAAAATGTGCACAAATTCACATGGAGAGAAGAGGCAAGGAATAAGAAAAGTCTCATAGACTATGTTATTGTTGATAGTGATGTTTTCTCCCTGGTGCAGGACACAAGAGTGTATAGAGAATTTGAAATTGGAAGTGATCACTATTTAGTCTTGAGCAGGATAAAATTGAATTTCATATTGAAAAGAATAACATGTAAGAAAGTTTTAAAGCGAATAAAAGTTGAGCAGCTCTCAGATGTGAACTGTAGATTGAAATACACAAAGATTATTGAAGAAAAAATGAAAGAATTTGAGAACAGGAACCAAACTCTGGAGATTCAGTGGGCCTTGAAGAAAAACCTGATTGATTCTGCCAGAGAGGCATGTGGTGAGGTTGTCTGCAAGGATAGAAAAATCAGGACTCCATGGTGGACACAGGTAGTTAAAGAGGCAGTGAAGGAAAAGAAGAAAGCATATCAAAAGTTCCTGGCAAATAAGTCAGCTTTTGCTCTTAGAGAATACAGAGACGAATGTAAGAAAGCGAAACACTATGTAAAACTAGCTAAACAAAAGTCATGGGAAGACTTTGGCAAGAACATAGAAAATAAATATCAAGAAGGTGGTAAGATATTAAAAAACATTTAATTTTCTTGACCAAAAAGCTCTGGAAATACTTTTACTAGGATTATATTGATCAAGTGCATATAACAACTAAGTTATACCAACTAGTTTCACAAACTAAGTCTGTTGGCATCTTCAGGGTACATAACTGATGTACGGCACTAAAAAAGTAAAAAACTGTTACAAACTATAATCAACCGATTCCAATTATATTAAACAAAGAACAGAGCACGTACAATACATTCATTGAGCATGGATGATATAACTTTGTTATTTAGGAACGTTCTATAGTTGGCACTATAATTCAGTTCTGGCGAGTTGAAGGATCTGATAAGGGTCTTCCAGATCACGGGCAAGATTAGTCCTTGGTTCCTGTTAAGGTTTTGTATACAGCGGGCAACTGTTGTGGCCTCCTTAAAAATTCGGGAGTGGAAGTCCTTCTCCATGTAAGGAATTGTGCTTCTATCCCACTCTTTGGTATGGTTCGTTCTTGAGAAATAAAAAGCTAACCCCGATTTTTCTTCTCTGTTATTATTGACATCACCTATGTATTCTTTTTGCCTAATTTCAAGGCTCCTTTAAGTTTGGCAGATATAATTCAAGCCGATATAATATAATCCCAATAAGACTGCTAGACTCCTTAGACAAACATAAAATAAGAGTGGCCTTTATACCCGTGTAAACAATTAGACAATTCTTAAGATCTCCAAAAGATAGCCATCCTTTCTCCAAATATGCTGGAGTTTATAACATACCATGCTCGGGCGGCTTGAATTATATCGGACAAACTTCAAGGAGCCTTGAAATTAGGCAAAAAGAACACATAGGTGATGTCAATAATAACAGAGAAGAAAAATCGGGGTTAGCTTTTCATTTCTCAAGAACGAACCATACCATAGAGTGGGATACAAACACAATTCCTTACATGGAGTAGGACTTCCGCTCCCGAATTTTTAGGGAGGCCACAACAGTTGCTCGCTGTGTACAAAACCTTAACAGGAACCAAGGACTAATCTTGCCCGTGATCTGGAAGACCCTTATCAGATCCTTCAACTCGCCAGAACTGATTATAGTGCCAATTATAGAACGTTCCTAAATAACAAGTGATATCATCCAGGCTCTATGAATGTATTGTACACGCTCTGTTCTTTGTTTAATATAATTGGAATTGGTTGATTATAGTTTGTAATAGTTTTTTACTTTTTTATTGCCATACATCAGTTTTGAACCCTGAAGATGCCGACAGACTTAGTTGGTGAAACTAGTTGGTATAACTTAGTTGTTGTTATATGCACTTGATCAATATAATCCCAATAAAAGTATTTCCAGGTGGTAAGATATTCTAGAGGTTGTTGAAGAAGCTTAGAAATGGAGGAAAGAGTGCTGTAAAAGGAGTTAGAGATGATAAAGGTTACATGAAAACAGGAGAAAAAGATATCCTTGAAGTATGGAGTATTTACTTTGAAAAATTGCTAAATGAAACAAACAGTGATAGCACAGTGGTAAAAAACGCCCAACAGGCATACAGTCAGGAATAAATATCCATACTTGAAGTAGAAAAAGCCATCAAAGGCTTGAAATGTGGAAAGGCAGCAGGAGTAGATGATATTCGACCAGAATTGCTGAAGTATCATGGCATAAAAGTCTTACAGTGGCTGCACTGCATAGTTCAGAAAGACTGGACAGAGGGATGAATTCCTGATGATTGGAGGACAGCTCCAATAGACCCATATATAAAAAGGGAAATAAAACTGAATGTGAGAATTACAGAGGTATTTCCCTACTGAGTGTTCCTGGCAAGATCTATGCAAGCATACTTGAGAAACGGGTGAGAAGAATTGTGGAAGAAAAGCTTGGTAAAGAACAAGCTGGATTCAGGCCAAATAGAGGCTGTCAGGATCAGATCTTCACTTTACGACAAATAGTCGAGAAAGCATGGGAATATAACAAAGATCTGAATTTAAGTTTTGTCGATTTGGAAAAGGCATATGACAAGGTGCCAAAAGAGAAGCTATTCAATACACTACAGTTATATGGTGTCAATGGAGCATTATATCAAGCAATACTTAGTGTTTATTTGCGTTGTAAGTCGGCAGTTAGAATTGAAGGAAGTACAGGAAGATGGTTTAATGTTAAATCTGGTGTGAGACAAGGATGTACATTATCCCCTCTGTTATTCATTATCTATATGGATCACATTATGAAGGAAAGTGATATTAAACATGATATCAAAATTGGAGACGATAATGTCAGCTCTTTGCTTTATGCAGACGATGTTATACTTCTAAATAAATCCGCTACAAGTCTGCAAGATTCTCTGACTAAATTGAATAATTGTTGTAATAGATATGGTATGAAGGTCAGCATTAAAAAGACAAAGACAATGAAAATAGGTAGAAAAAACACAGTTGAAAATGTCAACTGTGTTGTGAACGGGGAACCTGTGGAACAAGTAAAACATTTCAGCTACTTAGGCACGATTTTTACTGAAAATGGTAAATTAAATATAGAAATAGACAACAGTATCAACAAAGCTGGTATGGTAGGTAGTCAATTGAATAAATTCATATGGAATAAGAGAGAAATTAGTCAGAACACTAAATTAGCTGTATACAAGACAGTGTTCAAACCAGTTTTAACTTATGGATCTGAGAGCTGGGTCAGAAGTAAAACACTTGACCAAAGACTAGAGACCGCAGATATGAGAGTCCTGAGAAAGATTAGAGGCATGAACAGATGACATCAATGGCAATATCATATTAAATATGAGGATATTAAGGAAGAACTTGACATTGTCAGCACCCAGGAACGCGTTAGCAGAGCTAATCTCAGGTGGTATGGTCACTTTAACAGAATGGGTGAGGAAAGATTAGCAAAACAATTTTTCTCTACCAGGTTGGCAGGAAAACGACCCAGAGGAAGACCACGATATAGGTGGATTGATACAGTACAAAGTGCCTTAGACGATAGAAATATAAGATCTGATAATGTTGGAGTCTTGACAAGTAATAGACTGATTTGGAGGAAACCTGTAGATAGGAAGTTAGTAATGATGTAAATTTTCATGTAGTACTATCATATCCTGAACACTCCTTGAGGGTACATGTCAGGAATTTGATGATGATGATGATGATGTACGTAAAAAAATTAAATAGAATAATTAGGTAGATTCAACAGTAAAACTAGGTTTGATACATATACGTCATAGTATCTTGATAAACACTCGAACACTAGAGCCTGCTAGCGTCGTTTCTCAGTCGGACCACACTACAGTAAGCAAGCATGTGCAGGCATCCGGCATTATTGTGAATCACCGTAAATTGAACCATCGGAAACCGAGGGCTGCCTGTATGTATTTTTAAATGATCAAAAATCTCTGCTAATCAGAATAATGAATTACTCTGATTAGCAGAGTAATTCATTATTCTGCTAATCAGACTTCAATCACACTCTCACTCCCTCAATGATAACGAGAGCAAGCATGAATTTCAAGACCAGCAATCGCCCCTGCTACTTTGGATTATAAGGTGCCGTATTTTCCGGTGTGTAAGATGCACTTTTTTACGTTAAAAATCCATCTTAAAAATGGGGTGCGTCTTATATAATGAAGGTAAAGATTGTTTCCTCTTTTCAAAGTCATACGCACTCTCTTTTATGTTCCAAGATCTTTGTAAGCAGTTAATGGTGCAATCAAATTGATGCGTGACCTTCACGTGACTTCTAGCCCGTCATTGGCTAAGAACGGGGAGTCCCTATTCAAGTTTCATAATATCTTATCCAAGTAATCAGTTACTGATGTTTATCAGTATTGAGTTGATGCGTTGAGATATTTTGTGTTAGGTTTTAGGTTTTTTCCAGAAAATTGTATTAAATTTCTTGGGTGCGTCTTATACACCGGAAAATACAATATGTCAAATTCTTGAAGTTGGAATTAACTAAGATTTAGAATTATGCTATAAAAATTTTATAACAATTTTAATTAAATTTATAACTTTTTTAATTTCAATTTATAGCCAAGATTTATAATTATGCTATAAAATGCTTACTAGTTATGTAAAATACCTGTGTAATTATTATAATTGAAATTATCTTAAATCAATTTGATATTAATTACAGCCTAATTAATTAATGTTAGGTTAATTAATTTATTATTTAATTCAATAAGAAAGCTGAATGTGAGATTAACTAATAGGAAAATAGAGACTGATGAGAAAATAAAAGTTGTGTCTGTTGCAAGGATATGACAGAAGTGTGCTGAGACAGAAAGCTATGAATGAAAATGAGTCAGTGCAAAGATTGTGCAGGAGGAATGACGTGGGGTTTGTGGGATGTGTGAAGTGAGTTTCATGAAATTCAAGATTTATATAAGGTGGATGGATGGTTTGCATTTCAATGGATCTAGGGTCAGGAATCTTGAATGTTGTTCAGTGAGAGTTCAGAAGTTCAGAGTCAGGAAAATTAGAATATTTAGGGAGGTTGCAGGTGAGAGAGAGACCAGGCAATCTAGAGAGATTAGTAAGTAGGAGAGTGCTCACATGATGCTAAATGTAGCACACCAGGTTTTTAACTTCAGTGGGCTAAACAACATAATGTGTAAAAGAGGTTGTGGGATTAATGAATACATATTGCAGCTTATGTATACTAATAGCAAAAGTACTTAGAATAAGAAGCGAGAAGTTTCTGGCTAGCTCAACTTGGCCAAAAGTTCCAGTTATTAATGAGACTTTGTTGACCAAGGATGACATAGTCATAGGAATAGAATGTAAAGGATATAGTATTTTCAGAGAGGACAGAAGGAAGAGAACAGGGAGGGGGATTGCTAATGATAGCATAAGAATTGATACCAAAAAGAGCAAAAGTATATCAGGAGGACTAGGATGCAGAGGGCAGTTCATTTGGGACTATCTGGTGTGAGATAGAGCCAACAGAATAAAATATATAATTGGGTGCTGGATATTATAAGGGAGAATGTTGATAACATGCATTGACAAATTAGCATGATGCATGCAGATCGAATAATTATTGAGGATTTCAACTATGGGGATATAGATTGGGAGGAGGAATGGTCACAGGTAGGGAAGTAAATGGAATTTATACTCCTGTGGAGAGATAATTACTTGAGACAGAATGTAATGAGGGGGGACAAGTTTCGAGAGTGCTAGATCTTGTCCACAGCATCAGAGACCTTAACAATAACCATTCTGGCTCCACTACCTCCGCTTGGTTTGTGTAGTCTTGACTTGAGAAATACTAGACATAGAATTTTCTGTTAAAAAGGGGGATGTAAGTGGAATTACGAATCAGGTGATTATGACAAGCTGAGGAGTCAGCTATTAGGAGTGCCATGGCATAAGAATTTGGAGGGGAAGAGATGGTGGTGGTGCATGGTAGGTGGTCACGATGTGCTTGAAGAAAGCTGTATCAGACTGTATATCCAGAGCGAGAAGGATAAATCAGGTAGGAGTTTCAATGGATAAATCACATTATTATGCTAGAGTTGAAGAAAGCAAAAAAAAAGTTGCAGAGAGAGAGAGATAGAGTATACAGAAAAAAGGTAATCAGCACACCTATGATCATCAGTATAAGGAACAGGAAAGAAGAACAATCTGCATGATAAAGAAGAACAATGCTAATTATGTGAGAAAGCTAGCTGATAAGGCCAAAAGAAATCCTAAAGAAGAGTTCTTTTGCTATATGACAAATAAAAGGAGGAATAACCATGGAAGGATGCCTTTCAGATGTGCTGATGGTGTGAAGATAACAAAAGCCAGCCTCTTCCAATCATCTCAGTCTCTTGTTCTTGATGTCAGTTGAGAAAGGGAGGAATTTGTCCAACTTTTGATGTTATCAGTCCATTTTAATCAAGGTCAGCCCTAATCCGTGATCCTGGAATGATTTCCTCTAGTGCTTGCTTTGGAATGCCATTAGCCCTCTCCACATGTCCAAACCATTTCATCTGTCTTCCTCTGATGAGTATCAAAATATTTTCCCTTTTTTTCCCCATCTATTGAATCAATCAGTTTTCAGACATTTTCATTTGTTTCGTGAGCAGTATAGGGAATTCTCAAAGTCTTTTGTAAGTTTTCATTTCAAAAGATAGGTCTCCTCTCATCTTCCATCAATAAAGTCCAGGCCTCACAACCATACAAGAGGATAGAATTCACCAAAGTGTCAAATTAGTCTTAGTCTGGTTGTGATTGCTATTTTGTAATCTCTCACAATGGTTTTAAGTTCTGTAGAGCCACAGTTGCTTTAGCAATTTGGTATTTAATGTCAGTTTTTGAGCAACCATCTTGACTCAGCAAGCTTCCTAGATAAGTGAACTTGTTTACATTCTCAATTTGTACCTTTAAGAGTTCAATGTCTGATTTTAAGGTTATCACTGTTTATGTTTTTTGCAGGTTTATGTATAGTCCATATTTTTTTAATGTTCCGAAAACACGGCTGGTTATCTCTTGTAATTCTTCTTCACTTTCTGCCAGAAGATTGATATCATCTGCAAAACGTAGGTTGTTTATTCTTAGTCAGCCAACTACTATTCCAGTGTCATATTCATGAAGAGCTTCATCTATGACATATTCCAGAAAACAATTAAAAAGAAGAGGGGACAAGATGCATCCCTGTCTTACCCCCCCACCTGTTCTGCCCAGAACGGTTCACTGCTGTAATTTTTAATATCAATTCTCATAACAGATGAGGAATAAAGAGATTTAATAATCCTAATGATTTTGTTGTCTATACCAGGGCTGTCCAAAGCACTGCTTGCGGGCCACATCCGGCCCGCGGTGCGATTTTGTGCAGCCCGCCTGTAGGTTTTGATATTTAATTCTATCACTAATTGATAATTTCGATGTTGGTAATTTTATTTGGTGTTTTTACATCACTATATGCCCATGTGTTTTTCAAATATTACATGTGTAAAAGAAGCGTTCTTATACTGTTTTGTTCCAATGCGCATGCTCCGGGCACTCATGAGGAACGGGAGGGCCGATTAGTGTTGTTCAGTTGTTCAGCTATCGAAGTTGTGTCGCTGCTCATCAAATTACTAGATACGCATTGTGATGCGGCACTCGGAAAAATTTTTTTTTGTAATGCAGCCCTCAGATTACCTAAGGTTGGACAGCCCTAGTCTATACCATAATGTTCTAAAATTTTCCATAATGCCTTGTGCCATATTGAGTCAAAAGCTTTTTGAAGGTCTAAAAAGTTGTGACAGATTATTTTGTTATGTTCTATGTATTTTTAATGTACTATGTGTATCGTAAAAATATGGTCGATTGTACTTCTGGACTTCCGGAAACCTGCTTGTTCATCTGATAGGCTGCTTTCTATTTTCTTTTCGATTCTTGACAATAACATTTTTAACAGGATTTTGCTTGGATGGCTAATAAGGCTTATTGTTCTATAGTTGCTACATTTATTGCTGTTTCCCTTTTTAGGAATAGGACAGAAGTCTGCCAATCAGAAGGCCAAGTCTCTGTGTTCTATACATCATGAAATAAATTTGGCAAGATGTCTATGATAATGTCACCTCCTTCGCATATCAGTTTCATTGTAACACATCAATTTCTGTTTTTGAGGAGCTAACTGCTGCAATGACTTCTTTTATCGGGTCATCTCCTTCCTCCGAACCTCCTGGCAAAATTCCATCCAAAATATAATCAGTCATTTGGAGGTCCTTTTTGAAAAAGCTTCGTTGCATAACATTTCCATCTTTCAACTATTTTCCAGTTATCTGTGATAAGAGTTCTATCTTCTATACTCCAATTAATTGCAGTAAAAGGTTTGGTTAATTTATTGATAATTTGAAAAGCACTTTTAGGATTATTTTTATTTAGCTCCTCTTCTATGTTTTTGCATTCATCTAGTATCCATAGGTTTCTAGCATGTTTGACTTCTTTTTTAATAATCTTGGTAATATTTTTATACTGTTCTCTGTTGTCACCACCATTAATATGAGATTTCAAATTTCTTCTTTCATCAACAGGTCCAAAATATTTTTGGTTGGAAGTTTTTTTTCTCCACTTGGTTAGACTATAATAAATTTAGTTTAATCCTTTATCCAAGTGTAAGCAAACAAAGTTTGCATCTGAAGTATCTTCAGGACTGAGGCAACTCGTAGTAAAGGTGGACTAGGCTCTCATCACTTGTCTTAGTATCTCCCATAATGCAAAGCACATCTCCTTATGGACAAGTATAATGTAATGCTAAGTTTAGTTTAATCCTTTATCCAAGTGTGAGCAAACAAAGTTTACGCAAACATAGGACTGGGGTAAGGTAGTGCAACACCAGGCAACTCGTTGCAAAGGTGGAGAAAGCTCTCATCACTCCTATCTCAATATCTCCCATAATGCAAAGCACAATTTCCTTGCAGATATGTGTAATGCTATGCATTAAGGCAAGGGCCACTACCCATACCGGTTTCGACCTTTATTGAGGTCTCGTCAGTGGGAGCCAGGCTCAGTAGTGGAGATACAAAGGCAGAAGCAATGAGAGGTCATCCTAACCTATAGGAGTTGCCAAAGGGTGTGCAACCTTATTATTAAATTACTCCGGATTCAGAGAAAGATGTTGAGAGTTTTTTTGTAACGAGTTGCCTGGTGTTGCACTACCTTACCCCAGTCCTGAAGATACTTTCAGGCACAAACTTTGTTTTTCATTATTTTTGTCAGTGATAGTGGTAGTTAGCACCAGTCGCAAACTTCTCATTGTCACCCCTGGTGCTGCTACCAAATAGCAACGCAGACCTTGTTGAACTGGGTGACATGCGAGCCAGCATGGTATGCTGTGTTAAATCCTTTGCCACGAATGTTTAATGAGCAGTAAATTAAGACAGATGGCACCCATCTCCCATTCTTCACCTGCTAGCATTTAGCTGGGCAAAGTGGGAAATGCCAACCAAATAGTTGAATTACTGATTGATCATTTAGAAGGCTGTACTAGGTGATGATATTGTCATGCCAGATGTGACAATGACTAATGGGAGAAAAGAGGTTGATTGAAGAAATAGACGTGCTTAGAATATTACAGAACCTCAATAAGAAGATGGCATTCCTATATAATATGAGAATGTGTAATGGAATTATCATCCCTTGTGACTGTTTAATTTAAGCCTCAGTACTGAGAAGTGCAAATTGAGTGGAAAGAGAACAAAATAGTCCTGCTGCATGAAAGTTCAAAGGGAGAAGTAGTAAATTGTAGGCTAATCATTATCTCAAAGGTGGCAGTGGTGTTGGAGAAATTGGTAAAAGACAGCATTCAGGACTGGATGGATAGGAATATACTTTATAAGGGGTAACATGGTTTTGTGAAGGGTAGGTCTTGTTTAGTAATTTCTTTACTTTTTATAATAACATAACAATGGAGATGGATAAGAGAAATTACTACTCAGTGATGTTACTAGACTATTCACAGGTGTTTGACAGGATTCTACACAGAACTATGTTATATAAATTGGAGCAAATAGGGATAGATATGAATCTGATGATTTCTATTAGAGGATGGTTGATGGATAGATATCGAAGAGTGGTTTATGGAGGAGTTGAGTGCAAGAGAAGGCAAATGACCAGTGGTGTACCACAGGGCTCAGTATTTGGTCCTCTGTTGTTTAATTCCTACATCAAAGACACAGGAAATACTCAGTTGTTTGCAGATGATGCTAAACTGGGAAGGGCTATAGTAAATAAAGGTGATGTAAAGATCTGACAGGATAACTTAATAGACTAGCAGTATGGGCAGAGCTAAATGACAGCCAGTATGGCCAAGTGTAAGGTGATACACTTTGGGAAGAAGAGATCACAACCTGTGTACTATAACTGATGGAAATGAATTTCAGGAAACTGATGAGGTCAGGGACTTGAGGATGATTGTGGACAGAGAGATGTGTTTAGAGGGCATATTGAGATGGTTTGGTCATGTGATGAGGAGGGAGGACGAATATGTGGGAAGAAGGGTCATGCAGATGGATGTGCAAGGAAGGCGGAAGCATGGGCGGCCAAAGAAGAGATAGAGGGAGCTGGTAGAAGAGGACTTGAAGATGAAGAACTTGGATGTGGTGACAGCCCAAGACAGGAAGGTGTGGAGGAGACTCATAACAAACAGTGACCCCACTTAAGTGGGAGAAGCTGCAGAAGAAGAAGAAGAAGAAGATTGCAAAGCTAGCCGTTACAGCACAGTGCATCACATTATGTGTTTGCTGAAGAATACACTAACAAGCAAGGATAGAGAAGTCATTATTTCCCTTTATAAAGTGTTAATAAGGCCAGATCTGGACTACTGCACACAGATACGGTCACCTGGATTCCATGGTGATGAGAAACTGGTGGAGAGGATCCAGAGGCGAGTGACAAAGATTGTGGCAAGCCATGGGAGAACAGATTGAAGGTTTGTGGGCCTCAATGAAGACTTTTTTTTTAGTACATGGCAGGAAGGGAAAGAACAAGTGGTCACCCATGGAAATTGAGTAAGAGTGTGTGGTTAGCAAAGGTTTTAGAACTAAAGTTTTTGCTTGGAGGGTGATGAATGTGTTGCCAGAGGTGGATATGAGCATTTCATCAATGAACGAGTTTAAGGAGGTGTGATAGGTATTTGTGAATAATGGATCTATCTTTGAATTTTAAAGAAAAGAATGACATTACAACTTCCTTTTGCACGTGTTTGCTGGTGACTATTTCTAAAAAATAACTATTTCTAAAAAAAAAAAGCAGATAGGAAAATAAAATATGGAAAAAAAAACACATTTACCCTCTTCATCACTCTCCTCCTCTGGATAAAGTTCCACCAACTCAGTGCTGTTTTTCAAGCACCAATCCAAAATGATTCTTTTAGTAAGACCTATAAATATATAAATAACATATATATTTATTTACTGCTTAAGTAGGAATAAAGTGGGAAAAATTCACATAAATAATACAAACTGACTACTACATACACTATATTTCATAATGGAATGGATAATGATTAGGAAACAGCTTACTAGATATACCAATGGCTGAATAAGTAAAGTCTGCTTGTCACTAACAGGCTGTGAGTTTTGAATCTCACTGTAGTATGTAAAAATCTTTATTTAGATGGAAGGTAATTTTTGTTGCCCAGTATCACAACCATCACCTAATTTTTAGGCCTGAAGTAGCATGAGAATGATCTCCAGAGCCAAGTTCCCAGAATACCAAATCCTTGGTCCACTTATTATACTAACATGTTATAAGTTCCCACTTTTAAGGAAAGGAGCAGCCATTAAAATTAAAACATAAATAAATAAACTAACACTTTAAACATATGAATATTCAAATCTTAATACCTGCACATCTAAATATGAAGTTAATAGACATCACATGCCCACTTTCTGATATGATTAGGAAAAGCATCTGTGTGTGTGCGCATGTGCACAGGTAGGCAGGGTGACCGAGTTATCTAAAAAGGCTAGACTATTATTAGCTTCCTTTTTCATTGTAAATTGGATTCTAGGTGAAGACTATAGAGGTGACAGAGGAAAGAGTCTAATGCATCTGGGCAATGGGACCAAATAAAAAACACATCATCTACATATCTACAGGAGTATTAGGAACAAGAAGGAAGAGTTTTTGGCCATGGTTGGCACTTCCAGGCCACAGGTTGTCGGTATTAGTGAAACATGGCTGACAGAAGATGATAAAGCTAGTGGGATTGAATGCGATGGGTATAGCGTGTTCAGGAGTGACAGGGTGAATAAAAAGGGGGGAGGAGTGTTATTGATGATAGCTGATGAGCTTCAGCCAAGGAGTATAGAAGTTGAACTGCAGGATGGGGAAAAAAGCACATTTGAGGCTGTTTGGTGTGAGATACAATCTAGCAGAACAAAATATACAATTGGGTGCTGCTATAGACCGGGTGATGGAGTGGATGGTGGGAATAGTATGCATAAGCAAATAGAAGAAATGAATGGAAGGAGGGTAATTATTATGGGTGATTTCAATTATGGTAACATTGACTGGAAAGAGGAGAGGGCACATGGGAGGAAGGAATTGGATTTTATGCAGTTATTAAGGGACAACTATCTACAGCAACATGTATTGGAAAATACCAGGGGAAAGAGAGTGCTGGACCTAGTAATTGCAACTGAGAATGTAGCTGTAACGAACATGACCATGTTGCCACCAATTGGTGAGAGTGACCATAAGGTCATGACTTGGGAGGTGGCTAAAGGAGTCGAATTTACAATTAAGACAGGGTATATGTGGAATTACCGGGCTGGTAAGTATGACAAGCTTAGGTGTGTGCTTGGCTCAATGCCATGGCATGTAAAACTGCAAGGGCTGGATGTTGATGGTGCATGGGAGGTGGTTAAGAACTGTTTGCAGGAGGCAATGGTTGACTGTATACCAAGAGTCCGAATAATAAATCAGGTAGGGGTTAAATGGATGAATAACACTATTAAGCTTGAGCTGCAAAAAAAGAAACAATTGTGGAGGGAATTTAAGGAGAAGGGTGACCATCAGGTGCATGAACAGTATAAAGCTCAGGCCAGGATGGTAACAAGGGTGGTAAGAAAAGCAAAAGCAGATTACGAAAGGAAATTGGCCATGCAGGCTAAAGAGAATCCCAAACAGTTTTTTTCAATATGTTGCAAGTAAAAGGAAAAAATGCTCATGGTAGAATGATCTTAAAAAATGCTGAGGGTAGGGAGGTAACTGAATCAGTCGATGTTGTGGAATTACTGAGTGAGCACTTTGCAAGAGTATATCATCCAGGTGGTGGCTTTGCGGAAATGGAGGAACCAACAGCTTATACTGGAATTGTGATGAATGAGGTAGAGGTAACTAGTCTATTACAGAACCTCAATGTCAATACATCTGTGGGTTTGGATGGTATACCAACTCGTGTCGTACGTGAAGCGGCCAAAGAATTGTCAGTGCCCTTGACCATTATGTTTAATTTGAGCCTCAGGACTGGGTCAGTCCCAAGGGGGTGGAAAGAGGGGAAAATAGTTCCACTGCACAAAGGTGGTTCCAAGGCTGCTGTTGAAAATTACCGGCCAATCAGCATAACAGGAATCATTATCAAGGTCTTAGAGAAAATAGTCAAGAGGAAAATACAAGATTGGATAGAAGAAAATGGGATACTGTATCGGGGACAGCATGGTTTTGTGAAGGGTAGGTCATGCCTCAGTAACTTGCTCACGTATTATAACACAGTGACGGCTGAACTGGATAAGGGTAATGGGTTTACAGTGATTCTGCTGGACCTTGCTAAGGCCTTTGACAGGATACCACATGGAATTCTAATCAGTAAATTGCAGCATATGGAAATGGACATAGGGTTGGTGAGATGGATAGGAGGGTGGTTGACGGAGAGATATCAGAGAGTGGTTTACTCAGGAGTAGAGTCCACAAGACGGCCTGTGACTAGTGGTGTACCACAAGGATCTGTTCTTGGACCACTGCTGTTTAATTTGTTCATAAATGATATAGGAAAGGATCTGAGAGGAACAGTTCATTTGTTTGCGGATGATGCGAAGTTGGGTAGGGCAATAGTGAATGCAGATGACGTCAAAATTTTGCAGGATGATTTGGATAGATTGGAGGTCTGGGCTAGGGAGAATGGATGTCAATTTAATGTGGCAAAATGTAAGGTTATGCATTTTGGGGTGAAAAGATGGGAGGCAGTTTACTGCATTGGTGGAACCGTGCTCCAGGAAATTGATGAGGCACGAGATTTAGGAGTGTTGGTGGATAAGGAATTGAAATTTAGGGGACACATTGCAAAAGTGGCCAAATCAGCTCATCAAATCACTTGGTTGCTGAAGAATACGTTGACAAGCAGAGACAAGCAGGTTATTGTTCCTCTGTATCGAGCCTTGATAAGACCTCATCTCGACTACTGTGCTCAGATTTGGTCACCTAGGTTTCTTCTTGATGGGGAGGAGGTGGAGAGGATCCAGAGGCGAGTGACCAAGATGATAGCAGGTCTGTGGAATGAACCGTATGAGAACAGGTTGAGGATTTGTGGGTTGCAAAAATTGGTTGATAGGCGGAGGAGGGGAAATATGATTGAGACATTCAAATTACTGAAGGGTTTCTATAAAATTAATTCAGAAGATATTTTTGAGAACAGGGCTGGTTGTGGGAGGACTAGGGGACATCCATGGAAACTGGGCAAAAGTGTGGTTAGTAAAGGTGTTAGAGCTGGGTTCTTTACTTTTAGAGTAGTGAATGAGTGGAATGCGCTCCCTGAGTCTGTGGTGGATGCTGTGACAGTGAATGAGTTTAAGGCGAGGTATGATAGATACTGTATGAATGTCGAATAGTTGTGATGAAAATGATTTGGGGCCTCCCTCGATGAGTCTAATGACTCCCTGGAGTTGCCCGTAATAATAATAATAATAATAATATCTTAACCAGAGAGAAAGTTTGAAAGGGGATGAGTCAAAAGCTTGTTTTTCAAATTCTTCCAGGAAAAATTATTATTTTTAAACATTTCCCAGTACTGTTTCACTCCATTAAACTTCTGATGTGATTAAAACAAGAATATAATTTCAAGTGTAACGTACTTTGTAACCAAGTGAAGAAACTTTCTACAGCTATGTCTGATCTGGAGTGTTTCAATAATATGGTGATACACAATTGTATGAGTTGTACATGGAAATTTAAGACTTATGCATTGATTTAACCATAATATCTTCCTGCATTAAACTCTACTGATGAGATCCCAGTAAAGGTTGAAAACAAACACGGTGGTGACCCTTCCCATAATATTTTTGCGATATTGGAAATTATTGATATTGAGGCAATTGATGTGAAGTTAACAGCCTCTATATACAAGTAGGCTAGTCGTAGAGATACACTTCATTTGCTTACACTTGAGTAAAGAATTAAAATAGGAATATAACTTCTTGTCAAGAAGTTATATTCCTATTTATTATCCTATTTATATTCCATAATATGAAATCAATAATATATAGTCTTTCTCTAAAGAGTATAATAAATAAAACTCTTTCATCCAATAGTTGCAAACACGCAAACTTACCACTTAGCAAAATTCCTTTGTAGCCCTTCATCCCAATAAAAATTCTGTTCAAATCTAACTTCAAAAAAAAAATATAATAATGATGATGATAATAATAAATAAAAATAAAAAAAACTTATTCTCAAATTAAACATCATGATTAGCTAATTACTAATCATGAAAACTCTTTGAGTTTCTTATTCGGCTATATGGGATGTAATATCCCTTAACTTAAATAAGATCATGATTAGCTTTGTAGTGGCTATGCACTTCGCAACCATATGCCTGGAGAAGGAGTGTCCTGCGTTTGATTCCCATCGACGATGTGAATAACTTAAGGATCTTCCTCAGCCATAGCCAAGTTAGTCTATCTTGGGCGTGGACAGCAGGGTTTTTCCACTAGTTTATCTGGGGTTTTTCATCCCGCAAGCAGGCAAACCGGCCCCGTGAACACACAGGCATAAAAATATGGCAAGGAAGGCAACGGGAAACCACCTTGCATCATCTCCCTAGTAATTAGCTGCAACCCTCTCAAAGAGAGGAAGCCACAGGATTAGATCAGATTAGCTTTGATATTACATCTCTATTTACTAATCTATTACTTCCAATTTTTTTCCTTTTATATGAAGCACTTACAACTCACAGCACAACTGCATTCAAACCTTTAGTCCAGTGTTTCCCAACGTTTTTTGGATCATGCCCCACCTCAATGCCTCAAAGATTTTGCGGCTCCCCATCCCCTAGCATAATAGTCAGTCAAGTTCTGAAAAAGTATAATATAAATATGTACTTTAAATAAAAAAGGAACAAAAGTAAAACTGTTTTTAATTCGACTTTCTTCAATCAATATAAATTTTATATTACACTTTGTATATTATAAAACATAAATAGAACTGAACTCGGGAAAAATAAAATCCAAGTTAATATGATCCTTGAGCTTGATGTCTGCTGCAAAGAGTTTTTATTTGATGTACTAATTTAGTCATTTTCAATCTCAAATCCCCATGGTTTGTGATATCCAGATGATTTCTTTTTTCTTCAGTAGAAAGTCATTTACAGTACTAAAGCCACATTCAACTAAATATGACAACGGGAAGGGCAACAGTATTTTTTTTTTTGCAAAACTAGTTGAATTTTGGTATTTCGTTTCTGTCTCATCAGAAAGCCATGCCATTATTCTTTGTATGTTGAATAAAGTTCTAACAGACTCATCATTTTGTTTTTCTGAGAGTTCTTCTTTATACTGTATTTATGTTGACTGCTGTACTAGTGATGTCAACTTTTTTTCTTGGAAAGTCAGGATTGCAACATCAACAAGTTATCGCCGACAATGGCGAGTTTTTTGAGTATATCAGTGATGAGGTGACGAATGCATCATTTTCTAATTGTCCCCCAAAATATTCAAATTTCCCCCTGTGGGACGTATGCCCCATGTTAGGATACACTGCTTTAGTACTTTTGATGTCTCATATGCTATTTGTCTCATATGCTAGCTATTTTTTATATTTTCTTTCTTAGAAAATTATCAAGGGGTCGCTTAAGGGTCAAAGCCAAATAACTGGGAGGAGACCTCCACATCGCCTTTCAGGAATGTGGAGAACTGACTGGGGATTCTGATCTCATGTCCAATCCTCACCTTCACGTGGTGCACCCTGTTAGTAGGTATCTACTAGGTACTGAATGAACGAAGATGGGCTGGCAATTTGGGACTTAGCTGAACAAACTGTACTCTCTATTGGCTTAAACCACAAATGCATATGAAAGTACAACATGATGAGATTTTATGCCAGCTGGGGTGCCACGTGGTTAAACAAGGTCCCTGTTGCTTTCATCGGGGAACCAGGACGAACAGTGTAAAGTCAGTTACTGGAACAAGCTCTAACTCAACATCTAGAAGAAGAAAAATAAACCCAACATCAGAAGAAATGAAGATAGGAATCATCAATATAAGGGATATTAATGAAAAGGAAATCGAACTTGTAGAAGAAATGGAAAAGTACCATGTGGACATAACTGGAATTACTGGGACAAAGAAGACAAAAACAGGTGAAATCTTACTAAATAATCAAGATAAACTTCTTGATTGAAAGGCAATTTCAAATAGAGTTATGTGAGCAAACTTCAAGTGGTCCTTGTTGGAGATATGAACAGCAGAATAGCAAATGAATTTCACCAGGTGTATAGGAATATTTTGGGAAAATTTGGAGAAAATGGCAAAGCCAATAATAATGTTAAGTATTTACCAGATTTTGCTCAGGATGTGGATTAGTCATTACTAACACCATGTTTCGACATAAAGATGTGCACAAGTTCACATGGAGAGAAGACACAAGAAATCAGAAAAGCCTCATTGATTACTTCAATTTTAATAATGATATCTTCAATTATTAATTCACTAGTACAGAAAGAAATTGGAAGTGACCATTACTTAGTGCTAAGCAGGATAAAAATGGGTATCACACTGAAAAGAATAGCATGTAAGAAAGTTTTAAAAAGAATTAAAGTTGAGCAGCTTTTACAAGTAAATTGTAGACTCTGCTATAGAAACATTATTGAAGAAAAAATAAAACAAATTGAAAACAAGAACAAACCATGAAGTCTCAGTGGCACACTCTGAAGAAGACACTCACTGATTCACCTAGGGAGATATGTGGCGAAGTTGTCTGCAAGGATAGAAGTTACTAGCAAATAAGTCGGCACGTTCCCTAAAAGAATAAAGATAAAAATGTACAAGCTAAGCTGTGTGTAAAAGTCGCTAAACAAAAGTCATGGAAAGACTGGTAAGAATAAAGAAAATAAATATCAGGAAGGTGGCAAAATGTTCTGGAGGCTATTGAAGAAGCTTAGAAAATGGATGAACGAATACTATTTAAAGGAATCAAAGATGGTAAAGATGACAAGAAAACTGATGATAAGGATATATTAAATGCCTGGAGTAATTATTTTGAAAGACTGTTAAACAAACCAAGCAGTGACAGAAAACTATACCAGAACATTTTCAAGAGGAATGCAAAAGGAAGTACAGGTAACCCTCGTATAACGTAGATGTTAGGTTCCATAGAAATGCCGCGTTATATAAATCGTGTTATGGAAGACTCAGATCACATAGAAAAAGTAGGGTTATGTTCCAAGGTCGTTTTTTTTTTTTTAATTATATAAACAACAATGACATATCCAATAAAAATATATTTTTATTTAATTCAGGTAATTCATGAAAGTTAAGAATACATATAAACTGTGAAACAAATACATGGTATAAACTTATAAAAAAACAAATTGTACGTAAATTTCATTGCACATAATGTATAAGTGTTTTAGACAAAATAAAATAAAGTGCATAATTTAATCATCATCACTGTCTTCAAAATGAACATTTCGTAGATGTTCTTTGTTTACGAGTGGCAGGACGTCATCATCACTTGAAATCTCTTGGACATCATTTGAATAATTCTCATTGCGTACTTCAGCTGCTTTAGTAATCAAGAATTCAGTAATAACACCTTGCTTATCACTATGCTGCAATTTTTTATTAAGTTCATAATATGGAGCTAAACAACTATACAAAAACAAATTGGATATTTGTTTAGTGAATTTTCCAGAGCGCTCCATTGAGGGATCATCATAATCATCATCAAATTCCTGCCATGTACCCTCAAGGGATGAACAGGATATGATAGTAATAGATGAAAAAAATTACATCATTACTAACTTCCTATCTACAATTTTCCTCCAAATCAGTCTGTTGCTTGTCAAGACTCCAACATTATCAGATCTTATATTTCTATCATCTAAGGAACTTTGTACCGTATCAATCCACTGATATCTTGGTCTTTCTCTGGATCATTTTGCTGCCAACCTGGCAGAGAACACTTGTTTTGCTAATCTTTCTTCGCCCATTCTGTTTAAGTGACCATACCACCTGAGATTAGCTCTGCTAACGCATTCCTGGATGCTAACAATGTCAAGTTCTTTCCTAATATCCCCATTTTTAATATGATACTGCCATTGATGCCATCTGTTCATGCCTCTAATCTTTCTCAGGACTCTCATATCTGCGGTCTCTAGTCTTTCATGAAGTGCTTTACTTCTGAAACAGCTCTCAGATCCACAAGTTAAAACTGGTTTGAACACTGTCTTGTATACAGCAATTTAGTGTTCCGACTAATTTCTCTCTTATTCCATATGAATTTATTCAATTGACTTCCCACCAAACCAGCTTCACTGATTCTGCTGTCTATTCCTATATTTAAGTTACCATCTTCACTAAAAATCATGTCTAAGTAGCTGAAATGTTTTACTTGTTCACAGGTTCTCCATTCACAACACAGTTGACATTTTCAAAGATTCTGCCTATTTTCATTGTCTTTGTCTTTTTATTGCTGACCTTCATACCATATCTATTACAACAGTTATTCAATTTAGTCAGAGAATCTTGCAGACTTCTAGCAGATTTATTTAGAAGTATAACATCATCTGCATAAAGCAAACAGCTGACATTAACATCTCCAATTTTGATATCACAGAGAGGAGACCTCCACATAGCCTTTAAAGGAATGTGTAGAACCGACTAGGGCTTCTGACCTAATGTCCAATCCTCACCTTCTTGTGGTGCACCCTGTTGGGTATCTACTTGGATACTGGGCTGGCAATTTGGGATTTAGCCGACCAAATTGTATTCTTATTGGTTAAACCAAAATAAAAAATGATGGTACATGAAAAAATTTCATGCTGGCTGGGGTGTCGCCCGGTTAAACAAGGCCCCCGTTGTTTTCGCCGGGTGAAGAGCAGGGTGAACAGCAAAAAGTCAGCTACCGGAACAAATCTGAAAACACACCTCAACTCAACACCACCAGAGTTAAAGATCGGTACTATCAACATAAGAAGCCTGAATGGTAAAGAAATGGAGCTAGCTGAGGAAGTAGATAAGTACCAGATCGACATTATAGGGGTGACTGAAACAAAAAAAGACAAAAACTGGTGAGATCTTTCTGAGCAATAAATACAAAACAAAATATTATATTCAGGCAATGACAATCAAGGAAAAGAAGGAGTAGACATAGTATTCAACACAAAATACAAGGCTAATCTTCTTGAATGGCAGGCAGTCTCAAGTAGAGTGATTTCTGCAAATATCAGACATCACTCTACTTGAGAGTGATGTCTGATATGACTTATTCCTTTGGGACCATAGGCAATGGTCCCAAAGGAATAAGTCATATGTGACTTATTTGTGCCTATGGTCCCAAAGGAATTTTTTGATGCTTTAGAAAAAGCAACTGACACAATGAAAAAGGAAAAGTTGGTCCTTGTTGGGGATTCAAATAGCAGAGTAGGAAATGATTGTCAGACATACAAGAATATTTTGGGAAAATTTGGAGAAAAGAGCAAAGCCAATAATAATGGCAAATACCTGTTGGATTTCTGCTCAGGACATGGACTGGTTATTACTAACACCATGTCCCAACATAAAAATGTGCACAAATTCACATGGAGAGAAGAGGCAAGGAATAAGAAAAGTCTCATAGACTATGTTATTGTTGATAGTGATGTTTTCTCCCTGGTGCAGGACACCAGAGTGTACAGAGGATTTGAAATTGGAAGCAATCACAATTTAGTCTTGAGCAGGATAAAATTGAATTTCATATTGAAAAGAATAACATGTAAGAAAGTTTTAAAGCGAATAAAAGTCGAGCAGCCCTCAGATGTGAACTGTAGACTAAAATACACAAAGATTATTGAAGAAAGAATGAAAGAGTTTGAGAACAGGAATCAAACCTTGAAGAAAGCCCTGATTGATTCAGCTAGAGGAGCATGTGGTGAGGTTGTCTGCAAGGATAGAAAAATTAGAACTGCATGGTGGACACAGGAAGTTAAAGAGGCAGTGAAGGAAAAGAAGGAAGCCTATCAAAAGTTCCTGGCAAATAAGTCAGCTTGTGCTCTTAGAGAATACAGAGACACAAGCAAGAATGCTAAACACTGTGTAAAACTAGCTAAACAAAAGTCATGGGAGGACTTTGGCAAGAATACAGAAAATAAATATCAAGAAGGTGGCAAAATATTCTGGAGGTTGTTGAAGAAGCTTAGGAATGGAGGAAAGAGTGCTGTGAAAGGAGTTAGAGATGATAAAGGTGACATGAAAACAGGAGAAAATGATATCCTTGAAGTATGGAGTAATTACTTTGAAAAACTGCTAAATGAAACAAGCAGTGATGACAGCACAGTGGTAAAAAACACTGACCAGGCATGCAGTCAGGAATACATATCCATACTTGAAGTAGAAAAAGCCATCAAAGGCTTGATGTGGAAAGGCAGCAGGAGTAGATGATATTCGACCAGAAATGCTGAAGTATGGTGGTATAAAAGTCTTACAGTGGCTGCACTGCATAGTTCAGAAAGCCTGGACAGAGAGATGAATTCCCGATGATTGGAGTAGAGCTCTCATAGTACTCATATATAAAAAGGGAAATAAAACTGAATGTGAGAATTACAGAGGTATTTCCCTACTGAGTGTTCCTGGCAAGATCTATGCAAGTATACTTGATAAACGGTTGAGGAGAATTGTGGAAGAAAAGCTGGGTGAAGAACAAGCTGGATTCCTTCCAGATAGAGGCTGTCAGGATCAGATCTTCACTTTACGACAAATAGTCGGGAAAGCATGGGAATATAACAAAGATCTGTATTTAAGTTTTGTTGATTTGGAAAATGCATATGACAAAGTGCCAAGAGAGAAGCTATTCAATATGCTGCAGTTATATGGTGGCAATGGGACATTATATCAAGCAATACTTAGTCTTTATTCGAGTTGCAAGTCAGCAGTTAGAATTGAAGGAAGTACAGGAAGATGGTTTAATGTTAAATCTGGTATTAGACAAGGATGTACATTATCCCCTCTGTTATTCATTATCTATATGGATCACATTGAGGGATCATAATACGTAAAATAACTTCATAACTTTCTTGCCAAGTTCAATCCTTCTGCTAATTTCTTTAAATTGAATTCTTTAACGGATTCATCACAATCAGAATCTTCGGCAGAACTTTTCCCTGCCACTTGGTTCGACATCATTTATTAATGGCACCAGTTCCTCCTTATTTTAATCTGTTCCCCTATCAATTAATTCACTAATTTCGTTTTCATCATATCGCCAAAGCCTTCTCCACCAAAAACGTGTGTGAGGTTAATTATATGACTTAGCTCGGCATCCACTGGCAGTACGAAATTTTGTTCCAGAACAATGTCAAGCCATTCATTTCCCAGCAAACATTCAGTGTAGGGGGTTGTCGGGGGGTTGTAATTCCTTATTGGACAGAGAAATAATTTTCTACAGAATTCAACTGAAAACGTTTTCTATGCTTGAGGCAGTAACATGTTTGGATTAGATTCCATTTTTTCCAAAATTAATCGGAATGTTCAACGAATATACCGATCCGAATATTAAAATAACAAAAAAGTTATTTTAATATTCAGATGTCTTAAATTTGTTGGGTGATCTGGTGCATTATCTAAAATTAGTAGAATTCTGTAGTCAATATTCAATTTTTTTGTGTAACTTTCTACATCTGGTACAAAACACTTGATTCCCAATTTTCAAACATGCTAGCTGTAACTCATGCCTTTTTTTCTGGTCCGCCAATAAACAGATAGAGTGGACTTCTTGAGCCATTTCATAGGAAAATTTTAATTTTCTCTTCGAGAGAAATGAAATTTCTTTTCAATGTTGTTTTTTCCCTTTCGTTGCACTTTTAGCGGCCATTACTAGAAAAATAATTTTTTAAAATGAAAATAATTACATATTAATTATGTAACTCATCAGAAAATAAAGTGCTCAGCTTGAGATTAACACACTTGTGATTTTTAATGCGCTTTCCTGGCAGAAAATGAAGACAATTTTCAACAATAAACACTTTATTTGGTAAACAATTGACGTACATGTGTGGTAAAGGGCATTTCCCTAATATAAATTCGCTACTTCTAACTACATGCGTGATACGGGTAGACGCAAATTTAACGAAGATAAAATTTGATTTTTAAGTCATGCGGTGAAAAATATATGAAAAGATAAAGGGTTACTACAGTTTGTTCACTGTTATATTGGAACCGTTTAACTGCATTGTATAAGTACCGCGTTGAACAAGGGTTACTACAATTTGTAGAGCGTGTTATATCGAAACCGCGTTGTGTAAGTACTGCGTTATACGAGGGTTGCCTGTACATATTAATATTTGAGGTAGAAAAAGCCATCAAAAACTTGAAACGTGGAAAGGTGGCTGGAGTAGATGATATTGACCAGAAATGCATAATTCAGAGGGCCTTTTTGGAAGGTGAATTCCCAATGATTGGAGCAGAGCACTTATAGTACCCATCTATAAAAAAGAGAATAAAACTGAATGTGAGAATTACAGAGGGATTTCTCTACTAAGTGTTCCAGGTAAGATTTATGCAAACATAACTGAAAAGAGGTTGAGAAAGATTATGGAAGAGAAACTTGGAGAAGAAGTAGAGTTCAGGCCGAATAAAGACTGTCAAGATCAGAGTTTCACTTTAAGACAAATAGTTGAGAAATCATGGGAATATAACAAGGAACTGTACTTAAGTTTTGTAGATATGTAAAAGGCATACGACAAATTGCCCACAGAAAAGCTTTTCAAAACACTGCAATTATATGGGGTGAATGGAACATCATACAGAACAATACATAGTCTACATTTAAATTGTCAGTATGCAGTTAGAACTGAAGTTAATACATGCACATTATCTACACTCTTATTCGTCATCTATATGGATCACATTATGAAAGAAATTGGCATTAGGCCTGATATTAGAATTGGAGATGTCAAACTTACTCTTTGTTTTATGCGGATGATGTGGTACTCCTAAACACATCTAGTACAAGTCTCCAGGATTCACTAAATTGAATAACAGCTGTAGCAAATTTGGCATGAAAATGAGCAATAAAAAGACCAAAACTATGAAAATAGGCAGGAGCATAAAAACCTTTAGCAGTACTCTGAATGGATACTGCTAAAGTATCCATTCAGAATTCTGAATGGATACTCTGAATATTCTGAATCTATAGAATCTCCATTCAGAAGTAAGATATGTCAGTTATTTAGGCACAGTTTTTAGTGAAGATGGCAGGTTAAATCTGGAAATAGACAACAGAATAAGCAAAGTAGGTATGGTGGGTAGCCAGCTGAATAAAATTATATGGAATAAGAGAGAAATTAGCCAAAACACAAAACTAGCAATATACACAGTGTTTAAAACAGTTTTAAGTTATGGATGTGAGAGTTGGGTTAGAAATAAAACACTTGATCAAAGACTAGAGACAAAAGATATGAGGGTTCTGAGAAAAATTAGAGGAGTGAACTAATGGCATCAATGGCAGAATCATATCAAAAATGAAGATTAGAAAGGATCTTGACATTATTAGCATTCAAGAATGTGTCAGCAGAGCTAAGTGAAGAAAGGTTAGCAAAATAGGTGTTTGATGCCAAGATGGCAGGAAAGAGACCCAGAGGAAGACCAAGGTCTAGGTGAATGAATTGACTCGGTTAGAAGTGCCTTAGAAGCACGAATTGTTAAATATGACAATATTGGAGTGCTCACAAGCAGATTGATTTGGATAAAAATCGTTGATAGGAGATTAATAATAATAATAATGTAAACTTAATCATTTAGTGCTGTCATAGTAACCTGAACACCCCTTGGGAGTACATATCAGGAAATTGATGATGATGAAAATTATTAAACTGAATATTTGCTATCCCACCTTAATATATATCTCAATGTGCACATTTTGCACTTTTATAAACATTTCAATGATACTCCACCTCTGTCCAGATATGGGGAAGCATGTATGATGTTTGCTGCTATATCTACAAATCTAAGTCAAATTATTGTGGCATAGACAATTCTCACATGGAAAAATCGACTACTGTCAAATCAGGACTTTTTTTAAAAAATGAGTTACTAGTTTATTTCTGCCAGGTTTAGGCAACCTAGCATTTATTACTTAGTGAACCTGAGTACTAAAATAAGGTGATACTCTTCGATCCTGTTCATAGTGCGACTTTTTTTTCTTGATTACTTGTATTAGACTAACTGGCCTATAGATTTAATAAAAAAGCTAAAATCCATGCACCCGTTGACTCCAAGATTGTATGGCATTCCTAAAATACATAAAGAAGGTACACCATTATATCCAATAGTTGATGGAATCTATTCTCCAACTTACCAACTGTCTAAATATCTAGCCAAAATTTTACAACAACACATTCATAACTCAGATACTTATATCAAAATCTCACAACATCTTATTGAGAAATTAAAAAACATCCCTATCTCTGAAGGTGATATACTAGCTAGCCTTGACGTCACATCTCCGTTTATAAACATTCCAGTTGTGGAAGTCATCAACATCTTAGACAACTTGTTCCCAAGAAACATCACCACGTTGTTCAATCATTGTTTAACTTTGAACTATTTTGTTTGGCAAAAAAACGTCTACAAACAACTTACCGGATTAGCCATGGGTAACCCCCTCTCTCCTTCTTGTGCTGACTTATTCATGGAAGACCTAAAAGATAAAATCTTATCTCAAATCACCCCAACACCTACAACTTGATACAGATATGTAGATGACATCTTTATCATTTGGAATCATAAGAAAGAAGAACTAATGGATTATCTCAACAAAATCAATCGTTTCCACCATACTATCAAATTCACATTAGAAATTGAAAAAGATGAAAAACTTCCATTCCTAGACATCCTAATAAAGAAACAAACTAATAACAGTATCAACCTGTCTGTGTATAGAAAACTTATGAATACTGGACGATACCTCAATTTCAACTCGTCACATCTTATATCCCAGAAACTTAGCATTATCCATATGCTTAAGAAAAGAACTATACAGTATACCACAGACCAAGATGACTTACAAGAAGAATTAACTACAATATCCAGAGAGCTATCCTTAAATGGCTATCCTAAAAGACTCATCAACAAGATTCTCTTTTCAGATATACCACAAAGACAACGTGATAACACCCAATACATCAGCACTGTAACTATTCCATTTGTCAGCACCATTTCCAAAAAATTGGCTATCCTTCTAAACCCACACAATATTAGAGTAACATTCAAGCCAGCCATCACTATTCGGAAATTTTTAAGATCACCGAAAGACTCTCATCCATTCTACAAGTACTCTGGAGTATACAATATACCTTGTTCCTGTGGTGTTAGTTACATTGGCCAGACTCTAGAAGCTTCGAAACAAGACAGAAGGAGCACATAGGCTATGTTAGAAACAACAGACAAGATATTTCAGGCCTTTCTTCCCATTTCGCCACTACCAACCATCTTATTGAGTGGGATAAGAGTCATATGCCCTATATAGAAGAGAACTACCATTCCAGAACCTTGAAGGTTCTGGAATGGTAGTTCTCTTCTTCTTCTTTAGTCGCCTGTTCAACAGGAAACCTACATAAGAATCAAGGTCTAATCCTACTGGATATTTGGAAAACTTTAATTAGATCACTAAACACTAAAGAAATGAACTTTCACGCCAATTACATTATGTCTCTCAACAAATAAATCATGTACCCGCGACACACATATTGTCTCGCGCACAGTACTAATTTTGTATGAATTAGAACTGTCAGTTAAAACCTAGTCTGTTACTTTCATATCGCTTACCAATTGTATCTCTGAAGATGCCAATAGCAAAAATCGGCGAAACTAGTCGGATAATAAATATTACTCACTTGACTAACATTCCTAAGGTGATACTCTGTTTTGTTAGAAAATAACTGACTTGCATATTGCTTTCAGTTTTCCATTATAAAGGAAAACAAACTTCAAACACATCCAGATGAATATCTTCAGTATTGGTTCTTACTACAAAAAAGGAAGGGTCTACCACTCAGTTTATTCAGCAGTGTGCAGAAGGAACACAATCCCCTATAGAGTGCAACTTGTGTATCCCAAAACTTCATTTAGTTGCTATGATCCTCAAATTAGTTGACATTTTTTCTGTAAACAATGCTTGTTTTTAAGTAACATTCAATGCCAATGATTTCACTTAAGATGAAATTTATAAATTCATATCATTTTGGATAATCACTGAATTTAATTTGACTTTTCAGTTGAATTTTGTATACAGGTATCCCCTGCTTAGCACGGTTTTGCTTACACGTATTTGATTATCGTGGCAAAATTAATTGCAGCAATCCCTTGATATACACGGCAAGAGTTTTGATTAACGTGCCTTTAACCCTGAGGAGCTTCGCAGCTGATCTGACAGATACAAGCAAAATGTTTAATATAAATACTCTTATACAATTCATTGTATAGCTCGGAGGTCATGAGTAGCTGTGCATTCACATGTTACGAGTGATATTCTGCACTGTTTTTTGCTGTCAGTTTGGTTTAACACATGTTATGTAAAGGTTTGTGATATTTGACAGTAAACTGTATCTGAGAGATACCATGACCTCCGATGTCAGTATAGTATGGTTTAGGTTTTTTTTTTTTTTTTTAATTCTTTGTTCAATAATTTTTAGATTGTAACTGAAAATAAATAAACCATCATGTATTACAATAGAGAGCCAAAGACTTTTTTAAAACTCTTTAATTATATAATTATTTCTGTGATTTTGTAAACGCATACTTTATTTTTTTAATAAAAATTAAAAGACAATATATTTTCATATATTAAAAAGGAATATATATTTTAAATTTTTCTGAGACCAGCCGATGTAATTTAAAACAGTAGGGGGTCTCTGGGTTTTGTATAGCTTAGGGCCTCAGCAAGTCTAAATCTGGCCCTGAGCTTACCCCACCTTTACTACGAGTTGCCCATAAGGTTATTTATGCTTGCATCTGCCGAAACTTTTAATTTCTATATATTCGGCACGAAATTCTAGTAGTTTCTCTATTCGGCTTTGAAATAATGTTGGATTCAATATCCACTTAATTTGTACCATCATGTATTATATTTGCAGTGTTTTTTTCATTATGTTTCATTGCTTGTTTGCTGAGGTCTGGAGAGCATTTTGCTTGTTATCGTAGAATTTATGCCGATAAGTAAAAAAACTAAAACTGCTCAAACAACTCTTGATAACTTCTTTTGATAAAAAAATTGCAATAAATAATGTGGGTACAAGCATTTATTAAACATTTACTTTGCATTCATTTTTTTATCTTTCATAAAAGAGTACCATATAAAACGAACTCTTAATACAGTAATCGATTCATGGATGAATTGTAATTTTTACCATTGATTATAATCAATGGTAAAGAAGTCCTTCATAAAAAGAGCTTTAAGTATTCGTGCTCCAGCATCCTCTTCAAGTACAGAAGAACCTACACGTGTACCTATCCCCTATGTACAAGGGGTTAGTGAACGCATAGCTAAAGTGCTAAAACCACTAAATATCTGTGTGGCTTTTCGACCTGTCAGAAAAATTTCCATATTCCTAATGTCTCCAAAGGACAAACTCCCACATCTCAGCTATCCAGGTGTCTACCGGATTCCCTGCTCGTGGATTATCATATTTTGGAAAAACAGGAAGATCTGCTCAGGTCCAGTTAGAAGAACACCAGTCGTATATCTAGTACCTTGAACCCGAACAGTCTGGAATTGCAGAACATGTCATCAACACCAGACATAGAGTTAAGCGGAACAAGACAAAAGTCATTCACAAAAGCCGGTTCCTAATGGAACGGTTATACAAAGAAACATGTGAAACATTACTTCACTCCCCTAACCTAAACAGATCCGATGGTCTACATCTTTCCCCCCTTGTGGGAGATAGTACTTTATAAAGCAGCAAATCTTTCCTAACACATAATTGTATACACATATATATATTTATTTTTAATTATATATGAAAAAAAATTTTTTTAATTATTATAATTGAATAATTAAATAATTATTTAATAATTAAATTTAAATAATTAAAATTAAATAAATTTAGGAAATTTAACTTAGCTACTTGGTGGCGCTTTGTGAATATAACAGTTATTGTTTAATTAGCCTTGTACCTGTACTGATGATGCCTATGATATTCAGGTGAAAATTCTACGAATAAAGAATAATTTATGTGAGTTAATTCCGTTATTATAATAGTTAGTAATTAGATTAGCTCTGCTCACACATACCTGAATGTTAATAATGTCAAGTTACTTCTTAATATCTTCAAATACCCATCATTCTTAATCATTTATGATTTTTCCATTGCTAAATTTCTTGATATATACGTGGATAGTCTGAAAAGTTCTTGGCCTAACAATGAAGAAACGAATTTATAATATCAAAATTATTTTTATTTTTCAACATAATCTCCCTTAAGACTAATACATTTATTCCAGTGATGCTCCAATGCCATTATCCCTGTAGTGGTTCTCAGTAAGATCTGCAAAATACCTCTTTACAGCTGCAATCACCTCTTGATTCGAAGAAAAATGCTGACCAGCAAGGAAGAGTTTAGTTTTAGGAAGAGATAGAAGTTAGAGGGAGCCAAATCTGGGGGAATAGGGTGGATGTTTCAACAAGTCATAGTGCAGATCCCTTAATTTTCCCATTGCCAAAACACCTTTGTGGGATGAAATATGATTTTTTTCTTTTGCAAACCAGGTCTTTTCTCACGAATTTTTTCATCTAGTCTGGTTAAAAGATCGGAATAATATTTCCTGGTTATTGTTTTACCCTTTTCAAGGTAATTAATAAACAAAACTTTAGAATCCAAAAACATCGATGCCATGACCTTGTCTTCTTTGGTGCCTAACAACCGGCTTCTGTCCATTGTTTTGACTGCTGTTTGGATTCTGGTGTGTACTGGTGAATCCAAGTCTCATCCATAGTAATAAATCGATCTCACAAAATCAGTTTTTTCTTGTTAAAACGCTCCAAGCACTGTTCAGAGATTTTCATGCGAATGCGTTTTTGATCTGCTGTAAGCAAGCACAGCACCCATCTTTCATGAAGCTTTTTTCATTTGCAATTCTTCATGCAAAATGTATCCTACACGTTCTTTTGAAATGCTTATAGTCTCAGCAATTTCACACACTTTGACTCACCGTTCATCCAATACCATATCGTGCCCTGATCAATGATTTCTGGTGTTGTTACACTTTTTGGACGTCCTTCACGTGGATCATCTTCAAGGCTGGTATGGCCACATTTAAACTCAGCAGCTCATTTCTTAATTGTCGAAAACGAAGGAGAAGAGTGCCCATAAAATTTTATAAACTTCGAATGAATTTCTTTTGGCACCAAACCTTCTTTTACAAAGAATTTTATAACTGCACAATACCCAATTTTATCCATTTCAAGGGATACACACAACACTTTGGCTTACGGCAGCTGTATAAAAAAATCTACTTAATTGAATAACTTGCAATTTCACATCGATGCTTATGACAGATGTACGAACTTAGAAAAAAAACAACTTGCCAATGGTGTTGCGATTTATGGTTGAGCCAAGAACTTTTCTGACCACCCACGTATATAGTACTTGCACCCTACAACTAATATTCATGATTTCTTGGAAATATTTTATTGTAATTTTCATAAAACTGTATTTGGAATTTTCTGATATGTTCCCATGCAGCAATATTTATTATTTTTTTTTTTTTTTTTGTATTTTTGTTACCTATTTTAACTATTTACCTTAAATTAGTGTATTTTTATGTTATTTGGCACAAAAAGGGGGCAGTTCCAAATTTTGAAAATTCATCCAGTTCTGAGGAAACAAATTTTAAGTTAATAATATTACTCAAATTCAATCATATGTTATGCTGGCAAAACATTTCAAGTAACAGTCTAAAAGTTTTTTTTTTTTTGGAAAAGTTTTTATTTAATTTCCAAAAAGTGATAAAAATTGGAGCTGCCCTTTCTTGCTGCAAAGTCTTAAATTTTATGAAACCAATAGAGTATTAACTTAAAAAAAATGTTGCATAGTACTTACCAATTTCCTCATCACTACAGTTATCACATGCTAAAATCTTAACATCAGGATCATACTGCTCTATAAATGGCATCCATGCCTTTACTTTTTCAAAACTACTTTCCTTTAAAAGAATTCAAATGAAAATCATGTAGAAGTGTTAAATAGGTAGCAAAATAAACCATTAAGCTGCATACTCTATAATATGCATATTATGTAAACAATAAATTACACGATAACCACAGTAATTAACTTTAATGAAATGAAAGTACAGATATTTTGTACTGAAAATAATAGTACATCATCAGTGCATAGAAACAAGCAAATAATGAAAAAAAAAAAATGGGAATACAAAATACATAGAGCAGTCAGTGGTTAACCAATTAAAAACTGTTGACGCGTGCTAGAAATTAATATTAATAAATATTATTAAAAATTATTTTTAATGGTTACATAAAATAAGAATCTCCCAAACTTTTGGGAGAGAGAGAGAGACAATCATCCAATTCGGATTTGGCATATGTAAAATGAACTTTCTTTGAAAAGGCGTTCATATTTAAACCTGCTTTTATGGAGAAGACGAGCTTCATCCTACTGGATACTGTGTTTAGTGTCAACTATGTTGTGCCAAAATAGACTTTTGAGGTTTCCTGTTCATTAATTCTTTTTTCCACAGAAATATCTGTACTTTCAATTTAATTAAAGTTAATTACTGTAGTTATTGTGTAATTTATTGTTTATAGTCCTGTCACAGGTACCTTTAAAGATTATGCATATTATGTGCATTAAACTGCAAATTCTATATCAGTATCAAACAGAATACATAATTTTGGTTTACTACAAAATTAAATAAACAACAAAAAATAATAAAATTTAATTAATATAGCAGCAAAAGTTATTTCATTTTTAAATAGGCTGCCAAAACACTTGATTCCTCTAATTTCAAATTACATAAAGGAAAAAAAATATTACCCATCTGTGGTGTGATCCTGACTGCTACAGTAGGAAACAGTGCTAGTTCTAGGTCATTTTTAGTATGTTAAAGGAAAGGATCAAGAAAAGGAGAAAGAAGAAAGGGATAAATAAAACGAAAACAGCATGAAAAGTAAAGAAAAATGAAACAGGGGTTGTTAATTATGGATAAAAGAAATAAAAGTTAATATTTTTTTATAATAAAATCTGCAGAGCAATGTGAAAATTTTCTTATTACTATATATATATATATATATATACATACACCCTATATATATAAAATGATAAGCCTTTTTATGTAATGTTTTTGTGTCACGTTTTTTGTCAAGTTATTTGAAATGTTTTGAAAGTGTCGAGTCTTCAAAATTCAAGTATCAGAATTCAAGGAGAACTGGCCTACCAGTCCGGAACTCGGGGAAGGGGGGGTTAGGCACGAACTCCCTCCCTTTCGAGTTTTCAAAATTCAAGTCATCAGAATTCAAGGAGAACCGACCTACCAGTCTGGAACTCGGGGGGGGGGGGGGGGGGGCATAGTCACCAGACTCCCCTTTTGAAGACTCGACACTCAGAAGCAACCCTGCGTGTTGAGTCTTCGAAATTTGAGTCATCAGAATTCAAGGAGAACCGGCCTACCAGTCCGGAACCACGGGGGGGGGGCACCGTAGCCAGAGTCCCCTAGTATATATATATATGTGTGTGTGTGTGTGTGTGTGTGTGTGTGTATATATATTTATTTATTTGCAGAGTAATTCACTTGGTTAAATGACATCCGAGAAAAAATACAAGAGATTTAATAAGGTTTCACTACTAGTTTTGTCGGAAATGCCAACTTCGTCAGGAGAATACAGTACCATGGAGAAAAATTTTTTCTCTCTGTTTAAGTCAGTTAATAATTATAAACATATATATATATATATATATATATATATGTTTGTAATAATCCTGTTACTACTACATATATATAGTAGTAGTAAGAGAATTCTGAGAATTCATATGCTGTTTATCATAAGGAGGGAAGAGTAATACACCCAAAAATAAATGTACATGCATGCACGCAGCACAAACAAACAAAATCATAAGCCAAATAAAGAACAGAAAGTAAATAAATAATAAATGCATAATTAAAAAGAAAAGATATCTACTACTCTTTTGTAGCCAAATGGCAAAACAATGTTTGCCAGTGAAATTTAAAGTTTAATTAAATTTTAAATTAAAGTTTTTTATTTAATTAAAAATTTAATTTAATTAAAGTTTAATTTAAATTTTAAAATTTAAATTTAAAATTTAACTAACCAAGAACTTGTATATATTTAAAAGACAAAAAACTTTGTGAGAGCCTTTATACTCATCTATAGTATTTTTGATACTACTGTCTTTAAGTGCATTTACCAATGCAACTTCATGACAAGATTGCAATCTCAAATCTTTTCAATCCCTTCTGAAATATTTCTTGCTGAATAGTCTGCAATACCAATGAAGCCTTTAAGGGCACTCATTTCTTCTATACTTGACTTACACACTGAATCGGAATTCATTTATTACTATTAGTATACATGTTCCTCCAGGGAGAGAGAGAGAATCCCCCTATGCCTAAAGTATCTATCATATCTTTTTTTAAAACCATTCACTGAAGAGGAATACTTATAATAGCCACTGGCAGTCCATTCAATACATTCACCACACTATGAAAAGAACCTGAAATGAAGTTTTTCATTACGGAGCTGTCACCTTCCTTGTAGTTTCATATATGTTAAAGATACCAAGAAATTTTATAAACTTGGTTTTAATCCTTTTATCTTTCATGTATAGTATACACCCAAGGTAAAAAGCTTTCTTTCTTTCTTTCTCTCTCTCTCTCTCTCTCTCTCTCTATATATATATATATATATATATATATATATTATTTAAAGTCCTCACAAGATCTGCCACTTCCCTAGTTAAAACTACATGATTACTCTTTCCAAATGGAGGAAAAATAACTAACTCATTCACATATGAATTCTCAAAAGCAAATCTAATTATTAGCAATTATAGCTCTCTCTCAGTTTGCTCATTTCACACCTGGCAACAGACTTACAATCTCCACTCTTTTGCTCTTCTTCTTCACTTCATTTAACAACATATTTTTCATCTTTTCTCATACTGTACTTTCTTTTGAGTAATTTGTTTTAAGATTATCATATCTTTCAATATGTTTTACCTGCTTGTCTATAGCCTTTGTCAAGTCATGAATGTTTTTGTTCTTAGTAAAGAAGCTTTCATGTTTCACTCATCTAGCAAACCTCTCATCACAGAATCACCATATTTTTTTCACCATTTTTTGTTCTTTCACATCTTTCTTTTTTGTTGCCCTCATATTTCATCTTTTTTTTTTTTTTTTGCTTTTCTGATAACTACTAAGCAGTTTTCTAGTGTCTCCAACTCCTACTTCATATTATGAAATACTTGTCTAGGCAATGAGATTTCTGTTATCATGTTACTGTTCTGCTATGTCACACTGTCTCACACCACCATAAATGATAAGTACTCTACTACCTTCATTAATGCCAACATTCTTTCTTGCACACATCACTAGGTCGACATGTTTGATCTTTTGCTATAAATCTAGCCAGCATTTGTATCTTCACAATCTTCTATCTGCTTAATCAGCACACATTTTGCCAAATTCTCTTATCATTCTTTCCTTTCACCCATAAACTAAGAGGGCTGTTCGATAAGTCTGTGTAAAATCTAAGAAATGACGCCAACAGTACATATCAAGGTTATTTTTAGCTGCTGGCAACTGTTGGAGGATTACACACTAAGTTTCAATCAGATAGACCTATTACTGGAATTCATTTGAATAGATCAAGTACTGTGATTTGTGAAAAATGGATGAGAAAGAATTTTGTGTAGTGATTAAACATTACTTTTTGAAAGGCAAAACGGCTCAGGAAACCAAAGCTAAGCTTGATAAACATTATGGTGAGTCTGCACCTTCAATTAAAATGGTTTATAAGCGGTTTAGTAACTTTCGAAGCAGCCATATGAGCACAAGTGACACTGACCGTTCTGAACACCTTGCTGAGGTCACTACTTCAGAAATTATTGAAAAAAATCCATGATATGGTGATGGATGATAGAAGAGTGAAAGTGCATGAAACTGCTAAGGATGTGGGCATCTCAAATGACCATGTACATAATATTTAACATGAACATTTACATATGAGAAAACTATCTGCAAGATGGTTTGCTCACACTGGATCGAAAGTGTCAACTGTTGCAAGGACAGCTTGAAGCTGTTTCAACGGAAACCAGAGGAATTTTGCATAGTTTCGTAACAGTGGACGAAACGTGGATTTAACACTACCAGTCTGAGACCAAGGAACAGTCAAAACAATGGGTTGCAAGCAGGGAATCTGCACCAAAGAAAGCAAAAAACATTCCTTCAGCAGGAAAGGTTAAGGCCATCGTCTTCCGGGATGCTCGTGGCATAATCTTCATAGACTTCTTGGAAAAGGGCAAAACAATTACCGGAGTGTATTATGCGCCTTTGCTGGATTGTTTAAATAATGAAATAAAGGACCATACTTGACGAAAAAGAAGATTCTTTTTCACCACGACAACACACCCACTCACTCTTTTGCAACTGTGACCACAAAATTGTTTGATTTATGCTACGAAGTCCTTTCGCATTCCCCTATTATCTGTTTCCAAACATGAAAAAATGGCTGGCAGGAAAGAGATTTCCATCAAACGATGAGGTGATTGCTGAAACAACTGCCTATTTTGAAGAGCTGGACAAATCATGCCATATGGACGGGATCAAAAAACTCGAGCATTGTTGGATTAAGTGTATAAACCTCAAAGGAGACTATGTTGAAAAATAAAAAAATGTCTGTCCTAAAAAAATTATGTTTTCTTCATTTCTGCACGGACTTATCGAACAACCCTTGTACTTACATTTCCTAATGCATACATTTTACACATGCTCATACATTACATTACGAGACTGCTCACATCAAAATTAAGCAAAGGGCCACCTACTTCCATTGTTATGTCATCACTGCACACTCTCAAACCCAAGTTTTATGAAAAACACAACTTTCACAAATTAGATTCCACGATGTTGGGAAAGGATTTTTTGCTCTCATACGTTTCTGCCTAATCTCAGATGACAACCAAAAATTGAAAACAGCAGTGGAACCATTAATCAAAAGCATAAATGAAATCTGAATACATGGGATTCTTCATCATCATCTTTTAAAAAGTATAATACCAAGGCATGCTCTGAAAGTTTTATTCTGATATGCTCACAGTTACTTGCAAAACAAAGTTTCAAAGGCAAACATTATTTCATAGTCAAGTTTTGAATTTTAGATGCCAAATGATTCCTTTCATACTCTTTTCTCCTATAACTAACTATATATAATAAACATACAATATAATAAATAAATACATTTTTTTTAAATATTAATACCATGCACAGAAGCTTGTAATCAAATAGTACATAAGTATTGCATGTGTGGGCTAAGGATGAGATAATCCAGAAATCTTGGCCTACAGACCAAACATGGAACTTTTTCAAGCATTTCAAATCTCTAAGCAAGATGGTAGTGATGGTCTCTCATAGGGCAATAAAATTTCATTGGCTACCTAATTAGTAATTCTTTATATACAGGATGGTGGGCAAGTGGAATGCGCAGTCAGAGTGGGCAGAGAAAGGCTCTAATGTAGTGCACAATACAAGACTCTATTTCCTGGCTCTCTACTTTTCCTGAAAATTCTTGTATTGATGATCTCAGTAAATCTTCTCTTACCATTCCATTCTTTCACCAAAAAAGATCAGAAGAATTGTGTCCAAACTGAATACCAAAAAATTATTTCACCCTCACAGCATTTCTCTAAATGCTCTGAATGTTTGCAATCCAGAGGCAACAAATTTTTATCACCAAATTATTTTTGTTTGTTCTGATTTCAATTCTTTCTAAGCAATCAAGAAACCCACTGGGAACAGTCAAATGCATAGCTATCTAAAAGGTTTTTAGATAGCTATGCATTCTCAACAAATAAACAACTGAAAGTCAATAATTCAATAATCAATATATTTCACCTTTCTCACAAATATTCAGTTGATGCTTGCTCACTTATCTGTTCATTCACATAATAAAGCATTACAGGATGAACAAACCTCTGGTGCATGTAATTACATAAAAATACACACAAACACACACACACACACACACACACACACACACACACACACACACACACACACACACACACACACACACACACACACACACACACACAGCTGACTCTCACTGTAACAATATATTATAACAAACTTGCATACTATAACAAATTACTAAAAAAGTCACAATCAAAACTCTATAGGTGAAATGCCATTCAGAAAAAAAAAAATTACTATTATTATTATCTGAGACCTTCAGTCAAGAACTCATCAAGGGAGGCCATAAATCACCCACACCAACTATCATACCTTCTGTTAAGGGGATAAAAATCCCTTATTGTTTTTCGGCCAGTAAGTGAAACTAAGATCGAATAGGCTGAAACACAATAAGGGATTTTTATCCCCTTAACTTATCAACCTCGCCAGAAAAATAGCCGTTTGGCTTTTCTTCTTAGTTATAATATCATACCTTCTCTTAAATTCATTCTCACTATCCCAAAAGGCAAACTATTCCACTCACTCAGCATAAGCTATTTTGCACTTTGTGAGAGAAAAACCTAGCTCTTATCCCTTTCTTGACTGCAAACAAAGTTAACTTCCATATAACAAAGAATTTCATTAGACAATATCTTATAACACCCATTCAAAAGTTAATAAACCTATCATAGCCCCCCCCTTTTTCCTATTAACTAGAGTCTGCAATCCACATATTTGCAATCTGTCCTCATAATCTAAATCCCACAAACTGGATGTAATCTTGGTAACTCTTCTTTGCACTCTTTCCACGGCTTCTTCATCCCCTTGGAACCCAGGAGACCAAATCTTCGCACAATAATCTAGATGTGGTTGTATCAAGGCTTATAAAGAAGCAAAATTACAACAGGTAACTCTCCACTACAATAAACTATTGTACTCATATTATTTTTTTTTTTTAACTGTCAAATACTAATTAAAAACTAAGCAATTTGGCACAGTTGGCTCAAACAAATGAGCATAAATAGGCATAAGCTATTTTGCATTTGAAGAAGTATGATACTAACATTCTGTTATAATAAAAAGTCTGAGAAGGAAGTATATACTGTGCATTATAAAATACAAAAAAGTAACTAGATATAAAATCAACTGCTCTTTATATGAGTAACTTAATCACATTCAGTAACTTTATATGAGTAACTTCTCTCACATTTGTTTCATTACACTTGGTAAAATCATGGTGAAAACAATTGTGTACTTTTTTTTGTTAACTATATTATTATTATTTTATGGTATCTCCGTGGAGTCTGGAGACTCATCGTGGGAGACCCAAATTAACCATTATACACACAAATCCTATCATACCTCTCCTTGAATCCATTCACTATCAGGGAACTTGCGACCATTTCTGTCAATCCATTCCACTCATTCTCCACGCAAAAAATCTGGTCTGTACAATCCCTACTAACCACACTCTTACAAAACTTCCACAGTGGCCCCTGGTTCTAGGATTATTTGTCATATATTGAAAATTTTCACTTGCATCAATTTTATAAAACCACTTTAATATCTTAAAGGTTTCTATCATGCTCCCTCTTTTCTGCCTATCAACTAAACTTTGTAACCCACAAACCTTCAACCTATCCTCATAGAGAGTATTCCACAGACCTGTCACCATCTTGGTCACTCATCTCTGAATCCTCTTTACCACCTGGTCCCCAAGAAACCTAGGGACCAGGTGGTAGAAAGGATCCGGAGACCAAATCTGTGCACAGTATTCAAGAGTGGTCGAATCATAGCCTTATAAAGAGGGATAATAACTTCCCTATCTTTACTTGTGTGTGTTTTTTTCAACATCCAAGTAATCCTTTGAGCTATTTTACCAACTTTTGTGATATGCCCTCTGAACTTCAACTCTTTGTCCACCATTATCCCCAAGTCCCTAGCCCCATAAGTTTCCTGCAATCCAATACCAATATAGGTTTCAGGACTATGTAGATAGTCTACATTTCAAAGTGTACTATAAAAAACAGAAGACAAATCTTATAGTAACAATCTTTATGGTGCACGAGTGCTTTTTTTTTTAAATCACTTGAAGCATTCCATTAATGGCAGTTACTGCTTTTCTTTGAGACTTGATATCTCCTAGATTTTTCTGAATAGTTTTCTTTAAAAACTAAACAGCAATGTGAATATGACAACAAGCATTTAAAAGAAGTTATTACTAAACTATCAAAAAAATTTATTATTTAAAAAATATATATATAAAAAAGTACCTATATGCTGAATAGCTGGAAATAGTCCCTGGGAGGTTTACTGGCATCCAAAAACACACCGATGTGGTTTATTTAAACACATCACGTGTCTGCTCATCCTTATGTTCTACCCTCCTTAACAGGAAAGTTACGTAATAATCACTTAATTAGTTAAGATAGTTATTGTATTAAGAACTGAGGATTAAGAGGTGGAGTCAAGTATCACTATCGTGTAGGAAGAGAGTTAATGTAGCATTCCACCTACTGAGAGTTTCAGTCAGGAGTTTCCAATGGTTCATTATAGTTGGTGTTTGCTATTGTGAGAGTCATTTGTATTCCCCTGTGAGTGCAGAAATGAAGCTTTGCATAAAACACTCAAAAGCAAAGATATAAAACATCTATAAATATTCTTACAGTTGACTCACATACAAACTCACAGGGATCCCAAGAACAGTATGCTAAATGGATTGTTCATGAGTCAAGACTCATCACAGAGGCCCATCTTAAACAACACAAAGTCTATCATTCTTAAACCTATTCACTGTCTGCATATTCACCACCTATCAAGGCAATGAATTTCATTGACCAACCACAATGCAAGCAAAAAAGCCACTTCTCGCTCTCCTACTCACATCTCCTTTTGCAACTTCCAGGGATGGCCTCTTGTCCTTGTTCAATTATATGAAAAATCTGCCCAGTGTTAATCCTGTAAATGCCTCTCAACAGTTTAGATATCTCAATCATCACCCCTTCATCTTCTATCTACCAAACTCTGTTTGCACATGTAGTTTTAGCCACTGTACCTATAGACTTTTATAGTAGCTGTTACAGTAAAAGTTTGTAAAAGCGGTGTATGCTATTGTGAGAGTTAACTGTAATTAAAATAATCAAATAATAAATATTAAAATAAGATAAATAAAGACAGCATGTACAATAAAAAATTGATCATATATGCAAGAATTTAAAAACGCTCTCACACAGATGTATGCACATTAATTATGATGCGAATGTGAACAGTTCAAAAAATACTTGGGTACTGTAATAATGTTTAAGCATTTGTAAACACAGACATTAAAGTAGCATCAAAAGTGTTCCTCTGACTAATGTAGGGACAAGTATGTCCCTAAACTGCCTTTCTTACTAGTTTTGGGCTTGAAAACGGCAATATGAGCACATGGCGTAGTCATAAAAAATCTTTCCTCCAGATAATGGTATTTAATTATAAACATCAGTGATCCAATATCTTCTGGTTCAACTAGAAAAGAAACCTGAAATAGTACCGAGAATATAACTAATACAGAGTGGTAAAATTCAATAACTTCTTGTGTTGGAAATGGATGTCTGTTCAGTTTTCTACATCACAGATTTATACTGCAATTTCAGTTAGGATAGAAATGAAAGCAACCTTATGAAAGCAATAATAGCAATAATGTCTCAAACTACAGTGAATTTGAGGCGATCTGCTGTGAAGTGGAGGCTAACTGGATGAAATATATAGCAGAGGTATTGGTACAGATCTGGCAGTTCAGCTGTCCAAGATAGAAGAGAAATCTCATGTTAAGAATAAAGGAGAAAAATTACTGAGCTGTCAGGAATCAATTCCCTCAAGCAGCATGCAACAGAAGGAACTCGAGGACAAAGAGTGTTAAACATAACTCATTTTATTGATATTACAACGCCATACAAAGTAAATTATAAAAATATGTTTATTAATTTGGCTTATATTTCACTGGATTTCAAACCAGCATCTTTGGAGGAAAACAACATATTACAGTTTCCACAGGACAATGAGTAAGTGAAACAATTCAAATTTTAATGGATAAAAGATCTTAAGTACTAATTTGATGCTCTCTAATGTTGTAAAAAAAAAAGAGCTATTATAACTGTGTAGGAATTGATCTTAGGATATCAGTCTCCCAAATTTATCACTAACATACTCTTGATTTAATAAAATCTAACTTCCCCCTGATATCTTTGAATTATTCAAATTTACTATATGCAGGTTACTTTACTTGCCAAGGAAAAATTTACAAACAGATTAATAGTACTGCAATGGGTTCCTCCCCCACCTCTACCCTCTTTTGGCTAACTTACATGGAACACATTGAGAACAAAATATTGCCACAGCTACATACAAATTCTTAGTGTGGTTACGCTTTCTTGATGATGTGTTTATCATTTGGCACCATGGGCAAGACACTTTGCATTTTTCTAACTTACCTAAACAGTCAACACCCTAAAATTCACTTCAAAGAAGAAAAAGAATCTGATAACTTTGCATTTTCTTGACACATTAGTTACTTGCCTTTCAGATGATTCACTGTCTTTTCCATTTATAGAAAACACAAGAAAGATACCTACATAAACAATCACATCATCCAGTCCAACAGTATAGTATTCTAAAAACACATACACACAGAATTAAAACTATTTGTTCTAATGATGCAGCTCTCAACCACGGAACTTAACTATCTTTGCCATACTTTCCAAGTGATGCCTAGAGTCTCCCACTCCCTCTTTTTTTTTTTTTTTTATAATGTGATTCTCCCACCCAAGAAAGGCTTATTTGTGAACTTATAGTACATTCATATACTGTGGGTGAGATAAGGATTTTTTATATGTATTTTTGTATTATTTTATTTTATTTTTTTTTACCAAGTCTGAAAACTCTGCTCTAGAGACCCAACATGGAACTTTTTCAAGCAACTTCAGATTACTAATAAGTAGGGCCTCCTAAAAAATAGGTAAAATACTACAGGGCTCTCCTCAAATATACAAGGGCAAAACACCACTATTCCTATTCCTCTATATCCAAGGTACATCTGAAAAGATAGCTAAAGTACTAATAAAATATAACCTTCGCACCACATGTCAAATTAGCAACTCTAATCCACTCTCCTAAGGCTCAACTCCACCCTCCATCATATCTTGGGGAGTGTGTGACATTTCATGTGACTGTGATTTGGCCTACTATGAACCTACAGGAAGATCTATTAACATCTGCCTTGGAGAACATAAGAAATATGTTTGCTACCATTATTATGGCAAATCTGAACTGGCAGACCATGCTTTGGACACTCCTTCACACAGGGTTAGATGGAAGAAAACCAATGTGCTATATAGAAGTTGTTACAGATCAGAAAGATTATTTTTATAATCAGCAATGACTATCAAGCACTCACCTAATCTTAACAAGTATGATTGCATTAATTTGCAAAAACATTTGGTAGACTGTTATCCTAAGATCACTTCCTACACAACTGTAATACTTCTTCTGTAATACAACACATTAGAGGGCACCAAATTAGGACTTTAGATCTTTTGTATAACCTACATAAACAATCACATCATCATCCAGTCCAACAGTACAGCATTTTAAAAACACTTACACGCAGAGCCAGAGCCATTTGTTCTAACGATACAGCTCTGACCACAGAACTCCAATATTTGCACTATACATTCTTAGCCAACAGCTACAATCCCTACAAAATAGATAAAATACTACATGGGCCCATTACTCTGCCCTCCCCTAATACACAATAATACAACATGACCATTTCTATTCCCTATATCAGAGGTACATCGGAAAAGATAGCCAAAGTTTTGTTGAAACATGGCCTACGCACCACTTTCAAACCTCATGTCAAGCTGGCAACTCTGATCCACTTGCCTAAAGATAAACTTCACCCTTTAGCACACACCAAGGAGTATATGAAGTGCCTTGTGACTATTATGGGCAAACAGAAAGATCAGTGAACATCTGCCTGGAAGAACATGAAAGATACATTCGCTACTATTACTATGGCAAGTCGGGACTGGCAGACCACGCTTTGGACACTCCTTCACACAGGATTAGATGGAGGAAAAGGAATGTGCTACTTAGAATTCATTATAGATCTGAAAGGTTATTTTTTGAGTCAGCAATGGCTTTGAAGAATTCTCTCAACCTTAACAAATATGGTTGCATTAATTCGCCAAAAATTTGGGAGACGGTTATCCTAAGAAAAACTCCTGCATAGCTGTTTTTTTTTTTTGTTTTTTTCATTAGTGGGTGCCAAAAATAGGACTTTAGATCTTTTGCAAATATATTGTTTCACTCACTCACTATCGTGCGTACAAATGTGTTGTGCTCTGATGATACTGAGTTGAAAATCAGCAAAATATAAGCGTTAATAAAACATCTTTGTAAAAAAAAAAAGTGTGTTGTGTTGTTAATACCGTGAAAAATAAGTCATGAATAACCATCAACACCTAAGTTGATCTGTTAGATTGTACAATGGTGGTATGAAAACTGATGTGTTCTAACTACTAACCTATCAGTATCTCTGGAGTGGTGGTAAAGATAGTGGAGAAGTTGGCAAGAACTTGCATACAGAAATGGGCTGCCAGACAAACTATATTTTGGAAGGAACAGAATAGATTTACTATAGGGAGTTTATGTTTTAGCAATTTGCTCATATTTCATAATAATGTTACAACTGAGTTGGATAAAGGGAATGTATACACTCTGATACTGTTGGACTTTGCTAAGGCATTTGATAAAATACTACAAGAAAGGCTGTTGCATGAATTGGAGAATATGAGATTGGAATATAAACTCTTAACTTGGATAAGTGGACAACTGAATGGACAGGCATCAGAAAGTTGCATACAGTGGATGTGAATCTTCCAGATTTAAAGAGACCAGTGGTGTACTCTACAGATAAGTCCTTGCGCCAGTGTTGTTCAATCTATACATTAATGATATTGTGAAGGATCTGAAAACAGATGTACATTTGTTTCGTGATGTAAAGATAGGCATGGTAATCAGAGATGCTAATAATATCCAGCACTTACAGAATGGTATGAATAAGTTGCAACAGTGCACAATTAATGATAAAGGCTGTCTATTCAGTATGGGTAGAGTTATGCACTTTTGTGTGATAAGATTTAAAAAGGCATGTTATACTGGTGGGATGAGGCTAAGGATCTTGGAGTTTTCGTGGATAGGAAATTGAAGTTCACAGGTCAGGCAGAAGCTGCAAATACAACTTGAAGAATAATTGTGATGCTGAAACAAATACTGACATGCAAGGATAAGGGAGTCAATCTTCTTCTTTATAAAGAAAGTATTAAGTGCATTTTGAAATAAGTGAACTGAAAATGCAAATTTTATTTCATTCCCTCTCTCTACATATGTCTCATAGGTACAGGGAATGGAACTAATTTGGATTAAACAGCATACATACATATAACATACACACATATGCTGCTTGGAAAGAAGTCAACAGATATCATAGTGTGAAAAACAAACAGCCATGGCACCCACCTTAATAAGATGTGGGACTCCTTTTGCTGCAATGATGTCACTAATCCTATGAAGCATACTTACCATAAGCATACAAGTAATCAATGGGAATTTTATATCATTCTTCCTATAGGCATGTAATGAAGTCTTGGACTATTGTGGGGCAGACGTTCATTGACCTCACCTGAAGTGCCAGTTCATCCCACAGATGATCAGGGCTCTGTGGAGGCCAGTAAAGTGTGGTGATGTTCATGTCCATAAACCATACAGTTACAGAAGAAGACTTATGACATGGTACATTGTCTTGCTGAAAGAAACAATGGTTGGTTTTGTAGAAACGCCACAACGTAAGAAGCATTGCATTGTCCAGAATGTTCAAGATACCTCCTGGAGTTCAATGTTCACACCACAAACAGAAGTCCAAGGCCAAACCAGGAAAAACAGGACCATACCATCACACTGCCATCTCCGAATTTCATAGGTGAAGTTACACCTATGAAATTCGGGCATCTACCACACCCATACATCCATCTGCTCAGTAGAAAGTGTAGCGTGATTTGTCGCTCCATAACACAGCTTTCCAAGCTTCCATGTCCCATTGAATGTGCTCTTTGCACTACTGAAGACGACGTTGCATGTTGGTTTGGGTAATGCAGAGCCTGCATATTGTGGTCCTCCCATGGAAGCCTCTGTTGTGAGCCTTGGTTCTAAATGTTTTTTGTGCAGATTCATGTTCCAGTAGATGTCAGGAACTCTGCATTCAATGTGTTAGTTGATGAATGATGGCTTTTACATATTATTTTTTTTGTAGCAGCCAAAGGTCACAACATTTGGTGACTGTGGTGGGTCATCCACTGTGGGCAGCACTTGCAGTTGACTCCCTGAGCTCCCTTCTCAGTATGGTATCACTGATTGTTGACCTAGGATGGCCAAATTTGTCAACAATTTGCCGAACAGATAAGCCTGCAGGGCATCCTATCACAACACATCTGTAAAACTCTGTCAGCTCCCTTCCTGCAGCCATTTCACCCAGACACAGCTGTACTGACTTGAGAGCATCATATTCCTCCAATTTATACCAGCTACAAACACGTGACTCGTGTTTGCCCATGGGGTATCCATTGACTATACATATTACTATAAAATTAAGATAAGAGTAGACTGATTCAGGTGATGAAAAGAAAATACCCCGCTTTGACAAATCCAATAAATTCAAGGTATCTGTAAGCAACATGGAAAAAAACAAAGAATAATGATGCACCTCATGTAATATTTCTCAAAAGTCACAAAATTAATCCTGCTGATACCACAAGTAGGAAAAAAAAATATTCAACTGTATACTTCAAAGGAACTATTTGTGTTATCATTAATAGTTGGATTTCTGCTAATTAAATCCATAAAGAGTACTTACTATACCTGTTTACTGTCAAAGTGAATAACAACAGCTTGTATGCTTTCAGCAAAGTCTTCACTTATGAGATCCTTTTTATCTGTTGTGATCAAATACACATCTGCTGTATAATATTTTGTTTCAATGTGCCAAGGATAGCCAATCACATTTTCAGTCAGTATTTCTGGATTTGGAAGTGATGATGTACCTAAAATATCTGCAAATTATTTCAAAAATTATTATTACTATTATTAAAGCAATACAATGAATAATTCATACATAGAGAAAAGGTTATATTAATACCCAAACTGGCCATGACATCTATAGACGTCCAGCAAAATCTGGATACGATTCAGTAAAACCTATTGAATAACATGGATAAGAAGTGCAATTTAGTTTTACTATTTCATCCACCATGGCCGGTAGAGAGGCTAAACATGTATAACTAAATTATGCTATTTATTACATTATTATATGTCACTGTAATAACAAATTGCTGGCCGATTCATCATGCTAAGGACAATGAAGAGAATTCAAGAATGAACTCAGAAAGACTACCGAACATATTATTAAATGGTAGAATTGAAGGACAGCCCAGCAGAGGAAGAAATAGATTGACAACATTAAAGAAAGCACCCACTTAAAATCCATAACAGAATTACATAAAAAAACAGCAGAGAGAAAGAAATGCAAAAATTCATCTTTGAGGAACTCAACCCACCATGAGCAGAAGAGAAGAAGAAGAATAACTAATTGAACTACAAGTGTGGTAGACTTGAACTGTAGTGTAAAGCGCTTTGTGTTTGGAGCAGTGGTTCAATCTTTTCCATATCAATGGTGTACTTGAGAGATTCATGTTTTCTTAGCAGTATATCTAATGAACTGTTAAATATCTATATTATAACATGGAGGACAGAGAGAAGAAGCTGAAAAAACATCATTATTTTATTATATGCCAATCTCCATGGAACCCAAAGCATTGCAGGAGGCCAACACTAACCATTATGCACACAATGCCTATCATATATCTTCTTGAACTCACTCATTGCTCTCTCCAAGAAAAAAAATCTAGTCCTCACAACCTTGCTAACCAAGAAAATATTCTTGTTTAATCCTTTAACCAAGTGTAAACAAAGTTCTTCCTCCTGGATCTGGTTTCCACTGATGAGACCTCAATAAAGGTCCTGGTAGTGACCCTTCCTTAATACACAGCATCATGCACATCTAGAAGGATGTGTATTTTACATGATGGGGTACTAAAGGATGCAACGTGAAGTAATCAGCTTCAATAACACAGGTAGTCTAGACGTGAAGTTAATTCATGGGCAAACTTTGTTTGCTTACGAAAGCTTGAATAAAGGATTAAACAATATAGTTTTTGGCAGTATAATTTACTTTCTAACCAAGTGAAAATAACTTTCTACAAACTTGCTAAACTGCATTCCTACACAAGGATTAATCCTTGTTCTCTCCCTTCATGTTGTGCCTTGAAATATTTCTTCTACTTCAATCCTATAAAACTCCTTTAATAACTTACTTATTCTTATCATATACCCTCTTTTCAAGCTGTTGTACAAGTTTTGTAACTCAAACATTTGTACTCAATATTCTCACAGGGGGATAAAATCCAAGCCGCACCTCCTCGTAGTGACTGTCAGGAAACACTGAGTAAATTCCCAGCAGGCTAACGACTAGTAAAACATATTAGGGCCAATCACCTAATATGTAGATATTAAATCACGAAAGGAAACGAGACAATATCAATTACTTCCACACAGACCTGTGCTTCAACTGCTGATACAGTTAGTATGGAGACCAAGGATCAAAGCCCTCCAAGGAAGTTCATGGTTGAATAAATGTACAAGAAAGTGTGATCAAATTAAATTATGGAAATCTAACCTCATCTTCTCAACATATAATGTATGAACACTCAATAAAGCGGGAAATTTTTTTTTAGCTGCTGCAGCAGAAAAAGTCAACATAGACATTATATGTATACAAGAACACAGATGGAGAAATGACAATCACAAAGTGAATGAAACTTCATCAGCTGACAAAAACTGGAGATTTATTTATAACTCAGCAAACAATAATGTAAATGGAGGGAGTGGAATAATGCTCAAGAAGGAACTAGCAGAAAAAGTGTCTGAAAGAATTCTTCTGGTAACCACAAATACCAACCCACAACTGATAATAATAATATCCACATATGCTCCTACAGAATGTGCTTCACTAGAAGACAAAGACACCTATTATAAAGACCTTTCAAGCTGTCCTGAACATTCCAGTCCACATCACACTCATTGGTGGTAGTTTCAATACCAGTAAAAATGTAGGTAAATATACTTATCATGAAACCACAAATGACACATTCTCTTATGAACTTTTGCAATAGCCATAATATGGTAATCGCCCAAACCAAATTCCCCATCCAAAAGGAAGACTGTGGACCGGAAAACATCCAAATGGATCTCATTCCCAAGACCACATCCTAATCAATGGCAAGTGGATCAGATCAATCAAGAACTGCCAAGCATATAATGCTGTTGAACTAAACTCTGACCACAGAATAATCAGTGCCCACATTAAACTTTCACTAAAAGCTTCTAAAAATAACAGGCCTACAAGGAAACAATACAATTGGGACAAACTAAATAACCAAGAAATTGCAGCATCTTTCTGCAGCACGTTAGAAGAAAATATGGGAAAAATTCTTAAAGATCCAGTTAATGAAAAGTACAAGGATATCAATGAAGCAATAAATATAGCATCCAACAAAATTCTTGGAAACAGCAACAAAATAGACTCAGAAAAATGGATTACTCCTGAAACTGAAAAATATTATTAGGTTGGCAAATAAGTTCGTTCGGTTTTTCAGAGTGGAATGAAACACATTTTATTTAATATATATAATACATACTAGTCAGTTATATATTGACCCTCTTTAACAATGACCTCTTGCCATCTGTCCACCAACTTCATTATGCCGCATTCATAAAACTCCTGAGGTTTACTGGCGAAAACTGATTCAGGTGTCTTTTGACAGCCTCCTCATTAGCGAAGGTTTTCTCATTCAGAGAATTCTGCAATGATTGGAATAAGTGGTAATCAGAAGATGTCAGATCCGGTGAATATGGAGGATGTGGGAAAACATTCCAGCCAAGACGTAACAATTTACTCAGGGTTGTTAAGGATGTGTGGGGTCTGGCGTTGTCGTGATGAAAGACAACTCCTTTCCGATTTGCCAATTCAGGACGCTCTGTGCTAATTGCATGGGCCAGTCATGTTAACTGTGAGTAATAGACAGTTGAATCAATTGTTCTGCCTGATGGAAACACCTCGTAGTGGACAACACCTTTTTAATCCCACCACACACAGAGAGAGCATGATCTTCTTTGGGTGCAATCCCGCTTTCGAGGTTGTTTGCGGCGGTTCGCTCTTGTGACCCCATGATCTTTTATGTACCACATTATGGTACATGACCCATTTTTCATCTCCCGTAATCATCTGCTTCAAAAATGAGTTGTTTTCTTGGCGACGTCACAGCCAATCACAGATGGGTATGCAAGCAGTCATATTGGCCTCAGTCAATTCTTGCGAAACCCAAACACTGAGTTTTGAAACATATCCCAGCTTGTGAAAATGTTTTCAACACTTGTATGGGATATGTTCAGTACTGCAGCAATCTCCCGCACTGTTTGTGACAGATTTTTGTCGACGATATCCTTCAACACTCGAATCAACCTCGGTCGGGCGACCAGCACAAGGTGCATCACTGACGTCGAAATTTCCAGAATGGAATTTGGCAAACCACTTTTGGCATACTTGTTCTGTTAAGGCACCATCCCCATATATGCTGCATATTTTTTTTATGGGCCTCCGCAGCTCGTTTGCCTTTTTTGAAATAAAAAAAGCAAAATATGCTGGTAATGTACATTATTTCCTTCCATTTCTAAAAATGTTACACACACACACGCAACTGAAGTAGGCCGAACGAAAATTCACTGAAAGATTATGTGAAATGTCGCCTTTCAACTGCGCAATAGCATTGCATGGTAGCGCAACAATAGCGACAGGCGAAGTGGCGTAAACTTGTACTAATGCACAAACTGAACGAACTTATTTGCCAACCCAATATTATTATTATTCAGGCCTCCATGGAGTCAAGAGACTCATTGCGGAAGGTCCTTAATAGGAAACAAAGTCTATCATACACTCTTTGAACTCACTGACCATTCTTGTTCTCACCACTCTATCAGGCAATGCATTCCATGGTTCCACCATCCTCCATGCAAAGAAATCACTCCTCATCCTCTTGCTCACAGCTTCCTTTTGTACTTTCCAGGGATGGCCCCTTGTCATCGCTCCTTCCCACTGCTCCCCAGTGTCCACCCTGTAACTTCCTCTCAACAGTTTAAAAGTCTTGATCATATCACCTCTCCTTCTTCTATCCACCAAGCTCTGCAGTTCACATTCCCTCAGCTGATCCTCATAATTAACATTGTACAGTCCTGAAACCATCTTTGTTATCTGCCTCTGCACCCTCTCCACAGTAAATTTATCCCCTTGAAATCCTGGGGAACCAAATTCGAGAACAATAGTCTAAGTGTGGTCTGATCAGGGTCTTATACAATGGAATGATAACTCTTCTATCCCTGCAGATCAGTGTCCTTTTCAGTATTGCAGCAATCCTCTGGGTTACTTTCACCACCTTTACAATATGCCCCCTAAATTTCAGTTTTCTAACAATCATCACCCCACATCTCGTCTCCCCTACTTCCTCTAGTACAGCTCCTCCAATCGAGTATGTAGCCTCCCATTGATGTATCCCAAACTTCAAGACTACATTTTGCTGCATTAAAACTGACACCCCTTTCATTTGCCCATCTGTCTAGTTTATTCAAATCCTCCAGGGCCACCATACTTGTGCTATTACTAATAACCCTTCACATTATCTGCAAACAACTGAATATCCCTTTGCAATCCATTGACAATGTCACTGATATAAAGGTTAAACAATACAGGTCCCAGTATACTGAGTCCTGTGGAACCCCACGTGTAGCCTTCTGCTTCCTTGATATTGCCCCCCCCCACCATACACAACTCTCTGATACCTATCAGACAGCCAATCCTGAATCCAGTTGACTAACCCGACATCTAAACCCATGTGCTGTAACTTAAATATCAGCTTATCATGTGGCATACTGTCAAATGCCTTTGCAAAATTGAAAAAAATGGCAGTGTATTCCTTTCCCTCATCAACTGCACTTGTCACGTTATTATAAAAGGCAGTCATATTACTTAAGCGAGAGCACCCCTTAACAGTATTTGGAACACACACTCTCCTCTTGCGTCTCTAAAGATCGAACCTGCCCTAAGCCTCTGGTATTAAAACCTTCTCCAGGATGAAATACTGCAATAAAGTGCTCATTGAAAAATCCACTATGTCCTCTGCATCAGTCACTCTATTCCCATTTTTATCCTACAATGTCATTCTTCCACAATCATTTCTCCTCCTACTGGCTACATAGCTAAAAAATTCCCTAGGATTTTCTTTGGATCTTAGTGCCAATCTCTTCTCATATTACAGTTTTGCCTTCCTCACCATACTAGTCACTCTCCTGGCCTGCGTCTTATATTCTTCATGCATCTGCCCTCCACCCGTCTCCTTATATCTCTTCAACAATCTCCTTTTCACCTGAAGTTCCTGTTTGATATTATTTGTCATCCACTTTACACCAAATTGTGTCTGCTTCTTCACTCGTGGAATACTGCTGACTATTGCTGCTAGCAAATATTCCTTCACCACCATTTCCCAAGCAACAAGCCTTCCAATTCCATCCTCCATGGAAATGCACCAAGTTGATATATCTAAGACTTATAATCACCTGCCTTAATTCCACATATGTTCCCTTTTCTTCGATATTCCTGCATGTCTATTCATCTTCCATGTCAAAACCATATGGTCACTCTCTCCAACTGGGGGGGGGGGGGGGAGATGTCATGCCAGTTATTATCAGCTCTTCTGATGCTATGACCAAATCCAAAACTCTTGAACCTCTTGTTCCCTCTATTACATGCTGCCTAAGACATTTGTCCCTCAAGAATTCTAGAAATTCCACTCCCTTATTACTACATGCATTTTCCTATTCCCAGCTTATTGTGCTGTAGTTAAAATCTCCCATGAAAGAAATAAGAGAGGAAACTCTACCGATTAAACAGTAATAAAATAAATAAAGATAAACTAGACATTTTAAATAACAAGGTCAATAAACTAATGAATCAGAGACAAAGAAAATCAAATAAATAAATAAATACTGCACAGAACTTGAAAATTATAATAAAACTGGAGATACTAGAAACATTTTTCAAATGATAAACTATATTTGTCATCACAAAATAAAAAGAAGTGGAAATATTGTCACACATGACAAAAACAGTAGACAGCTATCAGTAAATTTGAACTTGATGAAAGAATGGAGAAACTATTTGAAAAATTACTGAATGTTGATAATCTCCAACAGTCAAGCCAGTTTGTGGACCTGCATATAACCACCACTCTACCAATAAATTGTAAATCACTGAAAAGGAACTAAAAATAACAATAGTTCAAACAAAAGCAGGAAAATCCCCAGGGATTGATGGAATCAGAACAGAGACCTTTAAAATTGCTGGATTATAATACATATTCCAATCCTCTTACCATAACGAATCAAGCATTAAACACTGGAATAATATGTCAACAATGGAAACAAGGCCTTATTGTCCCTATACCCAAAAAGGGCAATCTTAATAGAATGGATAACCATAGGGGTATTACTTTGCTATCAACCACAGTTAAAATCTACACTAGGATGATACTCAATAGAACAGAACCTCACTTTACACCACAAGAAGATAGATCTGCTAGTTGCATGATATAGTCTTAATTTTGTTTTTAATGATGTTTTCCAGATGGGGTGGAGTTTGTTATGGAAGACTAGAGCCAGCTGTTTACGTTTTCTAATATGTATTGCTGATGTACAGTCCAATATATTGAAAGTCCTTTATTCTTTCTAAGGGTCTATTAAAAATAAAAATAAAAAAAATTAAAAAAATGCATCAGAAGAATCATAGAAGGTTCATGCGATAAAAACCTACCACTCATTTTAACCTTTGCCGACTTCAAAAAAGCCTTCGACTCCATTAAGAGAGAGGCAATGTTTAAAATCCTCATTGTCTATGGCCTGCCCTCAAAAACCATACAAGTGTCGTGACGTTCTATTTTCATGTTATGTTCTAAATCCGCCATCTTGGTTCAAGTCACTCTTATCAATAAAACAACTAATTGCAAATTGATCACCGATCCAAAAGTAGAGAAATTTATAATTATACTGCGCCACTCTATTTTTAGATTAGTCTATATAAAATAGTAGGATCAATTCTTAATTAAGTTAGCAGTTTCCTCATTTATTTAGGCCGAATTATTTACTATTCCACTTGGGATTCCTGCAAGATTCGAATATTTATGAACGGTGCAATAAAAGGGAATTCAGGCAAACACAATATTTAGATTAACAAAATAAAACATTTAATATATGATATATATAACAAATACAAGAATTCTGCTTTAAAATGAAACAATACAAATAACTTAATACATCTTGCTAAGTCACTCATTCCAATTCAATGTTTTAAACTTTCACATATAATTCACAGCTTCAAAATCACAAGCTTTCTTAACTCAAGTTAATAAAACGAAACTTCTTATTTAATCAGTCTTCACATATCTATCAGTTGTACTTAATGTTTAAATTCACAGCAGGCACTAATCAAGGTAGACATTATTCCAAGAAATTTTATTTCGGACTTTGAACTTCGAAGATATGTTAATGTTAGAATAAACAAACAAGTATGACTACTCTTACCAGATACAATCTTCAATACATCAATTAATTGTGAGCACACTTATGAATTAACTTATTCACGTTAGCGGAACACATTAATAAAAATTCTCCAACGATTTAACTGAACTACTGTTAGTTGCGCTTCACTAAAAAAAAACACATCAATAAGGCACTGATATCTTTCCTTGTTTACTTTTCTCAAACTAGTTAATTTCAATATAATTCTTCTCAGGGCAACATAGAATTAAGACGTAATCCTAGACTAACTGGAACTAATCAGAATTTTCCATTGAATGTCCAGTTCTTTATTTATCCGGATACGGCATTAATTTTCTTTTACAACACAGCTGACTTAACTTGCAGCTAAGTATATGATCCACTATGTTTTGGCTCACTTCTAAACATTATTCTCATGAATTTCTGCCCTAGAGAACTTATAATTTTCTTCCACTTCCTTTGCTTGTATCCTACCTTCCTTCCCGCTCTGCAAAAACTTCCTCTCTCCTCTAATTAAAAATCTTATCTCTCTATATAATATCTTTCCTCTCCTTTTTGGTTCCAAGGTCACGCACTCTTGTGCTTGTTTATTTCATGCGTCTCCATGACAACGCATGAACATAAATATTTCGCTAATGTAATACAACGCTCTACTCTTACATAAGTGATTACATAACATTAAATTTTCACAAATAAGAATAAACAGAATATTTGAGCTAATTCAGCTTTTTCATTACATATAGAATTAATTATAATAATACTTTTCGTTACATCATATATATATTTAAGTTATTATAAATTCTGCACATATTATTGCTTAACAAATTAATAGTAGGTTAAGTTTAGAATAAATATTTAAATAGTAATCCTTAATTAAGGAACAATAAATAATCTTTATACAAATTATGATTAATACATAATAAGCAATGTTAAATGTGAATGAAAAATAAATAAATTACACAACATAGTTTCATTCACAATTTAACACAAGCAATCTCAGCACCTCATAAAGATTACAATGCTACAGTTATCTTTAAAACAGAAACATCTGAATCCTTTCAGGTGACAACAGGAGTCTTGAAAGGTTATGTACTAGCACCTTATTTGTTCTTGGTATGCTTAGACTACAACTTTCAGACCACCAACACAGAATATCTTGGTTTTACCAGTAGAACATCCACCCACAACATGCAAATAACTGATCTTAGCTTTGCTGACAACGTTGGTACTTATTGATACAGATCTGCAGGCTAAACTTATTTGTCTGCAGATCAACATCCAAAAGTCCTCAGTATTCTCAATAGGTTATGAAAATCTTATACTTCATATCAACAATAGACCCTCAGAAAGAATAAAGGACTTTCAATATATTGGACTGTACATCAGCAATACATATTAGAAAACGTAAACAGCTGGCTCTAGTCTTCCATAACAAACTCCACCCCATCTGGAAAACATCATTAAAAACAAAATTAAGACTATATCATGCAACTAGCAGATCTATCTTCCTGTATGGTCCTCAAACCACAATAAGCACCAAAAAAACTACAGGTCTAATTAACTCCTTTGGAACTACATGTCTCAGACTGATCTTTGGATACACTTGGATGAACCATGTCACTAACTCTACTTGCTAAATCTGGCTAAGGAAGAACCAGTTATCAATACAGCAAAAAAAATTACAACTCAGATGGCTTGGACATCAACTCAGATGTCCTGAAGTCTCATCCTTTTTGGAATCTCTCATTCTGTACAAACCAGAAAATGGCAATCACTGTAGAGGAATCCTTTATGAATTTTGATTGGGCATGATAGGAAACCCATTAACTAGGATGTGGGTAGTTGTATTGGCATAGCTCCTTTAATAACAGCAGTCTTTTGCCTATACCAATTTGGTGCGGGATGTGGCACAGAAAGAGATGTCAGCATTATCAAATGCTTGAGTAAATTCTAAGTGAGTGCAGCCATTGGCTGCTTTTTCACATTAACAAGGCAAAGTAGATTGCATAGCAGAAACAGATTAAATTCTACTGCTTAGCCTGGAACTCCATACACCAATGTGTTGTTAATTATGTATCTCACTTCTACTTTGAGACTATTATTGATAATGCAGAAAAATACTATATCTCTATCTGTAGTCAATCAGATAGAGAAATAGACCTCCAAATGTTAAGGTATGATTTCTATTAGCTATTGGAATGAGGATGATATGGCCTGTTACAAATTCACTTGGTATGTGACCTGTAGAGAAAAAAGAAATGGCATAACTAGAATGAGAAGAATAAAATCCCAGGCTTTGTGGTAAAGTTCTATTCCTAGACCATCAAGTCCCAAGGATTTTCTTTATGGGATGTGGTGACTTCAGCTGTTGTAATGGGTCTTTCGAGCCCATCTTGGATGTGAACAGGAAAGGCATTAATGCTCCAAGAGTTACTTGGAACCGTGGTATACAGTTTCTCGTGGTACTATCGACTTCGAACAGATTTTTATAGTGTTTTAGAAAGGATTCAAGGATGTCTTGTGTAGTGGACATGCCTTTGCCAGCCATGAAGAGTTGAGTGATATTCCTTTCTTCACAGATTTTGGTGCTGTCGATTGAAACTGCCATCAAAGGGCTATCTGCTGCTCTATTCTAATTTTAAAATTTCTTCCATATGTCTGCTAGTTGAATATTATCAAGACATTTTAATTGTGCATAATCCTACTTTACAACGTCCTTCAATTGTGTCTAATGTGGAGCTTTCAATACAATTCCAATCACCAGCTGCTATGATGTAGTGGACACCACATAAATATGGCTGCAATTCCTGGAAGAAACTTTATCTAACTGTTCCATTGGATGGAGTATAAACATTTATAAACATTATTACATATACACAGTATTTCCAGTCTACTATCAAGATTCACCCTTCTGCATCTCTTTGTGGAAGGGGGGGGGGGGCAGAATAAGAACCCTTACTCCATCCCTGTTAAACCTTCCAAAGTTCCAATACGAAAGAATTGGGTATCTATCCGTTAAAGTTTTTATATATTTATATCTGCAGAAGTATGTTTCTCAGAGAAACAAAAATCTGAGGGATAGCATAAATTTCCATAGAGCTTCTTGTTTAACTGGCCTGCAGAATCCTATATATGTAATGAGGCAACGCAAAAGGGAGATGATATGATTATTGAAGTAAAACTGGTAAGTCTAACTTGCAGATTTTGAATGAACTCGATAGGGTCTTCAATCTGTGAAAGAGCAGCTGTATAGCCTTGCTTCTTGTAAATTCTTTTCCAATTTATTATTTTTTGTTTAATTGTATCCCACTCTCTCCCTTTATCAGCATGATATTGTTCCTCAGTCCATAAACTCTTCTGAGCCTGAGGAATCTTCATCTGATGATCCAAAATCTTCATCTTGACTTTTTTTTATCATTTCTTCACTTTTTAGATTTTGTTCCTTTTTTTTTTAGTTTGTCTTTTAATTTTTTTTTTTTTGTTTATCCTTAATTTTTTTTATGATCTTGTCTGTATATTAAGTTCTTTTGGATCAGTTTACTTGATTTTCTGTTTCCACTTCTGATTTCTCCTTGTATAACCATTTTATTTGTTTGCATTTGGTCTTGTATGTGTTCAATTGCTATACCACATTGATTACCATTAATTTAATGTTGTTTCATCTGTATTTGACAAAAAGTGACACCTGCTGTTCTGGAGTTCTTGGGCTAATTTCTGGCTGATACTGTCTAGCCTCAAAATTCCATGTTTCATTTGAATAAATTAGAGTAATACAGTAAACATATAATTTACAAATCTTTATTGTAGTTCAAAGTTTATAATGGAAGAGAATAAATATCTTATCTGCATTACAGCTTCCTTTGCATTGCAATTCTACATCTTATGTCTCCACTTCCACTATCATCTGTTAACAAAGATTTAAAGATTTGAAAACTTGAAGTGCTGTTTCAGCAAGATTTTATAAATGACTGTTACAAGTAGAAACACCAGGACTTGTTTTAGTGGTATTTATAAAGTCAAAAGTCAAATTTATAAAGTATTTATAAAGTATATTATATTTTTGAAAAGCTCTCCATAAGTGCCAAAACATTTTGCAATTATTTTTCTAATCCAGGGTACTCTTATGGCCATTTATTACTATAGTAGATACTATTTCCTCTCTTATTTAATTTAAAGCTTCTTCAATGTATAAGTAAAAAGCAATTGGGACAGAGAACATCTCCCTGCCTTATTCCACTCTATATTTTTGCAGCATCATAACAAATGTACTGGTTGTTCTGAGTACAAGTCATATATAACCTTCATATTTCTCCAGTTCACAAGTGCTCTTTCAATACTTATAAACAGTTTTCCCATTCTATTCAATCAAATGCCTTATCCAAATCCAGTAGTCTTCACTTAGGTTCCCCTCCATGTTATCTCTCATTCTGTTTGTATTATTCTGAGAATTTTTAAAAGGTGATAAGAGATTCATTGTGATAATGCTTGCAATTTGTATCATTAGCTTTCTTTTGTATTATAATTATTACCCTTTGAAGTCTCTCATTGTTTTCCCCTTTTCTGTAACTTTCTTCCAATTCTTCTCACATCACCATTGTTTCCTTTATCAGTGCTGCCTCTTTTATACCATCTCTTATTCTTTATTAGTGCTGCCTCTTATACATACTTGACCTGATACTTTTCCCTTTCAGCTGGAAAAGTGAACCATCAAACTCACCACATACAAACTATGTCCATTATATTGTTCCTCTTAATACTGTCTCCATCTCTTTTCTATATCTTCTGGATCTGTAAAGATCTTATCACTTCGATCTTTTATCACAGAACTTCTGATTTGCTCACAATATTGAATTTCCTATATTAATCTATATGCAATGTCTGTTTTTCTCTTTCATCACATATTCCATTTGTAGCATATTTCATGCATTCTTCAGTCTTCTGGTGATTTTTTGTTCTTTAATCTCGCGCATCCCTCTTTACTCTTACTATTCTGCTCATCTATCAATGATATAACTTCGTTCATCACACAAGGTTTTCTAGGTTCTCTTCTCAGACATTTCTCTACTGTTTAGTATACTGCTTCCTTAATACCTGACCATATTTTTTTTCCAGATTTTTTTTTCTTTTTTGGCTATTTATTCTGTTTCATTTGTTCACCTCCAAGATTTTTTAACTCATTCCTTATAATTTTTAGTTCAATTATAAACTTTCTTTTTTTTTTTTTTTGAGATTTTAGTTTGTTGCTTGAACCTGAGATTACACTTAACTATGACCACTGTTAGCATTCACTCCTGAATAAACTTTAAAGGTTTAACTTATTTTCAGAATCTTTACTTTTACTATAGTCAGCTTGGTATCTTTTTAAATATTTAGGAATTTTCACATTCTTCTATTGTAAGCTTGAGTGAGGGTACTCTATCATTGACCATGGTGAAAAAGCAAATTGCCATTCAGATAACTGAAGGGTAATGGTGATGATTTATGTTATCTTTAATGTAGCAAGGACAGCAAAGGTCATACTACACCAGTGATGGCAAACCTATGGCACACGTGTCAGCACTGACACACTTGAGGGTTTCAGGTGACACACCTTGGATGTTGAAAAATATTGGTATTCTGATGAAAAAACTGCTATAAATCGTGTAAGATCGTTCTCAGTTAAGGCGAAGGTAGGTTTGTTCATTGAGAGAACTTTCTACCAGTAGTCAGCAACAGAAAAGTCATTAAATGTAATGTAAGTTTGTAATTTCAGTTTATTAAATTAATTGTATAATATGAATTCATAGATTTTATATCAATGTCCTGTTAAATAAATAGCCTAATATGATATGTATATAAGTCACCATCTATGATTATGTCGTTGTTGATGTGCCACTTGCTTACATGCATTATAAATGTAAGTATGCAAGTGGCACATCAACAATGTCAATATTTAAAAAAAAAAAAAAGTTTGACACACCTGGGTAAAAAGGTTCGTCATCACTGTACTACACCATATCAAAGGTTATAGTAGTAAACAAGACAAGACAATTACAAACATCCATGCCCTCAGTGGGATTTGAACCTGCAACCTGTTTGTCGGAGAGTGGGTATGCTAACCACTTGGCCAACCAGAAAGCAAGATTTTAAGAACGAGTCCTTCAGAATGGAAATGAGATGTGAATTGTAGAACTTGTAATAAGTCATTTCGTGGATAGAAATGAAAATGAACAGAATGAAGGAAAGTGATGAAAAATGGTATTATTATAATAAGTTACATACAAGAAGTAAACTAGCCACAGAGTAAGTAATGGTTTCTGGTAACAAATGATTTAGTTCAACAGAAGAAAAATATGCAAATGGATACAAGCAGATTATTGAGGTCACTTAAATAAAACAGCATAGTAGGAAAGGTTGTCTAAGTATGTTTCCAGGATATGACAATGATGAGTTTGGAAAACTAGAAAGAATCATGGATAGTATGTTACAGGGCTGTACAAATGGAAATAGGTATAGTCCATTAATGTGTATGATGCATTTGAAAGAAGAACAGAATTGTCCAGAAGCAATTTATTGCATTTAAATATATATATGGTATGAATCAGCTGGAGAAACTTTTGACAGAACAAAATCCCCAACAGAAGACCCCGAATGCCAAGTGAAACATTAGAACGTGATATTAATGAAGATTTTAAAGCAGTATTTGGAGAAGGAAAATGTTTCACTTGGATGTTGAATCATTAATTACATTATGTATTCTACTTCCTCCTCTTCTGTTGCAGGTGTCAGCATATAGACTTATACCTGTAGTAGAAAATTACTGAGAAAAATTTAAGATAATAATGCAGTGGGAAAGGTAGTCAGTGTTGCCCAGGTATGACAAGGATGAGTTGAAGTGGTAAGTGAAGATCATGAAAAGTATGCTGGTAGAATTATGCATCATGTGAACATATGGGATGAATCTGAGGGATGGATGGAACTATGTAGTGAAATTTCAACATGTCTCTAATCCAGAGTATTTTTAGTAATAAGGTGTGACACCTTTTGACTACCTATATATGGGAAATACATGACTTCTACATTACTTCAACCTTGGCATTTCTTCTGAATCTGGATCCCACTGATGAGACTTCAATAAAGGTCGAAACTCGTATGGGTAATGACTCGTCCCATAATGCACAGCATTATACGTTTGTAAGGATACGTCTTGCATTATGGGATACAAAGGCAACTGATGTGAAGTCATTAGCCTCTATATACAAGTAGCCCAGTTGTGAAGTTACTTCACATGCAAACTTTGTTTGCTTACCTGTTGAAAGTTTTTTCACTTGGTTATACTATAAAGTGAATGGGCAACTTGTATATGACTTCACATCACTTGCATTAGTATCCCATAATGCAAAGCACATATTCTTTCAGACGTATAATGCTATGCATTATTATTATTACCCCAAGACCTCATGGAGTCAAAGACTCATCTGGAAGGTTCACTGCAGAGACCAGTTTGAACTTCATTCTGGTCTCATTAGTGGGAGCTAGAGTATTTTAATAATAAGGTGTGGCACCTTTTGGCCATCTATTTTTGGAAATATGGCTTCTGTATTACCTCAACCTTGGTATCACTTCAGGGTCTGGCTCCCACTGATGAGACCTCAACAAAAGTTGAAACTGGTCTGGGTAGTGACCCTTATCATAATGCATAGTATTATGGTAAGGGTTTATTATGGATAGTATTATGGTAAGGGTTTATTATGGATAGCATTATGTGCTTTGCATTATGGGATACTAAGGCAAGATAGATGAGAAGTCATACACTAGTGATGTATGCAGGAAAGTGATATACTAGCCTCTATATATGAGTTGCCTGAAGATACTTCAGGCACAAACTTTGTTTGCTTACACCTGGATAAAGGATTAAACCAAGAATACAATTTCTTGGCAGCTTTAATTTATTGTTTACTTACTTGGATAAAGGATGAAACCAAGAATATAATTTCTTGGCATCTTTAGTTTATAAAAGAGAGAGATGGACTGCATTTAAATGGTTTTGGTATGAGTCAGCTAGAGAGAATCTTCCTGGAAGGGAGAGTAATGAATGAAGTGAATATGGGATCTCAGGCAGCAAGAGGTGATGTGGAAGAGTAGTTATATAAGATAGAAGAGAGATTGTGAGTGGAGAATAGTGTGATTGAAGAGAATGAAAAGGCTGAACACAAGACAAACATGGAAATGGAAGGTCAGGATAGACAGAGGATGCATCTTGAGAAGTGCACATGTTGGACTTAGAAGTGACTGTTTGAATGGACAAAAAAGGATTGAGATGGCTTAGGATATGAGAAGAGTATTTGGATCTGGACAGGGTTGTCAGATTGGTGGCGAGAGAGAGAGAGAAGAATGCCGGGGAAGGTTATGGAGGAGTCACATTTCAGAAGTGTGTCTATGTTATAAGAAATGTGTGATTATGTTTGTATATGAATATTAGAAGTATCTTAAATAAGGGGAAACAAAACTGTTGCATTGATCAAGTTAATTTCTCTCCAAAGCTGTTAGAATAAGTTACACATGTTTGAGGATAACATCCTGAAAGGAGTAGAGAGGGAGAGATGTTTTTTTGTGAACAGAGATAAGATGGAAAGGAAAGAGGAGCATTGTTGATGGTAACAGAGGAGTTATGCCCAAATAAACAAGGGGCACATAATGGCAGAAGTTTTGGGGCACTATGTTGTGAGATAGAAGCAGATAGGATAAAATATTTAGTTGGGCGTCGCTATAAACCTGATAATGTGAAAAGCAGTGAGAATGAAATGTACAGACAAATCAGCCTGACAATTGAAAAAAAGTATCCATCCATCTTCAAGACCCACCTTTCCTAATCGGGTTGTGGGGGCAGCAGCTGCAAGAGGGACTTCCAATGGTCACGATCCTCCACCACCAAGCTCAGGTGTTCTGGTAGGACTCCCAGACATGTCCACCCAAAGTTTTGGATATAGTCTATCCAGCAAATCCTTGGCCTTCCGCATGGCCTCCCACCCTCTGACTTGGCAAAGGCGGCCTGCTGGGGGAGCCTCTCTTGTGGCATTCTGACCAGATGCCCGTACCATCATAACTGTGATCTCTCAAACAAAGAGAAGCAGCAGTCGAATAATGAGGATTTCCCAAATTGCCGAGCTTCTGACCCTATCATTTTGTCAGCCCTAAAACCCCTCGAAGGAACCTCATTTCAGGCGCTTGGATTCGTGTCTGTGTTATTTCAGTCATTACCCAGCTCTCATGACCATAGGTGAGGATAAACTTTTTTTTTTTTTAAATTTCCAGGAAAATGATTTTTTTTTTTTTTTACAGTGGCAATATTAGTACATGCACCTCTTTGAACCCAGCAGGTGCACCCTAGACGATATGCGGAATGAAAAAACATGGCTACTACCTCCATAAGAGTACAGCTAAATCAAATTCAGATGAAAGTCCATATACAGTTGCCTCTCATCATGCCGGAGAATTGAACGATTGGTCACTGCGCCCTTCGACTAAAATAGTACAGTGTCCTGTCATTCATCTAACTGCGTAGAATGGTTATCTGGGATGATTCATGTAACAAGAAGCATTTTCGCAAATGCTAAAAAACTATATATATATATATATATATATATATTAGAACCTAATTAAAACACAATAAAAGGGTACACACGTTTTATTAACTCTTCTGGAACAGTTCCTGAACAACTAATAAGTAAACAACCAACCACATTCTGAAACCGTACTGCCATCTTCAAAACAAAAACAACGCCATCTTCTAATTTTTCATATATGTCAGATTACACAAGAAGCTAAATAATATATTTCAGATAACGCTAAAAGAAATAAATGAAATAATTTAGATTAAGCTAATCAACCAAAACAACAAAAAAAAGAAATGAAATAAAAAGTTTTTCAGACAAATTTTATAAATTTGCTCAGCATGACTTATAGAATTAGCCACCGTGCATAAATCATCATTGCTGGTTGCATTTTAACGACATCTAGTATTGGAAATTTCCCGATTAAATAAAAACTGAGAGAAAACAACTACACTTCTTCTGCAGCTTGTCCCACTTAAGTAGGATCGCAGATGTTGGTGAGTCTCTTCCACATTCTCCTGTCTTGTAACAAAGATGGGAAAACCCCGAATTTTTGGGGAAATTCGGGGTTTTCGTACCATAAACTCAAGCTAATCGACCGCAGAACCCTCACAATCCCAGACAATAAATATATAAAATCAGGATTAAGGACAACGAGGTGGAGGCACATAACAGCCGCCTCTCTTAACGGGATGCCGGTTATCGTTAGTGATAGTCCTAGAACAGCTATCTCTAATGATCTCTAAAGTGAAGATTGAACTATCCCCTCAGTCTCCAAACAGTTAGATAGAGCTGAAACGGCCTCGCCTACTCCACCCTTAATTTTTTCCACAATAATCTCTGGTACAGGCAAGCAGGTTTTTCCTCCCGGAAACTCGTGTTTTCATCCCGTAAACTCAAGAAAATCGACCGTAGTACCCACATTATTTCAGACAGTGACATATCTTGGTAGAGTTAGGTACCAAGAGATAGCAGCACTTGTTTGCCAGCCTCTTCATCGGTGGCTGCTATAATTAGTGATAGACATGGGCCAGCTACCTCTGATTGGCTACCGGTGGAGATTGAACTGCCCGCTCAGTCTCCAAAAATTATATAGGGTATAAAGGCCTCGCATACTCCCTATAAGGGAACATCGCATGGAAACACGCAGACATTATCCTCATTCACAAGCCGGGTAAGGCGCCACAATTCCCGCAAAACTACAGACCAATCAGCCTTTTTATCATACCTGGGAAAGATAGCAGAAAAAGTCATTCTAAACCGACTACAAGCTGAAGTGGACAAAACAACCTGATCCCAGGGGAACAATTTGGGTTCTGTGCTGGCCATAGCACTACCCAACAGGTCCACAGGTTGATAGAATTTATTACAATTGGTTTCAACTGGGGACAACACACAAGAGCTATCTTTCTTGATGTTGAAAAAGCCTTTGATAACGTTTGGCACAAAGGCCTTATATATAAACTACTTACAGCTAACATAACCTCTCTATCTTACCAAACTCATAGACTCCTTCCTAAAAGATCGGAAATTCCAGAGTAAGGTGCGCGGACTCAGATCCTCACCGAAAAGAATCACTGTGGGTGTTCCCCAAGGATCGCTGCTTTCGCCACTACTGTTTAGCATCTTGGTCGCAGATGTCCCAAACGCAGCATCAACCACCATTGCTAGCTATGCGGGCGATATGGCAATTCTGAGTAGATCTTTAAGAGCACACTTAGCTACACAGCGCCTACAAAATGCAGCAACTAGCCTGGAAGGCTGGTTCAGGAAATGGAGAATAGAAGTCAATGCAGACAAAAGCAATGCTATCCTTTTCACAAGATGAAAAGCAACACATCACGGAGTAATCAAACTTTTCAACACAGAAATTCCATGGAAATCCAAAACCAAGTATCTAGGCATACAACTGGATAATCGACTCAGCTTCAACCCTCCCATTACTTATGCTTGTAATAAAGCCAACACAGCAATCAGCCAGCTCTACTCCCTTATCAACCGAAGAAGGAAAGTTAATATTGCAAACAAACTTAGGATCTACAAAACAATTATCACACCCACCTTCACATACGGGTCGCTAGCTTGGGGTAACACCTTCCCCCAGCAACATCAAAAAACTGCAAGTCATCCAAAACAAGTGCCTTAGTATGATCTTTGATGCTCCGTGGTTTATCAGGAATGCTCTCCTCCACCGAGATGCTGACATTCCAGACATTTCGACGTTTCTCCATGACATTGCCACTGTATATTTCACCAAAGCAGCTACTCACCCCAACCCACTCATTCAAGAGTCATCTTACTATGATGAAAATGACAGGAGAAAACACAAGCGCCTGAAAGAGGCTCTGCTCATCGGTACATGCGCTCCCACACCACCTTAAATTGGACGAGCCAGGTGCTCGATAATCCTTTAATAATTTAAACCAACTTCCTAGCGATGAAGGGATTATAATCCACGGGATTAAGATCCATTCAGCCACAGAAGTTAACAGTTAACAGTATAAGAGAATAAAAGGCGTTAGAGATTTATTTTTATTTTATATTTCATCATAACTATCACGCTTTTCAAATATTTAGTTCTAGAGTAGGCTATTCCAACCGTAGAATTCATCATTCAATCACTTTAGAGGACGTACTTGTTTCTTTTTTGTAATGGTTTGCAATTTAATACTTGTTTTGGTGATGTTTCTGTTTTCATTTTTTCAACCTGTTCGATCCATTTATGTTTTTTTTTTCTTTTACTGATTCCAAATTAAATTCTTTCATAATTTCTTAATTTCTTTTGTGATCGCAGTTTTTCAGTTTTTAGTTTTTGCAATTTTTCTCATAAACTTCATTTCAGCTGTTATTAATCTTTGTTTGTCTTTTTGTTTTATTGTCCAGAATCACTTATATACAATAGGACTGGTGGAAATAACGTATATTGTATACTTTTAATGTAGTTTGTTTTAAAACTAGGTCAGGTTTAAATATAGAATTAATTACACCTGTTATTTTTAAATATTTCGCAATTTTTAGGCTTATATCGTATATTTTATTTGGAATAATACATCCTATATAATTAAATGAATTCACCTGTTCTAAAATCTTCTTATCTATTACTATTTTAAGTTATTTTGGGATCTTGTCCTTTAAAAGCCATCGTTTTTATTTTTCTGTTGATATTATCATTCCATAATTTATTTTATTTTATTTTTAATTCTATTTCATTTAAATTTAGAATATCTTTCAGTGCGTTATCTTTGTAATTATTATTTAATCACCAGCAAAAGGAGAGTTTTTAAGTTCACAGTAGGCGAAAGTTTAAGCAACGCGAAAACCTCCAGATGAAAGTGCGTCGCCAGTTCAATTCTAGTCACCGACTACAGGAACTTTTTCTAAGCCATTTTGGAACCAATTCGCGGGTTTGTCGATCTCTTGCACGGGCAAGCGGGTTTTTTCTCTCGGAAACGAGGGTGTTTCGTTCCGTAAACTGAAGAAAATCAACCGTAGAATCCACCCTATTTCCGAAATTAAAAATATTGTGTTAGCATTAGGGACCACAAGATGGCGGCACATGTTGAACACCGTCTCTACACTACCGGTCGCTTAAATTGTGACAGCCTTGGGCCAGCTATCTCTGATCGGCTACTAGTGGATGTTGAACTGCCCACTCAGTCTTCAAAACATTAAATAGTGCTTAAACGACCTCACCTACTCCCTATAAGGAAAAAAAAGGCGCTTGCTGACTTTGATTTTTATTTTTATTTTATAATAAATATTAAAAAGAGTTAGAATGAAAGCCAAAAGGCTTTCATTCTAATACAAAATACAAAATACAAATGATACAAAAGCCAATTTGTATCTCTTCATTATTAAAAAGAGTTATTGAAAGGGGACATCCCTGTCGGAGTCCTTGATTTATCTCTCTCGGATAAACAGTTCATATTTAATCTTATTTGTATTTGATTATGTTTATAAATAACTATGATAGCCTTTAGAATATTATTTGCTATTTATCTTTCTTTTAATATGCCAAATTATATCCTTCTTTTAACTTTATCAAATGCTTTTTCAAAGTTAAAATTTTGTTTCTAAATTGTATTTTCTTCTTTTCTCTATTATCAATTTTAGAC